>NC_060268.1:165621794-165924427 GCF_021613505.1 Equus quagga
CCCAGGTCAGCCCACTCATAGGTGGCAGCACCAGGAATTTGAACCCACGTCTGTGATGCTGGCATTCTATTATTCCATATAACCCCAATCTCTGCCTACTTCTTCACATGCAAAATGAGAAAAATAGATATAGGCATGAAATAAACATCTGTCCAGTCAATGAATTGAATGGAGTCAATTGGTATATAAATGCCAAAACTCCATGGAATTGATGGTTTTCCAATTACAAAGAATATTCATATTGATGCATCATTTTGCATTTTTTTTGTCTTCTCTGTTTACCCACCTGCTAACAGGTTAAACTAGATCCATATCTGTTTCTTTAAATTGTTTTATAATTCCCAGTCAATGTAATAGGTTCATATTTCACAAAATTGGGTTCATAAATTTATGGTTCATTTAATTATGCTCTTATTCAAAAAAGAAAAAGAATTTAAGAAAGCATACAATATAGGAAAACAAAAATCCATTAAAAAGTAAGTAAGAAAAATGGAGGCAAAGCCACCAATAAATTTTTACCTTTCTTATAATGTTCTCGTGGGAAGCACTCATCTGTCTGCCTTAGTGTCAAGATGGCATGGCAAACAACTTTTCAAGAAGAACATTTCACAATTTATTCATAAACAACCCGGTAACTTCTCAAAACAAGCTCAGACAATGTTGACAGAAGCTGGTAGCGAGTAAGGTAACATGATTCAGCCCTGGTAGCTATTAACAAGTCTAGCAGACTTCGCAGGGACTCTCCAAAGACACCAGACAGAGATGTACTTAAAAATAAATCGACTTTTAGTCTGAAAGCATTAAAAAAAAGATGAGGAGACAAAGGTGAAGGCTGAAGTGGGCTGATAAAGCACTGTTCCCTTGAAGATATCCTCTCCCCTCGAGAGGCACTCCCTGCTCCTTATTTCCACCGAAGAACAGTTCTCTTGGCAGTTATGAATGGGCTCAGAGAGTATGCTCTTTTGCTTCCAGCCCCAGAATTGGAACTCATGATGATGCTGCTTAGATCACATCCCAGTGGGCAATCCCAGTTGAGAAATCTGGAAACATTACAGAAGCCAGATGAGGCATCTGACTCAGAGAGAGGCCTGTACGTGGCTGGTGTTGGTTACCGATTGTTTTCACAGTAAATGAAGGAGAGGGCCAAAAGAATCAAATCAAATGGAATCTTTTCAACTTTTTTCTTAACTTCCCAACAGTTGAGTGGGGATAAGGTATCACTGGGGCATAAGAAAAGCCAGGGAAAATTTTGGAATCTGCTTGCACATACCAGTACTTTTTGGAAAATAAGAGAAGGCAATCCAACTGCAGCCAGGACAATGCAGTCAGTACATTTAGGAAGCTTTGATCTTTTGAAATGCTGAGTAACACATTTCTGCTCAAGGGAGCAAGGGGGAAAATTACATTTACTGTCTTCTGCTCACAGAACACCCCACCTTATCCAACTACAAAACTTCTTTACAACAATCAGGCAGCATCTAAAGCAGAGGTCCATTCAACTAATTAGATTACTTTGGCTGGCCTTAACCAAAACAAACTCAAGCACTGTAATGAAAAATACACTGAACCTGGAACCAAATGTCCTGGGGTCCAGTCCACTTACTAATGGTGTAATTTTTGGCAGGCATTTAATGTCTTAGAGTCTAGTTTCCTCCTTTTTTAAATCAATTAACATTTCTACCTCCCTACAAAGCATTGGGAAGATCAAATAGGGTGATATATGGCAATGTTTCTCAACTGGGGCTACTTTCCCCCAGGGGACATTTGTCAATGTCTGAAGACATTTTTGATTTTCACAACTGCTAGGTGGAAAGGCTAGGGATGCAGCTAAACTTCCTACAATGCACAGAACAGCCCCAACCACAAAGAATTATTCAGCCTCAAAATGTCAATAAGTATCACAATTGAAAAACCCTGATGCATGTCAAGAATTATAAAGGCATAACGATTTGATTGATTAGGACTGCGTTAAGCCACAAGTAACAGAAGTGGGTTAAAAAGTAAAATATTTATTTTTATCACATAATAAGTAGCTAGGATGTAAGTAGTTCAAGAACCATGCAGCTGCCCATGAGAGTCATCAAAGACTCAAGTTATCTCTATATTCCTGCTCTACTACCCTAGCATCTGACTTTTGCCCACTTGGTTGCAAAATGGCTATTACTTCTCAAGTCATTGCATCCACATTCAAGACAGGAATAGGAGGAAGGGAGTTGCTGAAAGGATCTGTGCCTATACTGGGAAATCAGCAGGAATTTTCCTCTTATGTCTCATTGGCCAGAATTATATCACATGGCCACCCTTAGGGGCAACAGAGTCTGGGTAGTCTTTTAGCTGGGTAAATTGCTACTCAGACAAAATCTATTGGTAATGGAGAAAGCAAGATTAGCTAGTGGGTAGGCAGCTAAAAATGTCTGCCAGAGAAATTATAATCACCATCGTCATCATCATAATGGAGAAGCAGGATACTGAGGTATTTAAAAGAATAGAATCTGGTCAGGAAGATGGAGATTCATAGCCCTGGTTCCACCATTTGTGTATTAGTGAGCTGCTTAATCTCCAAGCCCTGGTTACCTCACCTAGAAAATAGAGGTAACAAAAATGTATACATGAATCAAGTGTTTTGAAGCTTTAATGACTAATATAAAATGTTTTCATTCATGGAATGCTGGGCATTTGATAAATGGTATATATTATCATCATCATTTAAACACTGATTGCTTAACTCTGAGGCACCAAATAGCTGTCTAATTTCCAATCCTTCTCTGCGCTTTGATCTAAGGGACCCAGCCTTGTCTTCTCTGTGAATTGCAGAGGCCCACTGTGAAAGTCACAAAATAGATTTGAAGAGGGAGACAATACTTCAGCTCTTGATTCACAGAAATCAGTGTACAAATGGTCTCATCATTACAGAGGTCAAGCTTAGTACTTGCCTGATATAACAGCCTAAAATTGAACGTACTTTCTGTGTTTGCAAGAATGTCAAGGTAGAGAAATTGTTAGAGGGACATCACATTATCTAGTAGTTTATCTAAGTGAGGCTCTTCGTGTTTCATTGCTAGCATTTCATTAACTCTATCTGTTTGTCAAATTATTGTTCACAAGAGCATTTGGATGGATTAACATTTAGAGTTGATTTGGAACTGAAACTAACAAGAAGTAATTATGAAAAATTTTACAAAATCAGCCCCAAGTTGGGTCATCACTGGGAGCTTGCAAGCATCGAAACTTGAGTTTGGAATGTGTGCAAGAAGGAGGCAGCATCCCTTTGATATTTCAAAAGCATGCTGGAAGAGCAAATTTTTCCAAAATATGACTCCCTCTCACAAGAGCCTATCATGGCTCCTTGTCCACAAGATCAAGCAAGAGCTCCTCTGGCTTCGTGTACTCTGGTTCTACCCTATCCACTAGGAATACCCACAGAAGCTGGGGCCAAGTCATTAGAGCTCTGACTCCTTTTGTTCTTTTGAGTTCCTGTGGTTGTGTCCTACATGAAGGGGTATATCTTGTTTACTAATTCCCCACCTGACCCCCCAGTGCCATTTCCCATTACCCACTCTCAGCATGTTCTCCAATCACTCAAACCCCTTCCCTCTCTCTCTTCTGCGTAGCTCTGTTGATTCCCGCCTCTGTGTCTTTCCTTCTAGAGCTGCCCCTGCCTTGAAGGCCCTCACCTTTCTCTCTAATTCTCTAATTCCTACCGATTTATCAAGACCCAGCAAGAGGACCACTTGGCTCTACAGTTAACCTCCATTACTCCATTTCCCTCCCGTTAATCCCTTTCTTCTCTGACCGCTCACAGCACCAATAGCTGCAATCCATGATTTAGCACTTGATGACCTGTCAGCTTATAGGATTGTCTGATCGTTTCAGCGCACATGTGCTGTCTGTGATTGGACTGTGAAGTCTTCAAGGCCAGGGCCCAGATAGTCTACATTTTTGCTAGTCCCAGAGAAAGGAGCATGGTCTGCATAGTAGGCGCTCAAACATTTCCTCCTCCAGGGCTAACCTAGGAAATGAAATCAACAAATACTTGTTGTGCACCTGCTGGAGGCAAAGTGCTCCTCCCTGATCATTTCAGTCTCCCTGTTGACAAAAAGGCACGACAGGTGAAAATCCAAATAAGCTTGAGATTAGAAAGACCTGGCCAATATTAACACTCATGAATATGTAGCAGGGATTGCTTATTAACTGGGTTTAGAGAGGTCTCCCTTATAATCACGGAGCTCTAATAACTGCTGGTGTTTAATTGTGCTCGTCCAATAGTAACTAAGCTGCGGGGTTCTGTGAGCTGAGAAGTGCGATACGATGTAGAGTAATGGTTTTAAAACCAAGCCTCACACAATTCTTAGGTCCTTCCAAGGCAATTTAGAGGCTGCCCGGGGACAAAGGGGAGACCAGCAGATGGTGACCTGATCCTCCATTCCCAATTCAGCCAGGGCAGCTCTCTTCCGAAAGCTTTATGTATTGGGCCTTGCTTGAGAAAAAGGTGTGTTACCAATTTTTTTTTTTAAATAACAGAAAGACACTATAAACAAAAGACTGCTAGGAATCAGAAAACAAGATATTTTCTGAGCTCAGCCAATTATTGTCTGTGGGAAACTAGACGTGCTATAATTTTTCTGATCCTTCAGGTATAAGCATGACTTACACAAAACACACTGAGTTGTTCCAAGAACTAAATGAGGCAACACGTATGAAAGCTCAAGGCACAGAGCAGGCACTTAAAACAAGCTGCATGAGCGGAGAGCAACCTCACCTTCACCTAGGGTGTGGACGTTAGCTGAAACGCTGGTCTTCAGGGGCTCTAGACTGGGCAGGCGACAACAGCCCCTGTAAATCCAGCTCAGAGCAGGAGGACACACTGTGGTCAGGCCCACCTGGCAACTCTTCCAGCCTCCCCAATCCCCTAGGCCAGAGATACCCCGACATCGTTAGGTCTCCATTTTATGTTTTCATGGTGACTCTGTTCTTTTCCTTTACTGTATATCAACAGTAATTAATTATTCGTGCAATTATTTATTCAGTTTCTCTCTCTTGCTAGATTACAAGTTCATGTCTGTCTTGTTAGGGCCAGATCCCAGCATCCTGCACCTACCTGGCTTTGAATATCCCTGAATATGCCTTGCTGAATAAATGACTAAATAATTCAAGTCAGGACATCTCCACGCTAGGCACTGGGATAAAATAGGATGCCTTGACATTAAGGGACTCTCCAGGTCCTGAGAATGGCATAGATGGATACAGATGTTGCTGTTATAATCCATTTTATCTAGAGGAATAACAGCAGACATCTATCTATATCTGTTACTGCATCAAATGAAAACTACTGGACTTACTACCCACAAATGTGGAAGACAGGTTTGGGGTGGTCTGACTTAAAATACAGGCGACACCTATATATGAAATTCACTCTAAATTTCACAGCTGAAACTGAGACGCAGTAACAGGACTGTTCATCAAGAAACACAAGCCATGTGTATTACATTGCTATGAAAAAGGAAATACCCTAAATAAAGGTTACGTGTGTGGATGCCCGAAATTGCAGATGGTGAGCAGATGACTAAGCTGCTTCTCACAAGGGCAACTGTGAACGCTAAACCATGTTGAGTCCTCTCAGGAACTGGTTATTTCATGATGGTTAATGCTTCTCAAGCAAGGCGAGATATTAGAACTGGTTACGATTCTTACTTTGACAACTGAGCACCACTTATCTCTGATTCTCAGAATACCCCTCCGTGCTGGCTATTATTGTGCCCATTGTACACATGAGTTCCATCAGAATCTGAGAGGTTAATTGCCCCAATGACAACTCAGGAAGTAGCTCAGCTGGGATTTGAGCCCCAAACTCTCTGATTCCAAAGCCCATGGTCTTGGTGTATGGTCAGCCTTGTTTCTGGGAGAGGAAGGAAGTGGAACTGAGACTTCACAGCCTTGCCCGAGACACGTCCCAGGCACTGGAGCATCGTCTATGAGATCTGGAGCTGGAGGCCTAAAAGTCCAGATCTGGGCTTTGATTCCTGTATGTGAGCAAGACTGGCAAAACATAAAAGTGTCTCTCTTGGGAAAGCACATCAGTGGTCAATCTATGGAAGCTTCAAAGGAGCTCAAGTCATTTCCTACACTAAGTAGAAAACAGCTCCTCCAGGACTAAAGGTTCCCCAGGGAGAGAGCCAAAACCTCTTTGCAGAGCCCAACCTGTCTGCTCCTGGCCTGAAGCACACTCCCTTCTCTCCCCCTCCCTCCCTCCTTCTCCCCTTCCTCCCATCCCTCCAAAGATCAGAAGGAACCACTGTCCTGAATTGTGGGCAAAATCCCATGGTGCTTTTCTTTTCAAGTTCACCACTTACATTTGCCAAAAACTCTCCACCTCACTCTGATAGATGGAAGGCTTGGCAAAGTTTACACAAAAGGAAAACTGTGGCTCAGAAAGGGTTTAAGAAGAGTGGTCATGACCGCCACAGTTAAAACACATGTAAAAGAATCCCCCAGCCACTTTCCAGTCACAGCAAGGGAGTGGGGGGAGGAATCAGAGATGTCTCACTTCTTGGTCCTCTTCCAGCAAGTTCCTTCTGATTTTTAATTGCCTCACATATTTCTCCTTGTAGGGGAATGCAAAGACAGGATACCTGTCTCCCAGGGTTATTTGTTTACATTTTATGTTTAAAAGATACTTCCATGTTTACATATTCATAATTCTTTCCCTAACGAACCAGAACATTTCTACAAATTCAAAATTCTTCATGTCTCCATGACTTGCGGACAAAACAGAATTCAGAAGTGCGTTCTTCACCTCTCCTCTATCCCTCCCTTCCTTTCACCCCATTCTTCTCTGCCCAGAACGTCTTTATCCCCTAAGATCCAGATTGCTCCTCTCTGATCTTTTTCTTTATCGCATCCTTCGTTGGCCTACTCTCTCATGATCTTAGCCAAGAGCCTCAATTATTTTTCATTGCAGTGGACTCAGCAATCAGATAACTCCTTCAATTGAATAAATACTCCCTCTCTTCTCCTGCCCTGAAATAGTTTATAATATTTCACTTAGAAGTTTGTCTAATGTAAAACACTGCACACAACATCTCCACACCATCCCTTCCATTTTCCTCTTTCTGCAGTCTCAATTCTTTTTCTAATAGCCACATTGCTCTAACTCATAAAATTTCATTTTAAGGGTCTACGTCTCTTTTGACATTCCATAATTTTTCATGGATATTGGAGGCAGTGGCTCAACTTTCAAATGTAGATAGAAACAACATGTTCCAGATAAATCACACTTTGCACAACCAACAAATCAAAGGGCAGTTGCTCTGTGTGGGAAAATTTTTTTCCAAAGTTTCTTTTAGGCATTTGATCAAGTGCCTTCAGCAACTAGTAAAGTCCTACAGGTAGTAGGTGATTCCCAGACAAGAACAGTCTTCCCACATGCACGCACACACACACACATGGATGCACATGCACACACATGCACGCCCAGCGCACACACGCCCACAGATGCACTCCTTATAATCTCTCATAATGCTATTCATTTTTCCTTCAGAGCAAGTTATAATGAAAATCATACTCGTTAAACTTAATCAAGAACTTACAGTGGGTCATTCATCTGTTAAGGCCCTTC
The DNA here is from genome assembly GCF_021613505.1 of Equus quagga. Lineage (NCBI taxonomy): Eukaryota > Metazoa > Chordata > Mammalia > Perissodactyla > Equidae > Equus > Equus quagga. Next base: position 165,629,410 of record NC_060268.1, read on the forward strand.
CATGCATCCTCTCATTGAACCCTCACATCTTAGTAAACCATTTCACAGACAATGAACTTGAGTTTGGAGAGATTTATAGCATGATTGTGGTCACACAGCTGGCAGGCGAAATTCCACTGAAAGTGATTATTTGAGGGATGTCTGTCTTTCCCACTAGATAGGAACTCTACCAGGGAAAGCAGTGTCTTTGGTCTCATTGTTGTGCGAGTCCACATACCGGACTATATGACATTGTATTGGCCCATCGTAGGTGCTCAATAAAACCTTGTTAAATGGATGAAATTAAGATGTTTTGTTTGGGGCCGGCCCCGTGGCCAAGTGATTAAGTTCACGCGCTCTGCTTTGGCGGCCCAGGGTTTCGCTGGTTCAGATCCTGGGCGTGGACATGGCACTGCTCATCAGGCCATGTTGGGGTGGTATCCCACATGCCACAACTAGAAGGACCCACAAGTGAAAACACACAACTATCTACTAGGGGGCTTTCGGGGGGAAAAAAAAAATTAAATCTTTAAAATGTTTTCTTGGTGACAATGCTGGTGATGCCTCCACTAATGCCCTTAAAATAGGACTCCCCCAGTTTCAATACAACTTAAGAAAAACTTCTCAGGAACATAGGAGGTAAATTAAGATAGTCCTGGATTAATTGAAAGATTTGCAATGAGAACTCTTCTTCTAAATGTGCATATGACCTAAAGCAAATGTTCTACTCTCTCTGGGGCTGTTTTCTCAGTTATAAAATGAAGAGGACCAAACACACATATTTACCTGTGTTTTCTTAAAAAAAAGTCCTCTAAAATTTTAGCAAATGAATTTAAAAGAGAGTTCAATAACCTATTAAGTCAAAGAGAAGGAAGAAAAGATGATAGTAACAAAATTTAGAAAATAAAAAGAAAAGGGAATTACGGTAATTTGTGAACAGCAAAAAAATCCCGAAAGCTAAGCTGGAAGTGCAAGGGGCCAAAAAACAGCCTGTTTCTTCTGCAGAATATCAGGAAGGCTCAGCAACCGGAGGTGCTAAGTGCCCTGACCATGAGGACATGGATGTGGCTGGATAAGCTGAAGGTCTAAGGAATAATTAGACTCACAAATCTCCACCCCACCCTAGTGGGGCGGCAAACGAACACTCCTATTCTATTCCAGCAGAATACTGGAGGGTTAGGTGGTTAGAACCAAAGGGACTCTGAACTCAGGGACTCCAGGCCCTCTCTGTGACAGAGAGCATGATACTGAAACAGGGGCCCCGTGTGAATGTCTGCACAGGGCATGGTGACAGGATTAGTCTCCTTTTCTCACTTCACTTCATAAATGTACAGTCAGGTTTACTTCCTCCAGGCAGAAAATTGGAAAAATTTTCTTAGGGAAAAATCTAAAGGCCAAGAAAAATGAGCTATGGATATTGAAACAGATAGAAGTTCCCCATTGAAGTGGCCTTCCACGGTCACCCAAAAGGAAGCCCACCAGTGGCAGGCCCTACCAACACACACAGCTTCCAGTCACTCTTACCTGCTTCAGTTAAAGAAAAGACAGCAGAAAGCAAAGGATCCTCAAACATTTAAGAAAAATGTCTACTATGAAAGATAGAAATCAAAATAATAAACAGAAAAAAGAAACTCAGAGAAAATAGTGTGTAAGGAGCACAAAAAATAATCCAAAGAAAGGTGAAATTAAATTTGCAGAATGATAAGAAAAGACATTGCAACCATGAAACAAGAACATGATGTCATTTTTTAAAAAGGAAGATGCAGATATGAAAAAATTACTGAAAATTTTAAAATACGATAGCAGAAATGAAAAGTTCAGTGAACATCTGGAAAATGAAGTTGAGGAAATCTCTCATAAAGTAAAACCAAAAAAGGTGGTAAATAAGAGGGGGAAAAAGATAAGAAAATAAGCATATAGATCCAGGAAAACCCACTAATAGGAGCTTCAGAAAAAGAAAGCAGGAAGAGAGGAAATTAACAAAAAAAAATTAAATAAAATGTCCCAGAACTGGAGGGTTTGAGTTCCAGATTAAAAAGGCCTACTAAGTACACTTGAAAGAAAGAAAAATGATTCACTTTGAGACTCATCATTGTAGTGTTTCACAATATTGTGAATAAAGTATGGACCCTACACGTTTCCAGAGAGGAAAAACAGGTCAATTCCAGGATTGGGAATCAGAATGGAATCACATTTCTCAAAGGTAAAATGAAGGGAGTAAAGGGGCAAAAGGAAAATGTCTTTAAAATCCTGAAGAAAAATTGTGCACTACCCAGAATTCTACCCCAAGTCAAATTATTGATCAAATGGGAAGATAGAATAATACATCTTCAGTCATACATGTTTCCAAAGGTACATTTCCCATGCACTCTTTCTCAAAAAACTACGGGAGAATGATCCTCACACAACCAAAAAGTAAACAATAAATGGGAAGGCATGGGAGCTACGAAACGATGGATCCAAGTTGGAAGACAGGCAGAGGGAACTGCTAAAATGGTGAAGGAGAGAAATTCCAGAATGACGGAATCTGTACACACACGTGTGTGTGTATCTGACTTATCAGCTGGGACTATATATATTCACAATAAGGTAAACACTGGATGTTGAATTAACAAAAATATTTAACTATTGAGAGACAGAGTAGAGGGAAAAATGGCACGGTAAGAGAGTAAACCATCTTCAATAATAGGAAGTTGATAGATAATGTCTAACGTTGAACAATCAAAAATAACAGTATATATGCATGGTACTTAGAAATACGCAAGTAACTAGGGGGCTACAATCTCTAAAGAACTAACTGTAGCCGCCCGTGGGGAAGAGGGCCACAGGTAGAGAGAAGTGCGACACGGGACTGCCTCTTTTTGTTAGAAATTTACAGAAAAGCCTGGATTTTTAATTTTTAACTAATCTGCAGTTCCCTGAGTTTCTAATTGGATTTTTAGGGCAACTATTTTCCAAAATGAGTTAAGTCTGAATTCCAAATATCTTACATGAATCCCTCTTGATCCAATTAAACCCTCTTGCCTCATCCGTTATGGAAGGAAACTGCTCTTTCTTCCCCATTCTGCCCAATGCCAAGATTACACATCCCCCATATTGTCAGAGGCTGACTGGGCTCCCACATGGTTGTTCACAGGTATCAGTTTTCCAGGGTTCCTGTTTCGACAGGTTTGGTATAGGTTTGGGTGAAAAGAAAATAAAGCAGGTTGGCGAGGGGCTGAGTGAAGCCAACCTAGAATAATTAAGACAAACTACCACTTGTTTGAAAAAAGGGAATCAAAAATTTCCTTTTCCATCTCGTTCAACCCTCAATCCTCAAAGGGACCTTGTGGAATTTTCTTGACTCTCACTAAGTAGGGAGCATTTGCAGGACCAAAATAGGTTCATGTCCTAGGTAATTTTATTTTAAATGGAAATTTCTCTGTGGTACATTGTTTAATGATGGAAAACAGGAACAATTGCATTTTGAAGCTCTCGATTGTTAGCTTTGCGAAGTTAGAAATAACCTGACTTGTCTTCCTAGCTGACAGCCTCTTGCCTGTGTCCTCGCAGCTGCCTAGTTCTTCATTCTCTCTCCCCACTGCAGGCTCACTAATCTCCAGATGAAGTAATTCATCTCCCTACATGGCTCCCTCATCTGTTTCCACTCCACTTTCCAAGGAGAGCAACCCTCAGGAGCCCTAACATGAAAAGCAAAGCCAGAGATTCTCCCTCCCCTACAGATCAGTTCCCCTGGGGAGCAGACGACTTGCTTCAGATATAGGGTGGGCTTTGTGGAAGGAGGCAAGGGTGATGGATGTGACGGGCATGCATGGCTGCTCTCACACTTGGGCACCCAGCTTTCATCTTCGTAATGAAGACGCATGCAGTAGACAGGGAAATGTCTGTTGCACTAATGTTCCCCTTTGCAGCCACGGGACGTGCTCAAAATGCCAACCTCAGAGTGCAGGGCTCTAGAATAACTGGGAGTGTGGGTGGTCTCAGATGGGGAGCAGGGAGCCCTCGGCACAGCCCTGGTGGTCAAGACACATACCTGCCACCCCTACCTTCCTTGCAAGCCCCAAAAGACAAGGAGTGCTGCTCCACCATATTCCAGGGAAATCAAGCCTCTGATTTCAGCAATCTTGTGGCTTAATTTTAAGGCAAATATAACTGCTTCCAGCACAATCCTGGCTCAGATGGAGGAAAAGACACAGCGTGAAAATAAGTTGAGTGTTGTTCCTGTTTTCTCTTCTAATATACATAACATAACCTTATGAGAATCTAGGCTTCCGGCACAAATCATCTCTCACCCGACTCCATATCCTCATCCAGCCGCCTCCCCAAAAGATAAACTATGTGCCAACAGCATATATTTTATTAGCCTATAAAGGCTAATTAAATCAACTAATTTCAACACAGTGTACTTTCCAAGGTTTGATGGATTTCAAAAGTGTTATTGACCTGCATGAGGCTAAATAAGCCAAAAGTATTAGCGTTCTTAGGAAAGTTCATTCCAACTACGCTGTACTTCAAAGAGGACTCTCACGGAGAGGCATTCAACATCAGGATTAGGTGCTTTTAGTGTGTCAGGGTTGCTGAGTGGTCTAAGGATTGGGGTGCTTTGATAGGGACGTTTTCGCGAACGTCCTCACCAAATCTCACACATTCTACCAAGAAATTATTTCTTGAGTGGGTGCACCGTGCTAGACACACAGGGGGTTTCAGGGATGGCTGGCACAAGACCTCTGCCTCAAGGGAGCTCCCTGTCCTAAAGAAAAATAAACAAGCCTATAACCCAGAGAAAATGAAATAAAGACACTCCGAGTGGCACAGAGCCCTGGGGGATTCACAAGGAGGGGCAGTTCACCCTGGCTAAGGGAGACTGGGACAAGGAAAGTGGCTCTTAAGATGAGCCTTGGGAATACTAGTACTTCCAGGAGCTTGGATGTGAAAAGAAGGTGTGCCAGGCAAGACGGTGGGAGCAAAGGGCCAGAGATGAGTGGACCTGACCCCTTAGGGGAAAGTGAGCTCTCCGGAGCAGGCAGCTCAGGGCATATGCAGAGGGTAGAATGATGACGGAGCCTAGTCATCAGTTTGCGTAAGTCACAGCCTCTCTGAGTCTCAGCTTTCCATCAGAGAAAAGGAGTTGGACTAACTGATTACTAGGTCTCTGCAGCTTTGCAATGCCACAAGGCTGGGAAAGGGTGGCCAAGTCTAGAACTAGAGAGCCTCCAAGGCCAGGATAAGACAGAGGAGCTTCTCTCTGAAGCTGAGGGAGTGCCAACACAGGTTTGTGAGTCCAGCGGCGTCATGGGCTGGAAAAGACGAACTGAAGAAACTAGATGTTAGAGGCAGAGGCAAGGAAAGAAGGCTGGAGCCCAGATTTCAGCCTGTAACGTAAAGGAGAGCAATGGAATTGATAAAATGTAGCTCTTCAACCCCCTCATTTTACAGATAAAGAAGGTAAAGTTCACATAACCAACCAGTGGCAGAGCAGGACCAGGATCCTGTTCTCCAGGTTTCCAATTCAGCATCGTGGAGTCATGCATTCCTCAAGGGGATGCCTTCTCACTGGTTCACCCTTCCAGGATAGCTCATGGGCACCTTTTTCTGATCTTCACTTTTAGTCCTCCGGGCTCCTTCTCTATCCTCTGAGATTCCCAGTCCACACACGGTATCAACTGGGGATCTCAGTTATTAAGCAAGCTCAATCAAGTATAGAAGGGAGTTTATTAGCCTTCCTTATTGGGAATACCACTCAAAAAATTGAAGAACAAGATGCAAGAACCAGAACCAGACATTCAATGCCACTGGGAATGTACTGGGGGAATGTGTATCTTTTTCTCATCCCCGTTCATTCCTGCATTGCCTTACGTGTCACTTGGTCTTTTTGCTCTTGGCGGACCATTTCTACATGGTGGGAACAGGGCTGCCAGCAAAGTCAACTTAGCAAATCCAGCAGGAAAGAGTAGCTTCTTCCCTGTGTCCACATATCAGTCACAGAGAAGGACTCTGTCCTTGCAATGATTACCTGCCCACCCCTTCGATTAATCACTATTGATTATAATTAGCCATGACTCACTCGCAGGACCTCCCTCCAGCCAGGAAGATAAAGTCTGTTTCCAGAGGAAGAAATCTGGGAAAATCTTTTATGAAAACAGAGTAGAATAGCTACCCTAACCTACTAAACCCATCTCTGAGTGAAGATCCTATAATCCACTCCCTCTGTGGATGGGCATCTCTCTCACTGTAAGACACGAGATTGGAAATGTATACAGACCACCTGTGCAAGCATATTCTAGCATGAGCCACTGAAGAATATTCAGGCTGTGACATGAGGCTCACCCCCATGTTTCATGCAAACATTTTAATGCAGCTCAACCAGCTGGTATTTAGGTAAAAGAAATGCATATTAGTTTCCGCTGTGGAAAGATTTACCCTCAACGTATCAGACCTTACTGACATCAAACTTCTGTAAAACATCTCTTCCCCAAGTGGAGGCTGACTGGCCTCTGCCCTAAGGCTCCACCTTGCCTGTTCTCTTGAAACAAGCCTGCTTTCAGGCAGGAGACACTTGGGTAACTCTGACACATTACCCACTTTCTGGGTGCTCTGGCCCCAATTCTGAACCCACTTTGAGTAAGCCGGCCGCTGTCTTTGTTCCTAAAACCCAACTCCTCCTTCATAGGCCCTTGCCTCCTTCTCCATGCCTCAATTCTCGCCTCACACCTCCATCCCCAAAGGACAGAAGCTCAGCCTTCATCTCGTCAGTGCTCTCTCAGAGTTCTGATAGATGCCCCAGCCCAAAAAAGAGAACCTCATACCCTCCCTGGGGCCGTCTGCAAACATCACCTCCGCCTGAATTCCCCATCACCCTGCTCCACGCCAGCACTCTGCAATGGCCCTCCCTGGTGCTGATGATTTGAGAGGCCACCTCCTATTCACCGACGTTTCTTCCAGACGCTGCCTCTGGGGCCTGTCTCCACTTAGGGGGCAGATCCAGCCTGGCTCACTCAGCTGTATTAAGCAATACTCACTGTGGCAGTTTTGACACTAAGTCAACTGTCCCACGACCCCAACCCTTAAACCCAGCTTCAGGTGAAGGCTGAAAGGATATAAATATTCATGGCCAAATGATAGCCAGCTCAACGCTGGAGCTCCATTTATATTTTCTCACATAAACATTGTAAGATAAACATATATAATGGAGTTCATGTGGTAAAATAATTATGGCAATCTTGTTAAACCACCTAACATAAGCAATGCGGACAGCTGATCAAACCATTTGTGACTTTATAAAATTATTTCTGGAGCTAGCTATCCAAGGACAGCAGACTACTAATTTGATATATCTTCAAAGGTCTTGCAGATATAGTGGAAGGAAAGACTTGAGGCTCCCAGGGATGGGGCTTATAGGCCCAAACTCATCTGGCGCCAATCTCCTAAGAGCTTAGAGCAGTGGATCTCTAAGTGTGGTCTCCAGAACAGCAGTGGCAACAGCATTGCCTAAGAACTTGCTGGAAATGCATATTCTCAGGCACCACCCACACCTACTGGAGCTTTAAAAAATTCGGATGCTCATTCCCCACTCCAAAGATTCTGGTTCTATCTAGCCTAGCTGAGGCCTGGGCATCTGTATTTCAAAGATTCCCAAAGTGATTCTAACAGTCAGCTACTATTAAGAGGCACGGCCGTGGAGTCTGCAAAGTCCTGCAGTTTTGCCCCGAGACAGAGCCATATTCGTGGTTTCTCCTCCCCACCTGTCTTGCTTCCCTGCACATGGGCGGCTCCATCTGCGCTTAATCTGCCTGTTCAGCCCCTGCAGGATGGACTGGCCAGGCTTGACAAAGGCTCATTTTCAAAGGCTCCATAAATGTCAAGCTTCTTGTTATTCACAGTGTTTTTGTGTTAGTTACGGTTGTTACTATCATCATCACATCAAACCCGGAGATTTTATGGCTTGCTGTGAAATTGTATCCAGATGTTTGCAACTCCAGCTGAAGTCCTAGTTAGGAGAAGTCACATATACTATCTCTACGGACCGTGGTTTGCCACAAGAGGAAATGCCAGTGCTAAATAAGAAAAGGCGAGGCAGGAAAAAATCAAAGGAGTAAGACATTCGCACCTTGGTTAAATCCAGGCATGTTCCTGTTCTTCGTGGAAGTCACTTAAAACCACCTGTTTGGGTTCCACTCAAATCTGTAGCCAGCAATCCATCAGGACCAGACAATGTCATAGGGGAACTGAGACTGTGTCTGGTGCCTCCCTCCACAACGGTGGTTCTCAATCTTTCAGCATGAGGATATTTTCAGTGACAAAATACTTCTCAGAGTCCCACCTAATGGTAATTATGCTTTTAGTTTTGTTGGATTGAGAAAATCCACAAAGGAAACTACTCTGAATTTATTACATTTACAAATGAACTTGTACTGTATTTATTACATGAATTTGAAGATGTGTACTTATGTACTAAACTTTTTTTTTTTTTTCCTCAGCGCAGAGGCAAGGCTTGAGGCATAAATGGATTCCAGGGCCCAGGGCCCACAGCAGGCTGGAACCCCAGCACGGGAGCCAGGAGAATGGGAACTCAGCGGCTGTTTGATGACAATTTTTTGTACATAAATCTCACAATTCTCTTGCCTCCACCAGCAGCTCGAGTCCTAGAACTGCTCAACCATCACCAAGGTGTCCTGTCGTGTCTAGAAAAGGCACTTTGCTTCTCGTCTACGTTATTCCGAACCACTCCCTCTTGAAAAATAAATCTGGTCTATTAGAATTAACTGCAGTTCCTTGAGAGAAAGGACCAAACAAATGAAGGTTGGCTCTTCTTTTGGAATGACTTGGGCCTCCATCTCCAAGGCTAGGCCATGTCATCACTCTCCCAATCTGTTACACACCCTCTAAGGACCTCTCTGCCTTTTCCAGTCTCTTGTCCTCCTGCAATCAGAATGGACTGCCTAAAATATAAGTCTGTGCCATTCCCAGTTCCCCACTGGCCTTGAGAAAAATCCAGATTCCTGAACATCGTATGAGAGGTGTTTCAGGAGCTGGCCCCTCTGTATCTCACTTGTCTTCTGCTGAGCACACCTGTCTGTGGCACACGCTGGATCCTACCAAACCACTTTTAGTTCCCTGAATTTATCACCACCAGCCTTTCCCCATGCCCCTTTCCTGGCCAACTCTTACTTTTCTGCCACACCCAGGCCATCTGCTCCCCCAGGGAGGGGCCTTCCCTGCCCATCACTGGTCTGGATTAGTTTCCCTCTTGGATGCTCCCATAGCTCCTTATCATTCCCCAATCTTAGCATTCAATCACACCATCTCATATTTACTCATTTTCGGTGGATCCTAGAATGTATCACAGAGCAAGACAGGAAAGATTGATTCCAGTGAGTTGCGCTCACACATGAGATGTGGAGACTGTAGTCCCCAGACAACATTCTCCCTCTTGGCTGGTTCTTTTGGATGAGTTTATGACAACTGCCAAGGCTACAGGACACACGAAGGCACTTTCCACCCATTTCCTTGGCTCGCCCCCTTCTCAATCCTCACCCCCACTTGCGCAAAACACCACCAGCCTGGCCAGTCTTTCGTGATGGAAGGACTGGAGCTGTCCCCACTGTTAGGAAGAAGTTAAAGGAATGTTCAGGAACATTTCTCCCTTAAGGGCTTGGGACTCAGAGCCCTCCCATGAATTCCTGCAACCCATCTGCTTCCACCAAGGGGGGAAGAAAAGATCTTTGAAGAACAATTCAGACCTTGTATTTTCATGAAAGCGAAAAGGCAGAATGAATCTATGTGACTGGTCCTTGCCGGCCTCCTTCTAGGTATGAAAATGAGCAGCCCTGTGGACAATCCAAAACAACAGACAATGCGGAGAATCATCTCCCCTTGGCAATCTAAAGAAAGCCTTAGGTAATTTCGTAATTTCCTCGTTACGTTCAATCCACGGCGCTTTACTAAGATTTGCATGCCATTTTCAGAACACAAGCTCTGAACCACTCAAGTAAATGTTCCAGGCAACAAACATGTCCTTTCTTATTTTCAAAACAAAAATAAATTTATAGGGATTTTCCCATTGAAAAATAAAATGAGCTCATTATACATATCCAAAAAATGTAAATATGCATAAAGAAGAAAGAAAATAAAACTCAAAATTTCAATACCCAAAAATACTAGTTATGGGGCTGGCCCGGTGGCATAGTGGTTAAGTTTGGGTGCTCCACTTTGGTGGCCCGGGGTTCATAGGTTCGGATCCCAGGCACGGACCTAGCACTGCTCATCAAGTCACACTGTGGCGGCATCCCACATAAAATTGAGGAAGATTGGCACAGATGTTAGCTCAGCAACAATCTTCTTTAAACAAAAAGAGGAAGATGACAACAGATGTTAGCTCAGGGCCAATCTTCCTCAGAAACAAAAAAAAAAAAAGCCAGTTACTTTTTTAAACCTGTAAGCCAGGCTGAGCTTTGGTCAATTCCTCCGATCAGGGACTCTCTGTCAAGCCTTTCCGTAAGCAGATCCCTTTGTCTAAAAGAATGTTCTCACCCCGCCAAACACCTGCCTTCAACCTCCTTCCTGGTCCTAGCTTAGACATTATTATTATTAATTATAATTAATCATTGATTAATGATGTCACTGATGATAAGATGCCATGCAACAGAATACAGCAAAGTATATGCAACACAATACAACATAATGTAATAATTATTGGACATAATTTCCTCCAGGAAGCCTTCCCTCACTCCCCAAGGCTGGTTGGTCCTCCCTTGTACTCTAATAGCACCAGCCACAGTACTGTTCACCCTGTACTAATGCAATTACTCTCAATTCTTCTCTTTCTCCCGCCAGACTCTAAGCTCCCTGAGGGCAGGGGCCCGTTCTGTCTAATTCACTGCTATGCTAAGTGCCCAGCAGACACCTGCTCTCTCTCTAACCGAGAGACAACTCTACATGCTGTTCTATAACCTGCCTTGTTCCTCAACGATAGATAGTGGACACATTTCCCTGTCAATCAGGAGAGAGCTATATTGTCACTCTGAATAACCAAGCTTGTATTGATGGCTGCTGTAACATTCTGTGAGACCAGATGATCATTTCTTTCAGAATTTCGGGTCCGATAGGAGTCACTGGGCTATGAGTAAGAATCTAAGGAATAGCAATATGAGGAAATTTAATGCAAGAGTTTTCTTATGCCTTCCATCTGCTCTAAAGCTCTTTTGTTGCTTACTTCCTATGTCTTAGCTGCGTTTTGATGGTTGATGCTACAGATTCATGACCTTGAGCTAAGTGATACAACATTGTTTTGAAATACTTAATATTTTCTGAGCATCTGTAAACTGCTATTTAGTAATGTCAGCCTGGGGGAAAGATGCCATTCTGAGATAAATACTTCGCCTGGAAGAGACCATGAAATAGATAACCCACGCGCTGACGAAGTAAAATTGACTTTTTTGTACATTGCCAAAAGTCCCCTAGGGATTGAGCCCATTCCAGCCTAGAGATAAGAGTCCACGTACTTCCTATCAAATTGCATTTACAGCGCTCTTAGTGTAAACCTAGGACCATACTAGATACTACGGACATGGGAAGTCCTACTTTTTTGCTCCGGGAAAGCGCATAGTTTCTTTTAATGACAAGATATTTGAATCAAAAGCTCAGGACCCTCAAAATTCAATTCAGCCCCAGGAACGTACAAACACACCTGCATTCACAAACAAACATGACCCACCTTCTCCTGGAAAAGCAGATGCGTCAGTATAATGGCTCTCTGAGAATAATTCAAGGATGGAGGGGAAAGTGACCAATCGTGTTGAGAAACAGGTCTTTTGGGCTCCTGACCCAAGGCATAAGGAAGCTGAGCAAGGCTGCAGAGCATCATTTTTTCTCTAAATGTAAGTATTATCTCTATTTGCCATGTCAAGATGCAGACACACAGCTGAGCAATGACTGGAGCTTCTGGGGCCATCAAACAGCATGGTAATCACACCAAATATTTACATATTTCCTGCCCCTGAGGAGCTCAGAGGCTCTTTACAAATTTTTTTAAAAGTGATAAACAAAAATCTAACTAGTGCATCAGTGCAAGAGGCAACTGGTATTCCTCTCTGTAGTGGAGACAATGGGAGTCCAACGGGATTGAAAACCAAAGCTGGACAGGCAACCAACATGCACGTTTTGACCCGGCACCCTCTTTTTCCTCTGGACTCAATTTACATTTTCTGCCCCACTTCTGATTGAGTTGCCTGCTATGGCAAAGATGTTTGTGTTCATGAAATTCTCCGTGTGTCCCCCAACACTTCCCAGACTCCCTTAGAGTTAGGTGAAGGCCAAGTGACTTACGGTCGATAGACAACGAGCAGAAGTGGTGTGTCACTTCTCAGTTGGGAAAGTTAAATAAACACCTCTGTAGTTTCTCTGTCCCTTGTAACAGCAACCTTGGAGGCCATGCATGAGTTGGAGGCCTCGCAAGATGGAGGAATGTGGGAACACAGATCCAAGTGGCCAGATGGAGAACTCCCTCCAACCTGCATCAGACTTTTTGATGGTGAAGTAAACTTCTGTTATGCTAAGCCACTGGGATGCTGGAGTTTACTTATCTCTACAGCCTGTTCCATCCTGTCAGATACTATCCACCAGCCATTCCAACCCCCTCATTCCTTCAAAAGTCCTCTAGGAATTGAGCCCATTCCAGCCTAGATAACCACTAGAGTGGTTCACTCTCTGCTTGGCTACATGCTCAGAGTGAGTGATGGCCTCTCCAACCCCAGGATGGTGAGTCATGAATTGATCTCAGCCCATCACAATGGTTTTACTTGCCTTGCCAGAGATTGGTTTAGGTTTGGGCATGTGATACTATTCTGGACAAGGAGTTATAAGGAACATCTCCTGGGGAACTTCTGGGAAAAGTTTTATTCATTCTGAAAAAGAAATATATTTGGAGAAGTCATCCGTTTTATGTCTCAAGATGCAACTGATGTGGAAGTGATGCTTGGTACCACTGCAGCCATCTTGCAGCCATGAGGATGAAGCAAAAGCCAACGTGGTCAAGATAGAAGAGGAGAAATATGGAAAGAACATTAGTTCTTGAAATAATTAAGCCATAACTTAACCAACTCTGAACCACCTTGCATTTTTTTATTGTTCGAGATATGAAAAGTGCCTGCCATTCAAGTCAGCAATTCTCAACCCCAGCTGCATGTTAGGAAAAGCTGGGAAACATTTGAAACACACTAATGCCCCAGTTCTACCCCCAGAGATTCTGGTTTAATCACACTGAGGCAGAACCCAGACATCACTTTTCTTAAGCTCCCGGGTGATTCTAATATACCCTCAGAATGATAACCACTGCAGGACTATGAGCTTACTGAGCATACGAGCTGCATCTTTCTGATATTTTATTCCCTCTAAGTACAAACATAGGGCCTAGTGTGCAAACAGGCTCTTCCCTTATTGGCAACAGTAATCTACAAAGCGGATAACGTGGGCTCGGCCCTCTGGAGGTCCATTTCCTCACTAAGGAAAAGCTGAGTTGCATCTTGGAAAGAGGTCAGTTGTGATGATAGCAGGGGCCTGGGGAGAGGGGTCACAAGCAGTTCTCCCCTAGATGTCCGTGTCCTTTGATGCTTCCCGTGCCCTTCCCTGCCGGACACCTGCCTTGATTCTCTGTGCCTTCAGCACTCAATCTCACGCACCTTCCGGGCCTGATGAGTTATCCGGGTTGGATCTGCACAGATCTTTTTCTATGCCTGCATCCACTGAAGCCTGAGAGATTCGCCAATATCACCACCATCCAACATAGAATAAACACCAATTTACTGATCCTTTCGCTGGAGCATCCAATTCCATAAAATAAATTATTGCTTCACTTGATGCTGAAAGCTCAGATTCTATCACAGCAAGTAATAGCAGAGTCTGGGCTGCAGAGAACAAACAGCCTGGACCCGGAATATCCCCGGAACCCCACCCCACTGCCTTAGGAGCCCCCACCTCCAGGAACTGGAGCAGACTTCCCTCCAAAGATAAGGGCTGCCTCTTTCCCTAGAAATGGGAGAAAAAGCCCTGACTTCCACCCACCTACCCATACCTCCTCTCCCTCACAGAGGAACACCATCAGAGGCTGAAGCTCTCTACAGTTATCTACCAGTGACCAGCACATTGCAAAATAAGATAAGATGAGGCTTACCATAAATAATGACTGATCTCTAGTACCACTTACGATCACAAGGCACCCAGCTCGGAGCTTCACAAGCATCGCTCTGAGGTAGCATTACTACACCCACTTCACAGTCGAGGGAACAGGAACAGAAAAATGAAGCAATGTGTCCATGATCACATCAGTAATGTATCAGTTAGCTATTGCAGAGTAACAAAAATTCCCACAACTTCCTGAAAACTTAAGCTAGGCTCAGCTATGCATTTTTTTTCTCCTCTTGGCTAGGTTCCTTCTGCTTTTGTCATCAACTGAAGGTTGAAGCTTCTGGAAGTTTGTAGGCATCTCTGTTTCTGACTGTGGGCTGCCTGTCGGCTGAGGTGCCTTCATGAGCCCCCACGTGGTCTGTCGTACTCTGGCAGGCCAGCTCTGGCCTGTCCACAGTGGTAGGGGCAATATTCCAGGTGAAAGCAGAAGTACCTAAGAACTCTTGAGGGCTAGCCTTGGAATTGACACAATATCACTCTCCCTGCATTCTGTTGACTATGGCAGGTCACAAGCAGATTCATGAGGTGGGGAAATAGACTCAACCCCTTGATGGAAGAGCAAAGACCTATTGCAAAAGTCATGGATTTGAGGAAGCTATTAGTCCACCACAGCTAGAAAGGGATGGAACTGGATGAGAACCCATGGATCTGGGCCCTGAATTCTAACCACTACATACACAGGTAGCTTCCCACCCTCCCAGATAGCCAAGTTCTATGGTTCTGGTTTGAGCTCCCCGAGAATTTTCCTTCCAAGTTAAACTTCCTAGGTATTACACAAACATATGTTCAATGCCACATCAATAAGCAATAATTGACACCTTAGTCAGCCATTCCAAAAACTGAAGCTAATAGAAGGGGGAAACATGGAAATCTTTATAAAGTAAATCTCAATTCCACCCAGGTGAACATTGTCATTGCTGAAAACTCAAATATCATGAACCAAGTCTGCAGAATTAGGTGCTGTGGTAAAATAAAGTGCTAAGAGATAAGGTTCCCATTTACATAGAGCTGTAAGAGAAATCCTTGAATGGTGAAGGATTTCTGGAATAGCCGCTTTCCCCTCGGAATGCTGAGTTCACTCAGAATGAGGACGCGGTCGCTGGACTGACAGCTCAAGACTCAGACTGTAATTTCCAAGAAAGCTTTCACCCAAAACTCCATCATAGAAAGATTATTTGATGTCCTTGAACTCCCAGTACAAGCACACTTCATTTTTCTTCAAATTACCTCCAAACAATCACATTTGTATTGCGCTCATGTCCTATAATCCACACTCCATTCCTCCAAATTGTCTGCAAGAAGAAACATAACTAACTCCATCCCTGTGAGAATTTTTGTTTTTTTTGGACATGTGTGTTGACATCTTTTAAACAGATTCTTACAAATTGAACTTGATACATTGTCTGCAAGTGCTACTTGGAATGGGCGAGAAATCTTTCCTGCATAAACTCAGGAGCTCACTGAGAACATGAGCTCCCGTCCCTACCCTGCCCTCTGCCCTCTTTGACCACACTGAAGTTCCTGGGCAAAGGCGGACACACCCAGAGCACCCGCACACACCGCTGCACCCACCAGCGTTGCCCCAAGTGGGCTGGAGGCCAGCAGAATGCTATTTTGTGAGTGGTTCCTAGATATTTCAAAGTGTTCAAACTAGAGGTAAATGCTGCCTCTAGAAAAGCACCTAGATCTTCTTTCTCTCATCTTCCTTCTCTTTCCCTCAAAAGAAAAATACTAAGAAAATACTGGGAGCTTTATTTAACTGAGAGAGAGAGAGACTGAAAATGAGAACCCCTGTTGGCATCCGAAAGAATTCAAATGGATTTCAGCAACAGAGGATTTGAGTTCTCTGGTGCTACAGGCACAGTCCCTGATCTAAACGCTCTCTTCATTCCTCCCTACTTCAGGAGGCCATCTGCTCCTAGTGCATAGACCCACCACCCATCTCCTGCCACCTTGCCTCTTTACAGAATGCTGGCCCATTCCACAGCTTTTAGGGAGCCCCACACACATCCACACCAAATCCTGACTCTTCCGCATGGAACTCAATGCCCAGTTACTTACTGATGCTCGAGGACTAGCTGAAGGATCTGCAGGCCGCGCCTGCGGCTCAGGTCAGTGTCTCTCAAATGCGTAGAATCATAAATCACTGAGGGCGTCCCACACGAGTTCAGATTCCTGTGCTGACTCACAGAAGCTCCACGGGAGAGCACTGGGCATCTCTACTTTTAAAAGGCTCACCTTAGCATTTTGATGATTGGCCAATTTTGAAAACAAGTTTAGCAGAAAACCTTTGAGGAACCAGACATTGCCAAAAAGACACAAAACAGAGACTGTGACTTGGGAGGGCCCTGGGGGGGCACACATTCCTCAGGCACCTACTGCTGTCCCCAGACTTCACTATGAGAACCCTGGTGGCCCACAAAACTGAGTCATTATCAATTGCCAACATCCTTATCTTTTTATCTTAAATCCTTAATTATCAGGGACCCATAGAAGAAAGCCTTCCAGATAGGACTCAACATTTTCAAATTGTTCTTTTTTTTTTTTTTTTTTTCAGGAATTAGTCCCAATGATGAACTGAGCAATGACCAAGTTCCTCTTTCCTCAGCAGTTCAAGAGTAATAGATAATACACATCCTAGACCTGTGGTGGTGAACACGATGCAGTCTGCACAGAAGCCGAAATGTAATGATGTACACCTGAAATTTACATAATGTTATAAACCAATGTGACCTCAATAAAATTAAAAGTGAAAAGAATAACAGATAACTGATGTGATGGAGTCCCACCACCACAGGTAGTCACGAGAACTCCTGATCCTGGTCACTTACAACAACCAAGGTTGATTTTTGACCCCAGGGGACACCTGGCAGTGTCTGGAGACACTTTCGTTTAGCGCAACGGGTGGAGGGGTGCTACTGCTATCTAGGGGGTAGAAGGCAGGGATGCTGTTCAGCATCCTCCAATGCATAGTACAGCCCCCACAACAAAGAATGATCCAGCCCAAAATGTCAATAATGCCCAGGTTGAGACACCCTGGCTTAGAACAATGTTCTGCACAGTATTTAATTGGCAATTAATAAACTTGATTTAGTTATAACTCAGTGACAATTACCTTCTGGTCTGATGGTGGAGTAGTCAATGTGACAGATATAGAATGGTGCAAACCTCTACTCCTTCACTCAAGGACTGTCTTAAATTCCAACTATACGCAAGCGTCATGCTGGGAAGTGGGGCTTAGACTCAAAAATGATGGGGTCCCTGCAGCCCTCAGGGAGGTTACAGAATTATTGGAGAGATGGGTGCTTGGCAAAGAATGATCTAAGTCAGGGTGAAATCACAACTGTGAGCGCTATAAGGAAGACTGAGAGTGAATAACAGTAGGATTTCACCTAGTTGCGTGTGTGTGGAGAGGGGAGGGGTGTCGGGAGACATTTCCCTGAGGAAATGGTGGTTGGACTAAGATCTGCAGGATGCAGAGGAGTTCCCCAGGGAAAGAGAGGTGAAAAGAGCTTTCCAGGCAAAGGAAAGAGCACATCCAAAGTTCAGGGCTGGAAGGAATGTGGTCCCCACAAGAGGCCGAGATCTGCAAGGAAATGATCGCGGCACCAGAAGAGACTCAAGTGGGAGCATAGAGCCCAGATCAGGAGAAGCTTTGGTTTAGGGGATGGTAAGGGCTTGGTTTTTCTCTTAATAGCAATGGCAAATCATTCAAGTCTTTTAAACTGGAGCTGGGGGTTATGAAGGATTGAGGCATCTCCTAGTCCATTGGCTCCCAACCCTGTTTGCATACGAGAATCACCTGGGGAGCTTTTTAAAAACACACAACTTCAGGCCCCACCAAATGAATCAGAATTTCTAGGGGTGTTTCCCAGGCATCAGCAATGTTTTAAAAAGTTCAGAAACAGTGTCCTAAAGCATCACAAACCCCAAATTCACATATACAACTATAATCTAACATTTTGTCCATAAATTTATGCCTGAGGATGAGTAAAGATTAAGAAAGTCACCCAGGGGCAGCTAGGACCTTCCACCAACGGAGAAGTGATTCCATGCCAGGGGCTGGAGCCAGGCAGGTGTCTTTATTACAAAGGGCCTCTCTCTAGCCTCCCAGCCTGCAGTAGATATGATGCTAATTCTTGTCTTTGCAAAGCTACAAATAAATTCAAGGCTTCTAGAACACAGTCAATTCCATCAGTTTGGGAATCTGCAAATGCCAAGGATATATGGTATTAAAAAGATGGAAATACTGAGGCAGAAATCAGATTTATACGATGAGGCAAAGCAATGGCAAAAGTGGGAAAAAGAAAACTTGAACCAAATAGCAGACTCTCCAGTCATGTGGAGAGATGTTAGACTTTTAAATGATTTCAGGGGGAATAGAGATGGGGTCAGTTTCTGAAGTTTGTAGTTTCAATGTTGCCTGAAATTACAAATAATTTATGAAGTTATGTGAGATACTTAACATAGTACTCCCAAACAAAGGACATGATCTTCCGCTGACTTACCCCATTACGGTACAGAACAGGTGATTATACCAAAATGAACGTGACAGAGAGATAATTGCACATCATATTAAAACCTGTTCTGAGTACCAGCAGCGATCTTTAAAAAGACTCAAATTTTAAACTAATAAAGGCAGGCAGAGAAGTGGGAAGTATTTCAACGCAACTTATTATACCAAACAGTACAGATAACTCAATAACACAAAACTGGTTCAGTGTCATCAGCTTTATGCCAGCAGATAATTCATTTGCTTCAGTTCACCACACACAGAGCACTGTTTATTAAAGACACCTGGGAAATATAGCACGCCACAGTAGAATTCATGACTGTGGCTTGGGGTCAAGGCCACCAGCAAAATGAGTGAGAGATGACCAATAATTCCATCAGAAGTGCTTACATAAGGAGGTGGGAGAAGGGCAAAGGAAAGGAAGAAAAGAATGCCTTTGGCTCCTTGGGCCAAACTTAGGCCCAAGTACCTCCAACTTTGAACACAGAAGATCAAAATAGACTAAATCTTTCCAGAAGCTTCCATTTGGGGATGATCTCAAAGTACAATGCTAAGCTAACATTCTATGATGCTACATACACCACCAGATATCTAAGATTAAAGGAATCAGGGTAAAGGATAATACCCAGGCATGGAAATACTAAGAAATTTGGAATATTTTCACCAGAAGAAAGACTGATTCTTATGTTTTAATCCAATTCTTTGTAAAATCAATATAGTAGGAATGCTTTAGTAATCCAGTGATTTCTATTCATTCATAAACCAAACTCCTCTGGTGAAATAAATTTCCCTGCCCGTCACCGTCCATCTTTTCCATTCACATGACACACATTCGAGAGTTAAAAAGGGTCCAACGCTATAAGGATTACAAACTAAATATAAAATTTTCTCCAGGCAAAGAAAAAACAGAATAAATATTTCATAAAAATTGCCTCTTTATTTTTTTTACCAGTCAATTGATTAACAGTGAGTGCTACACAAGGCATTTTGAATTTATATGACAACTTGTGACTCAGAGCCCTAATCGGGAAAACCCCATTTAATTATGGATTTCTGCAAGATGTGCATTTGCACTGCTGGCTTTACCTTTAACACACATGCCTCTAAACTCAAAGATAGATGCAGATGACATTTACAGAAGGTACACACTATAATTTCTAGACAATGCAGTCGTTTGTCTTTTTCTGATTAAATTTACAGCTCCATCAGAAAATGGATAGACGGTGGGGCCATTTAGTTTACATCTTATTGACAGCTAAACGAAGCAGATAACTAGCAATGTTCCCAGAAGGGGGCCCATTTCTAACCAAACAGATCAATGTCCCTTATATTTAGGGACTTTTTCCTATGGATAAGAACAATCACCACAACAAACAGCAAATAACAACAACAACCTCTTAATAAACCAGAAGCCTGTATACCCTGTTTCTCGAACAAACTTCATGTTTTTAAAGGCTTGGTGTTTTTAATGTACAACTTCATTATTTGAGACACGTTCCCATTTGTCAGAAAAACAAGATTATGGCTGGCACATCAGCCAGAAGAATTGAGAATGAGGGAACACACAGGACCCACTGTGCTTTCCTCTTCCTTTGTCCCAAGGCCCAGATCTCCACTTGGAAGGCCCACTCTCAATCACAGGATCAATGGACTACAGCTAATTGATTTCCTGAGACCCAACAGGAAGCTATGAAATCATTCCCACCTTTCTTCACATTCCATTGAAAGTCTACTGTTAAAAGTCTGCTATTTCCTGGGCCAGCCCCAGTGGCCTAGTGGTTCAGTTCAGTGTGCTCTGCTTCGGCAGCCCAGGTTCAGTTCCCAAGTGTGGACCTACACCTCTCCGTTAGCGGCCATGTTGTGCTGGTGGCCCACGTACTAAAAAAGAGAGGGACACTGGCATGGATGTTAGCTCAGGGCAGATCTTCCTCAAAAAAAAAGGAAAAGTCTACTATCTCCCCAGCACCATTCTAGGAACCAGAGAAACAAAAATCAACCTGTCTACCCAAGTTTGAAAAAGTAAAAAGAAAAAGTGAAATGTAAAAAAATCCAACTGTCTTCATCAGACTTGACCTAGTTGTGGCTGAACAAACTTAAGTAAGGACACACCAAGGTATTACCTTCCTGGAGGGAAACTGGTCAGAATACGTTTGGGGTTCCAATCACAGTGAACATTTACTGCCCACGTGCCAGGCACCTACAGGGATCATCTCATTTAATCCTGAGAAGAACCCTATGAGCAAGGCACTGTAATCTCCACATTTCAAAGAGGGAGAGATGGAGGCCCAGAGAGGTTCAGTAACCTGCCCTGGGTCACACAGAGAACAATCAGCGGCACCAAGGTGTGGACTGGGATTTTCTGCTTCCAAACCCTCTGTTCTCGACTTCTCTGCAATACAGCCCTGCGAAGAGGAAGTGGTGAGTTTCATCTTGGATGGGGACTGGGAGAAGAAGGCAGGAGAGGCTTCATAGAGGGCATGACTTGAGCCAAGTCTAAAAAATGAGGGTGTACAGAGGTAGGCTGTCCAGGAGAGGGCAGTGTGAGCAAGACGGAGGTGCACACATCCTCGCCCTCAGGGAAGCTTCAAGCGAGGGTTGGAGCAGAGGCACGCAATGCACTAGAGATGTCCCTAGGGCCAGGCCGTGGAGAACCTTAAATCCAAGCTACAGAGTTTGAACTTGATCCATAAGCAGTAGGAAGCCACCAAAGGGTTTTAAGTGAGTACATTAGTGTGGTCCTATTAGCGTTTTAGAATGATCTAGTGACATGGTGGAAGATGGATTAGAGGGACAACAGACGAAGGGCAAAAAGTCTAGGTAAAAACTGCATTAATATGGGACAAAATCACAACATAGTAGCACTGGGGCTGGAAAAGAGGAAAACTTCAATGAAACATACAGAGCTGTGATGAATAGGAATGTGACTGATTAGCCCTGGGAAGAGAGGAAGAGGGAGGTGGTACAGAAGCCACCAGATTTCCAGCCCAGGGAACTGAATGATACCATTTACGAGGTCAGAGAGTATAGAAGGAGACATAGCTGGAGAGGTGGAGAAGTGAGGTCATGAGCTCATTTTCTACATTTTAAATACCAAGTTCCTATGAGGCTTCTAAGCGGAGATGGATCCAGTAGGCTGATGGTTGGGAGGTCAGAACTCCTTACAACAACCATATATCAAAATAATCAAGGTCATAAGCAACGCAAAAGGGCACTGTGGATTCCCAATGGGCCGGCATGGTCCGCGGTACACTCCTAAGGAACTCTGAAACCGAGGCAGCGCAGGAGGAGTATGCTCCACTTTCACCACATGGGGGTAGCACAGAGTCACCTCCTCACTGGAGACCTGCTGCTCTCCTGCTTCCTGGTCGCATTCAGTTCCTGCTTGGTGGCACAAGATACCAACGTTCCACCTGCAAGATGGTCCCCAAGGAGGCCCTGTCCATTTGCCCTTCCCACCTTCCAGAAGGAGGCAGGCTGGGATAAACAGTTTTCCTTTCAGCAAATTAGTCCTGACCATCTGAGCCTTGGTGACAGCTAAGTGAACTAACTTCTCCTCTGTCAAAACACATCCCCGTAGAGACCTAAAGGGTCCAGAGGTAAAGTTTACAGGGCTCTCCTGTGGCCATTCAGCCATCAATAATTCCACATGCCCCCGTGTATTTTTCCCTTATGGAATTCTATAGTATGTAATTGCACCTGTATGTGATGATTTGATTAACATCTCCCTTACGATTTCTGTAAGGGTCTGGGTCTGTTTGTATCACCCATTGTATCCTACTTAACATTTAACATTCAAGAAAATAATAGGAAATGCTTACCATGTGTCAAACGCAGTGCTGGGTCTGAAGGACAGCCAGTTGTCTGGGACCCATCCCTAACAACGAGTTGCTTATAGCCAACTGTGGCTCTGATATTGTCCTCTCGATTAGCTAAGGACATTGATTCCGATTCTGTTGAAAAGAAATGCCCTCTGGTGTCCCTGCACCAGCCTCTGATGGGCCCCGCTGGGTCCAGACCTGACACTGAAGCCAAACACAGCACAGCAAGGGGAGCAAGGAGGTTCCCGTAAGTCATCACATGAGGCGAGACCTGAGATTAATAAAACGCTTTGAATTATTCTTACAAATGATAATATTTTCAAGTCTTTAGTGAGAGAGAAATTGTAGTTCCTTTAAGAGTCTTGTTTGTCCCCTTCCATTTTGAGCTGTGAGATGCTTCCCCAGCACTTCATAGTCAAAAGGCACTGTCCACTTCCCACAGCAATGTAGTCTCAGGGAGGGACACCGTCAGTGTTAAGATTCACACAGTTGTTCTTGAAATTGAGGTGTGTTTTTTTTTTTTTGGTGAGGAAGATTGGTCCTGAGCTAACATTTGTTGCCCATCTTCCTCTTTTTGCTTGAGGAAGATTGTCGCTGATCTGTGCCAATCTTCCTCTGTTTTGTATGTGGGACACTGCCACAGCATGGCTTGACGAGCAGTGTGTAGGTCCACACTGGGGATCCAAACCCACAAACCCTGGACTGCTGAAGTGGAGCACACGAACTCAAACACTATGCCTCCAGGCTGGCCCCAAAATTGAGAATTTTACGTCTTTTTCCTCCATAACAAGAATCGTCAGGAATTAGTATAAAGAATCAGAGACCTAACACATAATCAGAAGTGCTTAGCTTGGGAGAGGTAAAAGGATATTCTACCATTATTTATGAAGTAATTTTAACACAATTTTTTTTCAGCTAATTTCTATTCTTATCAGAGAATTCTGCCAACAGAACACTCTTACTTGGAGATTCAGCCAGTCATCTGTCTGTCTGTCTGTCTGTCTCTCTCTCTATATATACATATATACAGTTTCACATCTGCGGATTCAACCAACTGCAGATCGAAAGGCTTACAATGGTTGTGTCTGTACTGAATGCGTACAGACTTTTTTCTTGTCAGTATTCCCTAAATAATACAGTATAACAACTATTTACATAGCATTTACATTGTATTAGGTTTTTATAAGTAATCTAAAGATGATTTAAAGTATACTGGAGGAAGTGGGTAAGTTACATGCAAATATCACTCCATTTTATATAAGGGACTTGAGTATCCATGGATTTTGGTATTGTGGGGGATCCTGGAGCCAATCCACCATGGAATCCAAGGGATGACTGTGTACGTACTATATATATACACGTTACTGACACATAACTTACAAGCCATGCAATTCACCCATTTAAAGTGTGCAACGCAATGCTCTTTGGTGTATTCGCTGAATTGTGCAATCACCACTATCTAATTTCAGAACATTTTCATCACCCCAAAATGCACCCCTATACGTAAAGCAGTCACTCTCCAGTGCCCCTTTCCCTCAGCCGCTGGAAACCATTCATCTATTTTCTATCTCTATGAATTTGCCTACTCTGGACATTTCCTAGAAATGGAATCATACAATATGTGGTCTTTCATGACTGGCTTCTTTCACTTGGCATAATACTTTTAAGGCTCATCCATGTTGTAGCATGTATCAATACTTCATTCTATTTTAATTGCCAAATAATATTCTATTATATGGATAGACCACATTTCGTTTATCCATTCATAGTTGAATGGCTCAAATTGTCTGTTTGGATTGTTTCCACTTTTTGGCTGTTATAAATAAAGTCACGTTGAACATTCATGTACAAGTATTTGGGGACATGTCTTCATTTCTCTTCAGTATATACCTAGGAGTGGAGTTGTCTGGCCACGTTGTAACTCCATGTTTAATCTTTTGAGGAACAACAGGACTATTTTCCAAATCACTGCACCATTTTAAATTCCCACCAGAAGTATTTGAGGGTTTCACCTTTTCCATATCCTCTCCAACACTTATTATCATTCGTCTTTTTGATTATAGCCATCCTAGTGGTATGAAGTGGTATCTCATTCTGGCTTTGATTAGCATTTCCCTAATGGTTAATGATGTCCATAGTTTTTTGAAGACTAAAGTTCTGGAATATGATTCAAATCTTTTTTTTTTCCCAACGCTGAAATGAAAAACCTTCTTCTGAGAACGTAAACAATCATATAAATCCAGGGGATCTAAGACCCCTATAGTATCAATAGAACCCAAAAGTGCCATTCATGATTTCAGGGGAGGCACTGGAAGAGGCAGTCAAGGTAAGTTGCGAGTGTAAAATGTTTATGTTCTCGGGGCTGCAGAGAGAAGGGAATCAAAGCCCCAGGAGAGCCCACCAAGCAAGGAGGCTTCAGCAGAGCTCCGCTTCGTAGGCACCATCCCCAATTGCTCCAGTCACACCCCTGTGTGAATCATCTGATGAGGGAAAAGTCAGACCCCAATTAGATAAATGGGAAGTTGGGGCACAGCAGCATGTGGTCTCGCTGACTTGCCAAAACAAGGTCCAAAAGGGGCTTTGGACCCAAGATTGGATCATAAGAAGATAGTCCAAGACTGTAAAACCCAAAGAGGGAAGGATGTACTGAGCCTTTCAGAGGCTTCCAGGACTACAAACCAGCTGTCACCATAGCTGTGGTTGTGACCACTCTTAAATAAATTACTTTTGTGTGTACCCACCTCCCCTCTCCTCCTCTGTCCGGTGGCCTCACTACAGGGTGGCAGAGCTCCTGTGGCTGAGGATTGTGTGAGTTGGCTTGTGCTACAAGAGATTGCGGGAGCCACTGGGTACGGTGATGGGAGACTTGGGAGAGACACAAAGATCTGGCCCCCCCTTTAAGAGGTTTTCACATTAAAAAAGAAAAGTGCTGTATTGTGTTCATCTCTATGACTTTATATGATATTTATCAGTAAATCCAATCCTGGAATTTACTTTTTTGTAAATCAAAAATCATCACTTGGGATGTGACCGTCAATAAAATCAAATTGCCAGCCCAAGCTTATTACAGAACAGGAAGGAAATCTAAGGGTAGGAATACTTTGTGTGACCACAGGATCAGCAAGCTTAGGACTGTAGATCACTGTTCAACCTGGAGTGGGAAAGATCAAGTAGCCCATCTGAATCCATCATGAACCCATGAGGCGTCTCCCCCTCAGAGTGAGGCCCCTCCCTTATTCTCAGACCATGTGGTTTGGGTGGGCCTGACCTAAACCCCTCATTCAAGGAAAGCATGGAACCCAGGACTGGCCAATGAGACTAAAATAGGGAACTTTAGCTTGGACCAGTGACAAAGACAAGACTTCTCTTTCTACTGGACTTGAAGCTAGACACGCTTGGGGGCTGTCATGCAGAGAAAACCTGTCAATGGGAGTGGCCAACAGAAGAAGGTGATATCAAAAGACAAAGAAAAACAAAGCACTATTGACGTCATTTGAGCTTCTGGAATTTTCCATTGGGTTAATTAATGACCCTCCCTCTCCACACATATATGCATTTTTGTTTGTTTTCTGCTTTGTTTTGTGTTTTGCTTAAATCAGTTTAAATTGAGTCTCTGTCACTTGCAAGAACAGTCCCACTGGACAAACAACTTAGAATTTTTTTTTTCTTCAAAAATCACCATGGACCCCTTCAACAGTGGGGCTGCTATTTGAACACACCTGTTTGTGCCTTGACCTCACTCTTTTTATGTACAGACAAGGCAAATCCTTTCCTGTCACTAAACACACCAACTCTCCACGCCACTGGCTTGCCCTTAATGATGCCGCCTGCCTCTCTCTATACCAATTTGTACCCTGTCCCACCCACAGCACAGGACCTGCTCCACCCACCGTCCTGCTTTTCTAACACTGTCTACTCAAGTGCATCTTCAGCTACAAGACAGTAAACTTGACACTGATCACAGTTTGGCAGCACCTTGCAAGGCATTCCCAGCTCACTGGCGCTCTGAAGTTACACTTATCTCCTCTTCCACTTCCCCTTGCTTTTTCCTATTTGCAGTCGACATATAAATTAAGGGTTTTGAACTACTGTAGCAATATGCTCATAAGCAGATGCAATCACCATTCTAAATGATGGCTTTGCTCATCCCCTGCTTGTCTTTAGAGAATAAAGCCAGGCACAGTGGGAATCCTCACAGTGCCATCCAACCCAAAGTTCCTACTATTCCGCAGGGGTTTGCTGGTGGTGTTTGTAAAAATTCACAGAGAACTTTGTCTAAAACCTCCCAGTGGGGAAGGTAGATGCATGCAGATGTCCTGAACGCCTCTCAATGTCCTCTTGCACGTCACCTCCTCCTGCCCTGCTGCTCCTCTCCACTCCCTGACATTCCAAAACCTTTCAAACAGTCAGGAACATGGACAAAAGGAGGTGCCTGGTTACATGCCCTGGGTAGGATTCATGCCTATGCTGCTCCCCAGGGAGCAGAATGCTACCCAGGCTGATGTATCCTGGTCTCCAGTCAGGAAGGCTTAGTTCAAAAAGCATCCTTAATTTTTATTATAATGTGTTTTCACCGAAAATCCTGTTTCCCTGGTGTTTAGACAAGATGGGTATTTTTCAGGAAATGGGGAGAGACAGGCACACATGTGTACAGCACAGTGGGTTACAACGCAGACTCTGGAGTCAGGATGTCTGAGCTTAAATCCAGAGCTGACCACTTGGACGCGCTATTTGACACACTTTTCTTATTTGTTTAATAGGGATGATATTAGAAGCTGCATCATAAGGCTGCTGGGAAGATCAGCAATGGTAATGTATGCAAAGCACTCAGCCCAGTGCTTAGCACACAGCAAGTGCTAGACAGACATTTGCTACTGGGGAGCTGACTTCCCAAAGTGACCGAGGAGCCTGGTGGATGCGAGAGCTCATGATGTCCAAATGGTCTCTCGGAAGTCTGGGGAAGCTGGGGGACCGCCCTGTCCCCCGAGTGTGGGAGTTAGGCAGTGCTGTATTCAGTCCTGCCAGAGGGATTCTCCAAGGGCCCTGCCTCCCTTCCACAGGCTGTTGCCAGGACCAAACTCATGCCCATCACATGGGTTGGCTTCCATTGGAGGTATCTTTGCCTCAGCTGACGATGTGAACCCTTCTCTTCTAGCAACCTGTTTGTGTTGATCAAAATGTGTGACTGCCGGTCCCAAGTAGAAGCTCTATCTGTCCCAAGTAGAAGCTCTATCTGTGGCAGCAGTTCTCAGTCAGAGGCAATTTTACTCCCCAGGGGACAATTGACAGGGTCTGGAGACCTTTTTGATTGTATCAACTGGGGAGTGTGGGTTGCTCCTGGCATCTAGTGGGCAGAGGCCAGGGATGCTGTTGAACATCCTACAATGCACAGGGCAGACCCCCACAACTAAGAATCATCCAGCCCAAATGTCGATGGTGCCCAGGTTACGTAACTCTGCTCTATACCCGTGTCTCTTGAAGTTTGGTTCTTGGGCTACCTGCATCAGAATAAGCTTGGGATACGGGTTAGAAATGCACATTTTGGAGCTGAACCCCAGACTTACTAAGCGAGACTCTCTAGGGCTCCCCGCTGATTCCGAAGAAGACCATGGTTTAATGGGATTCCTTCCACGTGTCATGCTTTGGAAAGTGGCCTTCGTGGGGCCTCCACAGACTCATGTCCTCCTCTCTTGCTGTTTCGCTGACTCATTCAGGAGACTGTGGAGGATTAACACTGGAAGTTGCTTTAGGTACGGACACATCTCCCCACCAGGTTCCAGGATGTGCACAGGAGGCTGGGGCTGGTGAGTCAGAGGAAGGGCCTCGAAAGCCTGAAGGGACCAGTGGGATCACTACATCCAAACTTCTTTTTGTAGAGGAGGAAACTGACATCATTAAGAGGAAAAAAAAGAAAGAAAGAAAGAAACCATGCTAGGTAAAATTCCAGAGTTGGTCACTGTTATTTTTTTTCTTATTTTTTTCCATCTTAGTCAAAATCATATAAAAAGGAAGTGGGGGAGGAAAAGCCGCATGGAAGGAAGTGGAAAGGTGAGAGGCCTGGTAGCTGCAAAGATGAGACTAATGTTGATTCTTCGGTGACGGAAGAGGAGGTGGCAAGCGGAGAGATTTTAGGATCCCAGCTCCCAGCCAGTCAACGGTGAGCCACTGACCCCTTCCTCTGTCGTCTCCAAGCAGCAGTGGCTCCTGCATAGTCCACAGGCCTGAGGTGATGCCACCTGACAAGGCCGTCAGCTATGAACAACCAGGGAAATATCATTGGCCATATTTTTCTAACCTTCCTTTTAAAAAGGAAAAGCAAGAGTGTCATCAGCCTTGGATTATCACATGAAAAGGCAGATATCTTTCACGTGTCTTTTATTCAGCAAGACCACCATCCGGGCTAAAAATTTATGTTCCACACATACACACACAGACAGACACACATGAATGTACACAACACATACACACAGACATAGACACACACACACATACAGACACATGCACACACAGAGTGACAAACACATGTACACAGAGACACACACATATACACACAAATACACGCAAACATGACACAGACACACATACATGCACATACACACACACGCACACACGCCCCATGCAGTCCTGGTAAAGATGGGGCAGGGACAGGGCCTGACACCTTCTCATCCCTTCCTCCAGGCCTATCTGCTCAAGGAACGTTCGGAGACGGCACCTCTAGAGCAACCGGTAAGGTTGGCTGGAACCGGAAATAGTCCCTGCCCTCAAGGGAGTTTAACTCTGGGAAGAGGGAAGAGGTGGCCTCCTGAGGCGGGCAGACATGTACAGCCCACCAGTGAACGTGGACGAAGCCACCGGAAGCGAAGTCAGATAGGGTGTTACAGGGTCAGGTATATGTAGGAGGAACGACGTGTTGTTTCCGCGCCCCATTCCTGCCTCAGCAGCCGTCCTGCCCCCAGTGTGGACTTCAAGCGAGTCCCAGAGCTCCCGCCCGGGGGCACAGTAAGGAGACACTGCCGTGCTGTGAATCCCCTCCACACTGCCGCCCTTCAGTTCCTTCAGTGGGGGGGTAGGGGGCATTCCTTGCATGCCGTGGCTGGAACCAGGATTCCACGGTAATCATCCCCACAGAAGGGAACATCTGGACTGAAACTTGTTCCCCTGAAGAGGAAGAAGGCACATTTTACTCCCCATGAGCCCTGTGCAAAAGTGGGATAGGCTGATCGGGGGAGTAATTTCCCTTTCACTGGATGGACCATGGCTCCACCAGGGTGACCGCAGGCCCAGGAACCCTCATATAGCTATTCAGACAGAGCTGGAGCAACAACTCAGAGAACCATGGGCTTCAGAGTCAACAGAATCTGGGTCAAACTCTGTCGCTGCCACGTTTTAGCTGCAAAACTTGATTCACGTTACTGAAATTCACTGAAGTAGGTGCCTACCTTCTAGCTTTTTGGTTTGCCTCTGCAGTTCCCATTTCTTCTTCTCTAGGTAACAGAACATGATTTTCCTTCAGGCTGAAGGGACTAACTTGCCCACCCTTAGCTCTAGAGGTGGACATGTAGCCCCGAAGGTCAGTAAGCATATTCCATCCCCTCAGCCACAACAAGCAGATCAGCATGGCCCATGACCCAAGGTAGACCAAGGAGATGCCATCCTTGGATCTGGACTCGGGACCACTGAGAAGGAAAAGCTCTCTTTTTACTGTATTTTTAAACTGAGAAGGCATTAACCTGAGGCTGCTGGGACTGCCACGCTAAGACAGCCCACCAACACATGAGAAAGTAGAACCAAGAGAAAGAAATGGAGTCCTGAGGACAACATTCAGACCCTAGATCCAGCTGTGCCTGAAGCCTTAGAATTTCTACTTACATGAATAAATTCTCCTCTATTTGCCTGTGCCAATTGGACCTGGATTCCTAACATTTGCAACCACAAGTCCTCAGCAATATACTCTCCAATTTGCTTCTTCATGTTATAATGGAGATGTCAGTTTTTAATCTCACATGGTTGTGGTGAGGTTTAACTGAGATACAGCAACACGTATAAGGTGTTGGCCTTTAACACCAGTTTCCCTTAAGTTAAGAAATTCAGCTAGATTAGATTGGAGGTTGTGGCAGACATGATCATGCTCACCAAACTGTCCATGTGCTGCCTTGTGCTTCCCAGCACTCTTGCATTTAAGTCAGGCTATGTGACCAGTCTGGCCAACGGGCCATGACGAACATTGAAGAGCTGGCATTTGACCCTCCATCTCTCACCATAGAGACTAAGAAACCTCAAGAAGAGATGATGACAACACAAGATCAAAGCAACCAGAATTGCTGAGTTACCGCATAGAGGACAGCTGCCCTGGAGAGTTGCTAGACCCACATCGGCTGTATTAGGCTACTAATATTTGGGGAGTATTTGTTAGCACAGCATAGCCTACCCTATACAGACCAATAGAGATGTCTCTCCAAAAAGACTTCCACAGCAAGGCAGATGAATATAGTGAGGATTTGAGTCTGCGTGAAGGGGAACCCCTCCAAGGAGGTGGACTCCCCACTTCCACAACAAACTTCACACGGGTCCTAATTACACGGATCCTACACCCCAACTCCAACCTTTGACCTTCCAGCAATCCGGGAACATGCCAGTCTCTGCTGCCTCAGGGCTTCTGCACATGCCATTCCTCCCTGTTTAGCATGTTCCTCACAGTTGGCTCCTTGTCATTTTTCAGGTCTGAACTTTCAGGGCATGTCCTTAGAGGGATCTTCTTGACCTCTCTATTGAAAGCAAGTCCCTTTGATACTATTGTCCCTCTCAGCATCCTACTTGTTTTCTCCTCCCACTTCCCCTCCCCCACACCTTCCTCTTTCTCTTCTTCATCAACAGAACCAACATTGATTGGCTGTTTCTTATGTGTTGGGTTAATCCACAACAACCCTACATACCAGTCAGGAATCTTGATTTCACACAATAGAAATCAAGCCTATTAAGCAGAAAATACATTTATTGGGAGGGTATCAAGTAGCTCACAAAATCAGTGGGACACCTGGAACCAAGCAAGACTGGATGGTCAGCATCCCAACCCAGGTCAAACCCGAGGTAGGGCCTGGCTAAGAACAACTGCCACCACTGCTGGACATGAAATTGTCATTGTGACCACCACCCCCAGGACCCGGGTACACTTGCTGCTGCCTCGGTCAACTCTAAATGTTTTTGCTCCTTCAAGACACCTCCTCGCTCAAGCCAAAGTCTTAGGCAGAAGCATCTAATTTTCTATGCTAAGGCCTAGGCCCTTCCCAAGCTTACCTGGGGCAGGAGATCATCTGGCCACGTCAGCTTCCATGAATGGCAGTAGGGCCACCTAGTGAGATGCACAGTGGGTGGTTCCCAAAGCACAAGAAGGAGCTTCAGATGCTGTCTAGCTCTAAAAGTGGCAAATCCCACACTCCTTGAGGCAGACAGAACATTCAAGTCACAATTTCTTTAAATCCTTGCCAGTACCAGTGCCACCCCCACTAAAACTGTTGAACAAATATTTAAAGACTATCCATCTGAAAAGGGTCCAAATTATTAGCCTCTCGAGGGTACCCACACTTTCCAGTCTCATTCTACTGATGAGGGTGGGCAGCGAAGTCCCCAGATGGATGTCCGCAGCCTGAGTTTCTCATGGACTTGTAGCTTCTGAGAGCAGAGCCAGACGGCTGAGCCCTCGAAGTCTTGCTCCACAAACTGTGGTCCTGGAACCCGCAGCAGCATCCTCCGGGAGCCTGTCAGACACGCAGATTCCGTGGTTCCACTGCAGCCCTACTGAATCAGAATCTGCGTTTTAGCAAAATCCCCAGTGATTCACGTACGCAGGGAAGTTTGAGACGCGCTGTTCTCGCACAGCAAGTCTCCACCACGCCCGCACGTTGGGATCACCTGGGCAATTTTTACAAAGTACTGACGCCTCATCCCGCTCCCAGAGATCATTGTAATTGTTCCAACGTGTGATCTGGGCATCGCAATTTTGAAAGTCTCCTCAGATAACTCTAATGAAAATCCAAGGTCAAGAACTACTTAGAAAGACGTGACGACATCCAATCCGGAGCATCCTTGAAATGAAAACAAATATTCTTATGAAAACTGTGTCAACCCAGGGAGTCGTTCCTCAGCCACTCCCTCCTAAAGGGTCCCAGAGCATCATGACTCGGTGAGGTGCATTCCTGGGATGTAATTTTACAAACCTAAGAGCCCTGATTGGTCGCTGTCTCTCTGTGCTACTTACTCAAGTTCTTGGTGGTTTACTTTCTTTCCTACGAGTGTTCAAGTTCAATAAAGCAGTAAAAGGGATGTCAGAAGTCTCTCATTTTACAGAGGAGGAAACTGAGCCACAAAGAGGAACTGAAATTTTAGCATAACCAAGGACCCGAACTCCAACCTTGCAATCATGGGCAGTCCCAATCTGCCGCACACAGCCTGTCCAGGGAAGGGCGCTTATGAGGAAAGGATGTTGGATGAGTGCGTGGTCAAAAGTTCATCACCAAAATGTTTATTATTAATAATGAGGTTATAAGCTTCAAAGCCAATGCGGTGCTAGTGGCTCCCATGGAAGCCATTTTTTCAATTTGTTCTCATCTAATTACAGGTAGGTACAGTAATTGGAAACAGGCTCTCTCCCATGGGCAAGGTTGCAGGAAATGGAAACCTCTAATACCATTCTGCCTGGGAAGAGTCAGCATCCACATCACGTGCAGCTGGGTCTCTCGCAAGGCCTGCCCCGCGGAGAAGGAAAAGAGCACATTCTAGGAGAGGTGGGAAAAACAGGCCTCAAAGACAAGATCACCGAGGTCTGAAGGAGTTATGGTCCCACCAGGAGAGCTGAGCGCTGGGGTCCTGGTCCTCTCTGTGCTGTGCCTGTTCCCCAGGGGTCATTACTACATCCAGGGTTATGCAAGCCCTGCATGGGTGTGGCTGATTGTGCTCTTGAAGTTACACTTACTGAGTAGGTACTAGGTACTAGGTTCCAGGTACTGAACTAAGTACTGTTTACGTTACCCCATTTAATCCTTGCATCTATTCCATCACGTAGGTACTCCCCTTTGACAGAGAGGGAAACTGAGGCTTAAAGTTGTTTGAGTCACTTGCCCAAGTCCCACAGATAGAGGTGGAGCCAGGATTGGGGGCCAACTCCCTCAGAGCCCGGCTCTCACATCCGCTATGCTCCACTGTCTACCCCTTCTGGTTGCAACAGCCTCAATTCCTAATCAGGACCAGCCTGATCCTTTGGGTGGAGGCAAGCAGAAGCGTCAGGCTCCGTTGGAGCCGAAGGGCAGATGCTGGTCAGAGGAAAGTGGACATTGGAAGGAAGAAAATGGCACACACAAAGTGAACAGATGTGCCTCTGGAACACTCAGGGAGTGTCAGCAATGTGAGTTCAGCAGACCCAGGAGCTGCCAACCCGGGCATCTGCTGCAGGGCGTGTTCACTGCAACAAGACCTCGGCATCACCACCACCATTTGCGCCATCCGGCTTTCCAGCGGCAGTGAGTCTGCCACCGTTTGCAGCTGAGTGTAAGCTGAGCAGGTCTCCAGCGGAAACCATTTAGCAAGTTCATCGCTCAGTGGTTCCCAAGATGGATCACCGGAAGCCCGACGCTCGGGGGCCAGATTTTCCGCAAAGCCAGCTGCAGGTGGTGTCTCGTGGTTGCCATCAGCCTTGTTAACAAGACCTGATCTGTAGATCATCGTTTTCCCATCTGGTGCCCACCAGCTGGGCTGCTGGCAGCTGGGAGACTGATTTTCCATTTCTCTCTCTCACTTTCCCTCTCTCCCTTTCTCCATCTCTGTATTTTTATTCCAAGCCAACTTTCTCATCCATTAAAAACCTTATACCCCATTTTGTCCCCATTTTCAAGCCCAGCCTCAAATCTGCATCAGCGAGGGGTGAAAATATTCTTTTTTGTCTAACTAAGGTGGTGGAATAACTTCAGCTAAGTCAGGCCACCCTCCTTTTTCCCTGAGGTTGCACAGAAGGTTCAGGAAGGCCAATGCAATGTTGAGGTTTGGTCGGGGAGGGAGAAGGAAAAGCCATCCGGATGTTGACATCATCGACCCATGCAGGTCACTGCCAAATCATCCCCATTCCTGCCCCTGAGACCCCTGCCGGCCTCATGACTGCTCTAGAATCATCTGCTTCTTTTTCAATTCAGGTTGAGGATAAACTGAGGCTATCCAGGCTGGTTTTTATCAAGACTCACCGGAAGCCATTCTTCCCTGAGGTCCTGCTGCCTCCTTGGAAAACAGACACAAGTCCTCTCTGCCCTTGGCTCCCACACACACCTGGCAATGTTGCTGCTTCTCCAGGTTCAGCCTGGGGTGAGGGAAGCCAAGCCCCTCATGGGGTCTCCCCACATCTATACCTTCCCTGCATCCCCTCCAACCCTCCCACGTGCCTGCAGCCCGGAGAGTCTTTTTCTCATCAGAGATGGGGCGGGAGAGGGTCTTCCTGTCATGCATCTTATTTCCTTCTAAATATTTTTCCTCTGATATGAGTCCTTTCTGTACCTGAAGGGTCTAGGCTATTGAAACTTAAAGGCCAGGAAGAGAGTTCCTTTTCCCTCTCCTTTCTTCTATCACAGGGAGGGGTATGGAGAAAGACAGCACTCACACTGCTGAGGGAAGGGAGGGCCAAGAAGGCAAAAGAAAAAACAGTCAGTTCATACTTTTAAAATATGATCCTACCACACACTAAGAGACAGGCTCAGGGACGGGCAGCATCTTGCCCAAAGAACAGAGCAAATGCTTGTGAATGAACTTGAACCAGAAATTAGCATCAAGAATATGAGATATGGGAGAAAATTCAGACACCTTTTAATCCAGTGGGTCCGGCTGTGAGTCAGAACCACCTGGTCTCACTCGGGGAATCTGACTTTAACAAGAGCCCCAGGAAATTGTTCAGTAGTAATTCTGTCTCTTTGGAAAACATTTTCCAGATGAAGACAGTAAGGCCTAAAGAGACTATGTTCCCACAGTTGTAATTCATAATCTACCTATTTCCAAAGAAATTGAGGCTATGTATAACAAGTTCATGGCTTCAAGACTAGAACATGATGCTTGGCTCCCAGCTCAGGGCTCCTTCTTCCAGAAACCAGCTTGTTGCCTATCTTCCATCCTGTCCACTCCTGCAAAGTGAAAAGTTTTATCCATTTTTTGCCATTTGTAACCAATTAATTCCCCCAAATTACCCAGAAGACCATTAGGGTTGGGAGAGAATTAGAAGCGCCTGTGGCCAGAGATGGCTGCCAGGAGCAAGAAGTATGTAAATACATAGTCAACATCCATCTACCCACCTACGTGGGGTGCATGTTTGGGGCAAGCAGACTACAGATAATCCAAAAATATTAATCTGACTGCTAATTAATTACTCGATGAGTCCTAGGAAACATTGGACAATGTCATTAACTTTTCTAAATTTTGGTCAACAAATAATAACTGAATCCTCCTATACACCCTGCCCCATGCTCAGACTGGGGAAACAGGCGTGAAAATGTCATCTAAGGCCCCTAGGCTCAGGGAATTTACATTTTTATGGGAAGACAGGCCAAAACAAAAGTAAACATGAAAATACATGAATTAATCCTTATATGTGGAAAATGACATCAAGAAAGCAAACAAAAGATTGAGCTAGAAGAGGAGTTGGCAGACTTTTTCTAAAAACGGTCAGACGGTAAATATTTTACACTGTGTGGACCATATGGTCTGAATCACGACCAAGCAGCCAAAGTCAATCCGCAAAGGAATGGGGCTGGCCATGTTCCAACACACTTTATTTACAAAACCAGGCTGTGGTCAGTTGTGGCCCATGTAGTTTGGTGACCCCTGAGCACGATGCATGCGGGGTGGAGGGTAGAGACCAGTGAGGTGCTGAAGGTACATTGGTGGGGACCAGGCATGCAGCCACTAGTGGGGTCATAGAAGGAGCAGGAATTTTATTCCAGGTGCAACAAAAAGCCACTGAGAGTTTTAAGCAGAGAACTGACATAATTTGAGTGACTTTCACCTTAAAAGCATTGCCCCTTTTAAAGCTGCTTTGTGAAACTTGGGTGACAAGGGTGGCAGCAGGGACTTGTGAAAAGGCTTCTCTTAGGAGCTGGGTGGTGTGGGGGCCTGTGCTGTGGGGGTGGCCCTGGCGATGGAGAGCAGAGGGGCAGTCGAGACACGTACAGATAAAGACCACAGCTCTTGCAAAGGGGTTGTGTGTGAAGGGGAGGAAAGTGCAGGGGATGAAGAAATTTCCTCTACCCGCTCTGGGCCCTTCTGGCTGGACAACGAATTAAATTCACATGAGACAGAATAACAGGAGAAAATTAAACAAAGATTTATAACATGTATACATGGGAGAGGCTCAGGCAAACTGAGCAACTCGCCAGAATGGCAGAATCTCTCCCCTTAAATACCACCCTCAGCTAAAGACAAAGGAGGATGTTGGCGGTGGGGGGAGTCAGTTATGGAAGATTACCAGAAAAGTGCAATAAACAAGAGTAAGATTATTATGCAGATTTAAGTCCTTGCCTTCCACATTGATGAGAGTTTCTAGAGATAAGGTCATCCCCTCTTCTTCCAGGTACAGAGAGGGAGACACCTTTACAGATGGAGATTTCCTTTACAAATGTAAACGTCTCTTAACAAAGGGTAAGTAAATTCTACTTCTCAGAGTTTCTCTGTCTGCAGTTTTTAAAAGTAACCAGCCCAAAATAATCCTCATGCCAAAGAGACATATATATCTTGGGGTGGCCAATTCCAGTCCCCCACAAAAGGAATGACTCAAGGTGACTGCCAGATTTCTGACCTGAACAGGTGGGTGGGGATGGGCTCCAAGGCCCTCTTAGCTCTGAGATGCTACATTTCTGTAAGTGAGACACACTACGATGAGGCCAGTCACAAAAGGATCATCTGAACTGCAGGTGCTCAAGCCATCCCCGGCTGTTCGTTCCTCAGTCAACTTTAATTAGGCACCAATCGTGCACCCAGCACACAGCTGGGTTTTTAGGCATCACTTGGTGGGGTGGGCAGTCTAACAAGAAGTCAGGACAGGTGACTGAGCTCACAGCCTCCTCTGGGCCTGTGATGCTCTGTCCCCCGCCACCCCATCCATCTCAGGTTCCCAGACATCAAAGAACCCAAGGGGCGCAAAGGCAGAGGCTGCAGAGGACAGGAAGAGTGACCTATCCGCATTGGCTCCATTGGTGTAAAAGCCAGGAAGTTTTAAAACATTTAACTTTTAAATAAAATACAACTGTCACCCTTATTATCTTTAAGTAAAAGCTGGGCCAGATCAAGTGATTTAAATGCCAGCCTGCAGAGAGCATGCGGCAGGTTCTCTGCTTGGATTTTGCTGTTTTTCCAAGAGGAAAGGCCTCGGAGGAGGTGGGAACAGCCCAGGGAGCCCTGGATTCCAGGCCTGCGCTGTCCTGGAAGGATGCCCACCTTCAATGCTGGGTGCGTCATCTGCCCTCTCCGGGCCTCGGTGGACCCATCTGTAAACTTGGAGCCAGGGCAGATGCTCCCCGGGGCCCTGGCATCTTGCCTGTGCTGTAAATCTCCTCTGTTGGGTGATGTAATTCACCACAGTCACTGGCCCAAAGGGTCTGTGGCTCCCGTAAATCACCATCATCTGCCCTCTGCCTGGGACGCATAAATCACAGCACAGAGCGCTGGAAGCCCTTCCTGCTCAAACCCAGGGCACTCCTCACCAGCAAGCAGAGGAGTCTGGCACACAGTGATGAGCATTCAGCAACCCCAAGTTTACAGTGAAATAGAGAGAGCCGGCACTGGCCCTCCGTCATCAATATATCCCACCCCAGGGACTGTGCTTCGGGTCACTTCTGATCTCCCCCAAACTCACAGGCCTCCCCTCCTCCCCATGCCCCAGTGACCCTGATCTGACCCTCTGTATGGCCTCATCCCATGAAATATTGTCACTTGCGTATGTTGGGTTCATTCATTCAGCAAATATTTATGAAGCACCTACAAGGTGCCAGACACGGTATGAAGAGCTGGGGATGTAAGACAAAGTAGACAGACACATGTGCCCACGAGGAGCCCACGAGCTGTTAAGGGCACAGCATCACAGTCTACTTAAAATTATAACTTACAATGAGTCCTACGAAGGAAGTTCAAACCAGACAAAGATAAGAGTCTGACAGGGGGTCTCGTGATGACTGGAGCGGGATCAGAGGAATGGGGTGTCCTGAGACAGGCTCTCTGCGCACCCACATTTGAGGGGAGAGCAGTGGGGTGATCAGAAGGACAGCAAAACATGAGGCGTGGGGAAAGCATGGACCAGGGCGCCAGGATAGATGAGGCCGGACCGTGTTGGGGCTGGCAGGCCATGAGAAGGGTTTGGGATATAATTCTAAGACCAGTGTTGGATGCCATTTACTAAGGGTTTGGATTCGTTTCCTAGGGCAGCCACAACAAAAAACCACACACTGGGTGGCTTCAAACAACAGAAATTTATTCTCTCACAGCTCTCGAGGGTAAAATCCCAAATTGAGGTGTTGGCAGGGCCACATCCCCGCAAAGGTCTAGGGAAGGCCTGCTCCGGGCCTCTTCCTAGCTCCCAGTGGTTGTCCTCGGCTTGTGGATGCATCGCTGCAGTCGGCCTCTGTCTCCACGTGGCCTTCTTCTCCCTGTGTTTCTCTGTGTTCTCTCCTCTATTTATAAAGACATCAGTCATTGGGTTTAAGCCTCACCCTAATCCAGTGTAACGTCATTTTAATTAGATCTGCAAAGAATCTATTTCCAAAAAAGGTCACATTCTGAGGTCCAAGTAGGAATGAGTTGGGGGAACACTATTGAACCCACTATAGAATTTTAGACAGGGATGGGTATGATGGAATTGATGTTCCAAAAATATGACTCTGGCTACAATGTGAGGAATGGACTAGGGTGAGGAAGAGCGAAAGCAGGAGTTGGTGAGGAGTGGTGGGGAGAGGGTGGAGGCTGCTCTGGGTTGGGAGAGATCAAGAGAAGGGGATGGATTTGAAATCTGTTTCTGAGATTGAGCTGACATGGTTGGCCAGGGACTAGATGTGAGGGACAAAGGAAGAGTGGTCAAGAATGCCTCCCCATTTCTAGGACACCTGGGTGGTTGGCCACTGGACCGTATGCACTTTGAGGGTATGAGAAGACCCTTCTTCTCCCAGCACAGATGAGTTTGTGGATGAGGTGTTGATGGATGGCTCAGAAGAGGTATCTTAGAAGCTGAGCACGAGGCCTTTTTTTCCACTGTGTAGCTGGCCCCTCCAGGCTCAGTCTCTGGCTTGGATGGTGGTTTCCATCCAGGAGGAGAGGCGGGGATCTGTGCTCCCTGATCCTCTCCCAGCCCTCGTCCTCTGCTTCCAGGGCATCTCCAGTGACCTCTGGCTGGGCATTTGGGTGAATTGTTGTCACTGTGGCTTCCATGTCAGTCTTCCCCATCATCATCATTGTTGGAGTAGATGCAGAGGGTTACGTCTCACTTCTCAGCTTTGGCAGAGAGCTGGCACTGAATGCCGGGAAGGAGCGGGAGGAGAATGCTGCGGCCTCAGACCTTTTAGGGTCCCAGATGGAAAGACCCCAAATCAAAATATGAGCAACAAGAAGCAGCAGCAGGAGGAAACTGCAATGCAGACATCAAAAAGAATTCTGTCCCCACTGAAGAAGGCCTCTTTGAGGCAGCATCTCAGGGGACTGGCTTTGACCGAGGTGACACTTTCAATTTGCTCCTTGCCTGCTCTTTAACAAGTAGCCTTGAAGCAGTTTCTTAACCTTGAGAGGAGCCTATGGCCATTGGAGAACAGTAACTTCTACGAAGTGATGAAAGCGGGGAGAGAATAGCCCAAAGGCACATGCCTTTGCACACATGGGCACACACATACATACACACACACACGGTGCTCAGTAGGCAGCCTCTTGATTTTGTACTTTAAGAATGCTGATGCTACAAAAATTGAACCTGAACTGGATCAAACCTCCAGACCCAAGTTCCAGATTTCAGGAAATACAGGGGATGGAGGAACATGTTAGACAGGACCCCGAGGATGCCAACAGCAATAGCCAGGTGTGGCAAACCACAGGATCACTGACCAGATTTCTGGGACAAATACATTGCAAGGGGAAACAATAGGGAGAGAAAAACTACAGTTCAAACGAAACTTAACTGCTTGCAATGTGTAGCTTTGACTTGGATCCTGAGTTGAACAAACCAACTATGAAAAAAAATAATTGTGGCCCAGTCCTGGTGGCCTAGTGGTTAAGTTCAGCATGCTCCACTTCAGCAGTCAGGGTTCAGTTCACAGGCATGGACCTACAACACTCATCTATCAGTGGCCATGCTGTGACAGAGCCTCACATACAAAATAGAGGAAGATGGGCAACATATGTTAGCTCAGGGTGATTCTTCCTCAGCAAAAAATAAATTAAAAAAAGTTAAAAATAATCGAGTCACGGGGCTGGCCCCGTGGCCGAGTGGTTAAGTTCGCGCGCTCCGCTGCAGGCGGCCCAGTGTTTCGTTGGTTCGAATCCTGGGCGCGGACATGGCACTGCTCATCAGACCACGCTGGGGCGGCGTCCCACATGCCACAACTAGAAGGACCCACAACGAAATATACAACTATGTACTGGGGGGCTTTGGGGAGAAAAAGGAGAAAAATAAAATCTTTAAAAAAAAAAAAAAAAAATAATCGAGTCACTTGAACATTGAATGACTAGAATGACTCCCGATTTTTTAGGTGTGATAATGGTATTGTGATTATGTTTTTAAAAAAGAGTCATTATCCCTTAGAGCTGCTTGCTTAAATATTTATGTATGAAATTATATACGACGTCAGGGATTTGCTTTGAAATAATCCAGAGAAGAGGAGTGGAGAGGATAAAGATGAAATAAAATTGGCCCTGAGTTGGCAATTGTTAAAGCTGCATGATGGGAGTGTGGGGCTTTGTTGTACTTTTCTGCCCACTTTTGTACATCTTTGAAATTCCATGATGAGCAGGATTTAAAGTTTTTTAAAACACCTCTGGCCAGCACACTCTCAGCTCCACCACTGACCATCTGGGGCCCCCTGGCCCATTCCCGACTCTCCCGGAGCCCCAGCTCCTCTGCATAAGGATTCTTGTCTTGCAGGGACTACTGTCCAACAAGAGCTCCATCACTGTTAGTTATTTCTGTTATTTATTTGTTTATCTGTTAGTGTTTACTCTTTGTTTCTTTTGGGATCTTCTCTGGATTCTCCTCCAAGAGAGCTCAACTTCTTTTCACTTCTTCCAAGAAGACTTGCTTGGTACCCCTCTTGGCCGAGGTGAGCTCCCCTCAGCGTCACCCTGACACCCTGCCTGGGCTTACCACATTGGAGCACCATCACCCTGATGTTGTAACGTCCTGTTGACTTGTCTGCACATCCCATTAGACCCTGAGCTGTTCTCGGCACGCAGCATGCAGTAAGCACTCAATAAAGATGATTTGACAAACTGAATAAACGAATTCTGGGCTCCCAGCCCTCTGATGTCCCATTTTGCAGAAAAAAACCCTGAAGATTAGAATGCAGAAATCTGCCTTCTGAGCCTTGCTCTGGCTCTGCATTGCTGTGTGGCCCTTGCAAGAATCTCAACCTCTCTGAGTCTCTCCTCCTCTATAAATCACACTTAAAGTCACACTGCAATACAGAGTCATGAAATCTGGGCACTGCCCACTGCCTCTCGGTTTCTGGTGAACCCGCGTTTGTAACAGGACCACTCTATCCATCCTGGCCTTCAGAGGCATCACCATCTCACTAGATTCCTGCATTCCACACAAGCTCTGCAGGAGTCCTCAGACCCTGGACAATTTCCATCACTAAAGCTCTCCTTATGATGGAAATCATCCACCAATGACATTTAAAACCAAATATATTAACATTTCAGACAAGTCTATTATGCAACTTGCCCAATAAGGGATTATTTTCAGATAGGAGAAATGGCTGCTGGAGACCAGCATGTAAGCCATGTCCTCCAGCTACCAGAATGGAAGCTGGATGGTCTGGGAGAAGAAAACGCAGCCTAGCCCAGATGCCAACAGCCCACATTATCAAGGTGGGAAACCCACACAAGAACGTTATGCAGCCCCATCCCCAGGTTGGCAATGTTCATGCTGAGAATCACACCAACCAGAACCTCTGCAACCACGACACCCTGTGCAGGAAGCTGTCAGGACCTCTACGGACCCCGTGGGGCGCCAGCCCAGGACGGTGGGTCTCCCTGGCTCCTCCAGAGAGCTTAGCCCCGTGACTGAAGGCCAGGGCCCAATAAGGAAGACACTAGCCCTGGTCCCCTGGCCCAGAGCAGCCTGGAGGAGAGGGCTTTGGAAGCAGGGAGCAGAGTCGGCTTCGTGGGTTGGTTCCTGGTTCTGGAACAGTGGCGGGTCCGGATGGCCGCTGGGCCAAACCTTCTCTGGAGGTAGACCCTGCCTGCCAGTCAGAATCCTCCTCATGCTTCCAAGAGCAGCTCACTGCCCTCTCCTGTTCTCCTCCTCCCCTTGCTCTTCTTCCTGCAGTTCTCCTTCCTTCCCCCTCCTTCCTTGCTCAGTACCCCTAGCCTTTCTGCTGCTTCTAAACCTCATTCCCCAGGACCAGGTGGGCCCCGGTCTAAACCCCTTCTCACTCACTCATTGTTTTTCAAGGTGCTGCCACCAATCTTTCCAGCAGCTCGCTGGAAGCCGACACACAGTAGGCACGCAGGTCCAGTGGACTTGATGAGCTCCTGTGAGCGCCGGATCCAGCGAGGCCCTGCAGGGCAGAGGAATAGGAACGAATAAGCTAAAGACAGGTTTTCTTTCCCAGGAAACTCGCGGTCCAAGGAGGAGGCCATGGGCACTCACAGGCTCCTGGGCAGGCAGACCTGACGACCTGGGACCAGCTCGGGGAGCCCCTCTGATGTGCAGCACAGCAGCCCAAAGCCGTTGGGCCCGGACCAGGGGTGCCCACTCCCCGGGGCTCACGCTGGCAACGGTGGGGCCAGACCCGGTCTGTGAGCTGCCAGGGAAACGGCAGCCACAACTGAACAGCAGAGAGGACGAGCAGATGCAGGGGTGCGAGGCGGCAGTTCCAGGCACTGTGGCATCTCTGAGGCTCCTGACACACCCCCAAACTCTCTCACCGTCCGCCGCCTTTGAAGCGGGCACCAGCAACTCCAGGCTGCCCTGTGGGGTGCAGCGCCCTCCAGAGGATGGAAGGGTCATTGCTCTTACCGGGCTCGCCTGGAGTCTCCAGGTTGAGGTCCTTCTTCCCTGTGCTGGGAGGAGGGTCAACCATCCAGAGAGGGGCCATCCAGCAATACTGTGAAGCGCCCCTCCCCTTACCTCTCCTCAGCATTCCCCATCTTCCCACAGACCCCAGATACAGAGTTACACATTCTCCCTACTACCCTTCCCAGCTCGCTGTGTGGAGCTGTCTCACCAAGGTGCAAAATTCACACTGTACATAAGACTTAATGTGGCAGCTCTACCAGGAGGAAGTCAACTTACAGCCAGAAAGGCCTTTGTTAGGAATGAAATTCCCACATGACTCAGGGATCCAGGGATCCACTTCTGGGCAGCATGGGATGCACCCACTCTCCTCTTATGCAAGGCAAGCAGGACTGTGCAACTCCTCAACCATCAGCACCCCACTTCTCAGAGGTTAAGTGTGGTAAGACGGATCCAGAGTTCACTGCTTAAGCGAAGCAGTGAGGGCCCAGTGGCCTGAGTGCCCTGCACACAGAGCAAAGGAGAAAAGTGATGGCCAGCCCTGGCCCGGCCCCAGCCCTCTGCAGCCATTGCAAGCACTCCTCAGTGCTCCTAAGCCGTAGGCGGCAGGCAGCCAGGGGACCCTGCTTCAGTCCCCCTGGCACCCGCCTCCCCGGCAGGATCAAACCTTTATGGTAGTTTTGCCAAGGGAGGCCACCTCAAGAAACGCTTTTTAGGGACACAGCGATTGATCAAGTGCAGTCCCTGCCCTCAAGGAGTTTTGAGTCCATTAACCAAATGTCAAACCAAACGTCCACACCACACTGCCCTCTTGCGCCCACACGGAGCCGGCTGCTAGGTCACCTCACTCTGCCTCTCACATGGCACGCAGCCTTGGAATCCGGGAGCCCGTGACCCCTCACCCCACCCCAAGCCAACAGAGTTGGTATTCTATTTTACACTAGACCCCAACCCTTTGAGATAGGCAAGACCTGCCCATCAATCTCTAGAACATTCCCAAATCCACTCAGGTCCCCACCTCTCCACCCTAATCCTAGACAGCATCACCTCTCTCTGCACTGTGGTTTCATCTCTTCCCCGCCCCTCTAGGCCGTTGTACACAGATCAGCAAAAATACTCTTCAAAAGGCTTAAACCTTGATGACTCCCCTTCAATGGCCCCCTACCTTCTACTCTGGCACCCTTCTCCGCTCAGCCGCTGGGTTCCAGCCTTCTTTCAGCTTCTCTACAGT
This sequence comes from Equus quagga, assembly GCF_021613505.1. Classification (NCBI taxonomy): domain Eukaryota; kingdom Metazoa; phylum Chordata; class Mammalia; order Perissodactyla; family Equidae; genus Equus; species Equus quagga. The sequence goes on from NC_060268.1 coordinate 165,674,361, forward strand.
CTCATCTCTTCCTGTCTCAGGACCCTGCTCCTGCCCTGCCCTCTGCCAGGAACGACCCACCCCAAGCTCCCTTTGCAAAGCTGGCTCTTTCTTAGCCTTAAGGCTCTCAGCTTCCATGTCAACTTGCTCGGAGAGGACTCCCCAGCCCACACCCCACAATTACAGGCTCCCACAGCTCCCCATTGGTTCACTCCCTGCGCTCATCGCAGTCTGTATTTTATTTACACTCCTGTTTACTCCTTTTAGACACACCACACCAATGAGAATGTAAGCTGCACAAGAGGCAGCACGTATCATTGTATGCCCAGCATCTTGCTGCATATAGTAAGCGCTCAAGGAATACTGGAATCAACGAATGAAAGGGTCCCGTGCCATAAGAGAGATGGAATGAGGGCTCAGAAGAACTTCTAGGAGAACCCAAGGCAAAAATATAGTAAGATTTGGACATGCAAAGGTGCTGAGGAGGGAAAGGAGGGTGCGGCTGAGGCAGCCTTGAGTGGGCAGGTTTGACCCTGTGAACAGTGAGGGGAGAGGAAGGAGAGGTGGTCCTGGAGGGCTCTTGGGGTTATTAACAGCGGAGCAGAAAGGCTCATGGAAGGTGGACTGCAAGGCAGAGGTGGGTACGGGGACCTGAGAGGAGCTAATATAGTCATCCCGGAGAGAGTGGCAGAGTGACCAGAGCCGGGACCAGCACAGGCGATGGGGAGAGACGAGGCCATAGACAGGAGACCGAGGCAGAGCCTGCCTCAGGCCCTATCAATTCCCATCCTTGTTTCAGCAGGACAGCAAAAAGAAACGGAGACAGGGGAAACAGAAGAACTTGGGCTGCACTGTCGCCCATTATATCCCACCCCTCCCCAATTCTGCCTCTTCCCTTTCCTTTCCTCCACTTGAAGGATCCGTTCTGAGGTCTCATTTGCGGCGGTCGGTGAGCACCCCAAGGCTCTCGGAGGAAGCGCAGGCTCTCGTCGCACGGTCTGGGCGGTGGCCGCCCTTTTTTTCCGTCCTGGGTCTAGGAGCCCTTGATGAGGTTCGGGCGCCACCTAGTGGACAGAGCTGGAAGGCGCGGCGTGGCCACACCCTGCATCCTGCTACGGCGGGGCGAAATTACGGCGACTCGCCCCTGAAACTTCTTGGCCATCCGGAAGGCCTAGAAGGCTGCGAAAGCTCAAAGCACAGATCCTGAACACGGCTGCCCCGTCTACACGCTCGTATAGCTCTGTCAGAGTATTCGAGTGGGCAGGTGGGGGCAGAAAAAGCAGAGGGTCCTGCGGAAAGTCTTCTGAGTCCCCTGGAAAGGGGCAGGCCCTTGACTGAGCTAACATTTATAAAGCATTTACGAGGTGCCAGGCTTGGGGCTAAATGTTTTGTGAGCGTTCATTACTTCACTGTATTGGTGGCAGCGGAATCAAGAAGCAGAGGCGGCGGCTGCTGGGGTGGTGGGTGCGGGGCTGGAGTTTGAACCCAGGCGGCCTCAGCCACGTTCTGGGCCTGAATCACAAAGCTATAAACGCCCGGCCGCAGTCACCTCGCAGATAGTTAACCCAGAAGCCCCCAGACTCCTGTTCTAAACTCCAGTTTGTCAGCAGTTCAAGGCTCTGTCCCAAAGGAAGCTGTGAAAATGGACTCGCCCATGACTTTTAGGTCACCGCCTTCTTTTCATCATCCAGCGGCCCCAGTGGTGGGACCGGCCCATCCATCACGCTCCACACCAGCCCCTGGCTTCCTCTCCTGCAACTGCTGTGGCCTCTCTGTCCGGATTGGACGGGTTTAACTCTCGAGGCAGAAACCTGGCTCCTAGGAGGCAGGATATAAATTATGGGGGTCATCTTAAGCCCAGCTTCCTAGTGCATGCCTCCATCCCCCTCCCTCTACCCTCATCCCTGTCCCACCCCAGATGTGGTGACAGGGGGGACTTTCCACACCCAGATGGTGAAATCCAAACACTCAGGAAGAAGCTCAAGGTTCAGGAAACCCCCGGCTTTGGTGAAAAGCGCAGGAGTTTGAGGGCCAGGCTGGCCATTCTCCCCTTAAGAAGCTTGGGTTTCTGGAGACATTGGCGCCTCCACTTCCTCGTCTGTATCATAGGAGTGGCTCGGCGACTGGCAATTATTTCATGCTCCATATGTATTCCTTTATTCTCCCCTGAAAAAACAGACTGCCATTCTGCCGACTCAAATGGCTTTCTTTTTTCCATTTTAAACCAAGACATGCATTTAGAGACATTGCTCTCTGTTTTGGAAAAAAACAAAATACAACTGTGCAAGCCCAATGATTCAATGACCCCTGACCCTTGGTCTCAGTGCCAGGGGACAATGGGGCAGGTGAACTGCAGCAAACGAAAACGCACACCCCCCCATCAAAATGACCTCTAACCCATGGTCCCATGTGGGACGCAGACCAGGTGCTGCCAGATCTTCTAATTGTTTTCACAAACGCCAGAATTTTACTAGAATTTTTGATTTTAGAAAAATCTTCTGGGGCTGGCACCATGGCCAACTGGTTCGCACACTCTGCTTTGGCAGCCCAGGGTTTCGCTACTTTGGATCTTGGGCACAGACCTAGCACCACTCATGAGGCCATGCTGAGGCAGCGTCCTACATAGCACAGCCAGAAGGACCTACAGCTAGAATATACAATTATGTACTGGGGGGCTTTGGGGAGAAGAAGAAGAAGAAGGAAAAAAGAAGATTGGCAACAGATGTTAGCTCAGGTGCCAATCTTAAAAAAAAAAAAGTCCTGATGGTTAAGTTTCCCTGATTAACCATCTTTAAAAAAAGAGAGAGAGAGAAAGAAAAATCTTTTGATATCTTAAGCATTGACTCCATTTCTTTGCCAATTCAGTGTTACCAAACTAGGCGGGTCTGTGGGCTGAATGAAGCATACAAGTCGCCAGTGTGCACAGGTCTTTCCTGTGAGCACTTTTATGGTTTAGTCAAATTTAATTATCAGGGGAGACTTTAAAGACCTTCCTGTTCCCACTGTCTGGTTCTCGCCCTTCCTTCCACCCCCATTAAAGACTGACTCTGCCACACGCCCCCTCGGTGGCCACCTGGGTCTCCCACAGCAGGTTCTGTATTTGCCTCCACCAACTACAGTACTGTGAGGTGACTTTTCTTGGGTAAAGTCCTGTGTCCCTCAGGAGACAGTGAGCTGCTCCAGATTGGCTCCATGCTCTGCTCTTTGTATCCTCCCCCTGCCTAACTCGAGACTCCATCCTTGTTGGTTATTGATAACAGTAACAGCCCAGAACACTCACCGCCCTGAATGCTAATCTCTTTAGACACCCTGTTGATCTTTCTCACTGGCAACCAGCAAAGGAGGCAGGACCGCGTTTACATATCATGCCTCAACACCATCTTCGAACATGGATCTCAAACTGGGAATTAGAAATGCCGGGTTCTCTCTCTAATTGTTCTGCCACCTGGTATGACAATGCGTTGGTAAGTCCAACCTAACAGCCTTTGGAAACACTAGCTCTTGACATCGCTTTGTAGCTCTATATCTGGTCAATGAGTAGCCATGAGGACGGTCTTAGTTTGGGTTGCCCTAAAAGCAGCTCCTGAGACAAGAATTTGGCTGCAAATTATTTACGTGTGAGCTGGTGCCAGGAAACACCAGCAAAGGATGAACGAAGGGAGGCAGGGAAGGGGAGAGCCAAGAAAAGGGTTCAGTGAGTGGGTCACTGCCATAGCCAAATGGCGCTTTGTCCCACTGAGGGGCAAAGAAGCTGGGCTATTTATCTCCTATTTCCCACCCCTCGTTGGCTGAGGGTGACTCCTGGGGTGTTAGCTCCCGGCACTCCCGGCGTGCTCTGTGGGCCCCACGTGCTCCAGGGTCACAGAACACCCTCAGCAGGGAGATGCAAGCAGACGAGATGCAGGAACGTCCTCAGTGACCCCCAAGTGGCCAAGGGGATATAAATAGGATCCTACAGAATCTACTGCAAGAATACTGCCTCTAGAAAACCCAATACCCCGACAGAAGCCCATCTTGACTCTTAGAGGATAAATTACACTTTCAAAGCACAGGCCGCTGGCTCAGTGGGGATTTCCAACACTCCTGTGACAGACATGGGGTCATTATTATTTGCCCTAATTTACAAATGGGGAAATCAAGTGTTTGCCCAAAGTCATATAAGCGGTTACAAACTCCAATTTGTAGGTTTGATGAAATTCATGTTACTAAACAGAGGGTAACTAAACATTTTACTAAAGTAACAGGGAGTTACTTTAAATAGCAAAGCATTTACTCCTTTAAAATTATTTTGAAACTTTTAAAGTTGATTTCCGTACAGCTTTTCGGGAGTTCATCTTGTGTTTGGTGTTGTCTGTCCTTCTGTGGTTGTGTGGTCGGCTCTGCTATAGTAATGCCATATTCAGTGTCTGCCATATTCTGTCCCCTCACAGTGTCATGAGACCCAAATGCCCTTTCTGACACTTACTCTTGCAACCTCTACACTTCACTTTTATTTATGTAAAATTATTTTCTGGACACTGACATTATTGTTATAAAATTAAGTTAAAACAGAAACCATGGACACACCATTTAAGCTGACCTTCCTTGTTCAGTAGATTAGAGAAGCACAATGAATTTTCATCAAAAATGACCTAAATGCAAGGTTGTTGCCAATAAAAATGGTTTCATCCTGATCAAAGACAATGGCTGTGTTCCATTGCCTGTTTTAGACATATTTTCCAAATTAATGTGCCTGCTTTGTGTCTGCAGTCAGAAGGGACTTCTGTGGGGAAAAGTTAATGAGGCTGGAAGGCCCCAACAAAGCAGATTCTGTAAAAATTCCCAATCCAGAGGTGGAAACAAACTTTCTGCAAAAAATGCCTTGCAGTTTAGACCTCTAAGGCATTGTAGCTGTGGCCCTATTAATACCATTGCTGTCCCAGGATTGCAGATTTAGAAGTGATTTATTCAGTACCCTGGAGGGAAGGGATATCTCCTGACCTCAGACAGAGCAGCCGGACCACAGCCGGCAGTGTGGGAGGACACGGTGGAACCAGAGACAGTGACTTTTCCACCTCAGCGAACACAGTGAAGACTTCAAAGCGAACCCAACCAAAGCTTGCCCTGTGCTCAAAACGCATCCCAAAGAAATGCCATCTGCAGATTCTGTTTCAGTGTTATTTGTTCTCTCTTCCAGACACGGACTCACCAGGGATGCTGAGCGCCTCCACTGAGCACTTGTAAAACACACTGTTGAAGATCCAGTTTGAAAACCAGCCCCACCGCCTGCCAGCAGCATGACCTTGAGTAATTGCTTACATTCAGTTTCCTCTTAGGGTCTTTAGGACCACCACCAAGTGATCAGCATGGTGCCAGGAACACATGATAGTGAAAACACTATCATAGTTCACAAACTGGGCCCCGGACACAGAGGGCAGGGAGAAATGAAAGAAGGAGGCAGACCACTCCAGACTGGTAGGTGACAGTCTTAACAAGCAAGGGAACTAACTTACAAGGCTTGTCTTGGGTGGCCACAAGACAAGCAGATCTTCACATGCCTCACCAGAATCTTAAAGGTTTATGTAGAGGCTTTACATATTCAGTCCAGATGGTCTGAACAACACCTTACTCTCTCAAGGCTGCGTCCTTGAAACAGCTGCTAGCGGGAGAATAGTAGGCAGAACATACGTTCCAAGGACAGGGGTTGGGGTGAGGGGCCTCCGATGGCCTGGGTCCAGCTTGTGGGTCAACCAGCAGACACGTCCTCCTGATGACCTCCTCCAACACATATGCTAATTATTGCTGAGTTTTGGCTCTGCACCATAACAAATAGGCAATAAATGGCAGCAAATTCTCGCCATCTTCAATCTCAAAAGCTCTTCTCTTGCTCAGCTCTGTTTGTGCCAAGAGCATGGTCTAAGAGGGCTTCTGTGAAATCCTTTGAGCTAGTCATAGCGCCTCAGTGAACATGGCTGTCTTCTATAGTGTACAGGGACAACCTCACAATGGATTGTTGAAGAAGAAACTCTGCGGAACGATGGAAAGAATCCTTAGATTATTTTCCGCCTGTCTTGATGAGACCTACGGCTTTCTGTCCTACTCCTCCATGCCTCCATCAGTTGTACAGGATGAAGGCAGAGTTTGCAACCCCCAGGAAGAAACGTGTCACCATGATGAAGAGCAAATTTGAACTCCGCCTTGGCAGAAGTCTTCAGCAGACTACTGCACCCTTGAGCCTCAGTTTCATCAGTGGTGATATGGGGCTAACAGTACCCACCCTAGAGGATCAAGATGACACATAGAAAGTGCCTAACTATAGACACACAAATAAGTCCTGGCTACGAGCATGTCTAGCACATTGTTTTGTTGGAGCCAATTCCCTTTCTTCCAGTTTCACATCACTATGCAACTTGCCAAGTTCCACCCCAAACCCATGGATTATCCCTGCTTCACTGGATGGGAGCTTCATCATTTTGCTTATTTGTTCACATTCCCTTGGCTGATGGTCATGGGATTGAAAGTCAAACGATGTTGCTTCTGTTCCAGATCCAATTATCAACTTACTGTGTGAGCACAGGAGATTTTCTCTTCTGTAAAACTTGGAGGCTGAATGCTAGGTGACTCCAAATTTCCCTTTCAGAGCTAATTTTCTATCCTAAACAGGAAATCGAGAAAACCAAATACCACACAGCCACAACACTCTCAGGCTTACAAAACACTTCCATATTCATTCCACCTAATTTTGTGACCCAGAACCAGGCAAGGAAAGGGTTACTAAAAATCTGATCGATAACCAACATGGTCTGTCAAGTATTTTCCAGACAAGGAGAAAACTAAATGCACTATTTTTCAGAGGTGGATGTCCCTGTTTTTGCAGATGCTGCCATCCTACAGTGAAACTAACATGTTTGCAGCAAGACCCCTGCAAATTGCTCCAGCTCTAAGAGTCCAAAAGTTACCATGGACCCATTATGTAGTGATATGTTCCCTGAGCTCATTATATAATGGCATGTTGCATTGAACCTGTCATGTAATGGTACCTTGACCTTGTTATGTAATGGCAGGTTACACTGAACTCATTACGTAATGGTATCTTGACTTTGTTATGTAATGGCATGTTACATTGAACTCATTATGTAATGACCTGCACATGTGTCCTGACTGGGCCCAGTTGTTACACAATTGTAACATATCCTCTGCACTTTGGTGTAAAAAGTCTTCATCAGCACTAAGTTCGGGGGGACACTGCTTTGGGAGCTATCCCCAGCGTTCTCCATTGCTTGTACAAGCAATAAACCTTTTTCTTCACCCACTTCAGCCTTGGTTGTGCTTTTTGGCTCTGCACTTGCCAAGAGACAGACCCAGAGTTAAGTTACAATTCCATCTTCAAAAATGCATTGTGAGGTTGTTCCCTTACAATGCAGAGGACAACCATGTTCACTGGGATGCTGCAGCTGGCTCAAAGTCTTCCTCCAAGTGCACACGAGAGCCGGAGTCAGTTCTAGGTTTACTGCTCCTCAAACCCCATACTCCTTCTGCTATATTCCTCTTATTAAAAATAACAAAAACTGATTTGAAAGGTCATGAAAAACTCACACACAGAACAAAACTTGGCAAGCCTTCCTTTTCATAGACTGAGGGCTGAGAAGCACCCAGATGCCAAGCTTTGTGGTACAAGTCCCACAGCACAGGAGCTAGGCTGGCATCTATAGAGATAGCTAAGCAGTGACAAGACTCAAGGCCACTGTTTCCCAGTATAGAAGCCTCTCGACACACAGAGAAGATCCACATACCATTACCTTAAAGCCTAGTTCTGTCAAGTTAACTTGATGGCTTTCATACTTCCCTGAGAAGCAGCCATTTTGGAAAGGGCGTTTATTACCGATCCCCCTGCCTTGTGTACACTTTCTGAGTACACTGTGCAGAACTGTGCAAGCCCGATTTTTGCCAAGGCAAAGTGTCTAGAGCAGGGATTCTCAAACTTTACGTGCATTAAAATCACCAGGGGCTTGTTAAAACAGATTGCTGAGTGCTGGGGTGAGGCCCAAAGTCTTTGCATTCCCAACAAGTTCCCAGGTGGTGCTGACACTGCTGGTCTGGCGACCACACTTGACCACCACTGGTCTACAGAGAGCAGCCATATTCAATCCTTCCTTGAAATCCCCATCATGGGTCCACGTGTTCTACTGTTTCCTTATTAGGTGAAGGGACACAAGCGGCTCTCTTCCCACCATGAACACCTAGAATCATGACATAGAAGCGGCAATGTTTTGCTTGCCATTTCAACAACAATAATGACGCATGTGAATTTGGCTTCCAACCCTCCAAAAGTAGTAGAGGAGAGGGGTTTGTGAGATTCTGAAAAGCTGAGAGAGATTACTTGGGGAACATCTGGGCTGTTTCTCTGCTGTCTCCCCGTAAGTCCTAAGATTTGTTCAAGAAGCAGCAGTTAGATGTCTACAAACATTTCCTTACAAGTAAATTCAAAGATGGTTAAAGTTTTCAAGTAATAAACACCTGAGTATATTGAAAAATAAAAAGGTAGCTTCTTTCTCAACTCCAGCAGGACCCACCCTGTCACTGGCAGCTGCGTGTCCCATAGATACAGTGACCATACAAATCTGGGCTCTTCAGAGAGTCAAAGGGTGCATTATTAATAATTGTGGAGGGACTGTTGCAGGCAAACGAGATCCAGGTATAGAATCCGCCCACCAAGGAACCTAGAAAGAAGCAAGGAAAAGGGCTCTAACTGACCTTATGTAGCCACCTCACTTCTACTAAGTTCTGCATCTTGGCTTTGTCAGTTGCGGACTTTCAGCAGGTGTGTGAGGGTGTGTCTTATATGTGTTCTTTGCCTTCTAATTTTCAGCTGACCTGCGATATGAAGGCGGCAAGGTGTTTTTCCAGAAGGCTGGAATTTGAGTTTGTTCACTCATCTATTCTAATCACTTCATGTCATAACTGGCTTTTACTCTGGTACCAAGCCCACTGACAGTGGCCAACACTGGCTGGTTTTGACATATGCTTTACTCGCTATGGGCATGGCAATGACATCAGAGGGAGGCTCAGATGCCCACTGCCTGGCTAAGCATCACCCAGTGGTCTTCATCAAAGACTTTCTTCAAATCTTCATCCCTGCTTAACTCAGATGAGCAAGATCAATCCTCTCCCAACGATGGATTCCCTTCCGGCTCCTGGAAGGGGTACCTTCATCTGGTCTTTTCATCTCTCTTTTTCCTAGGCCAGAAGACATGAACTGGCAGCTGACAAGACAGAAATGGCCAACGAGGCAGTTTATAGGAACCACATAGTTTCTTGTACCACCATGTAAAAATTGAGTGTTTTCATATAAAAAAATACAAATTCCAGACAAAATTGACTTTTTTAAAAAAAATCAGAGAATCCGGTGACAACACCAGGACCATCTGGTAAGGGATGGGAGGCAAGGAAGAGCTGGAGAAGAGCAGAGTCATGAAGGAGCTAGAAGAGGAGACAAGAAGGCCACGGGGACTAAAGGAGCGAAAGCAGCCCCCAGGGAGAGCCCAGGCTGTAGCTGGGCATCAGGGTGCTGTGGGCAACAATTAAGAAAATGCCTTTGTACTTGTCAAGGAGGTTCGTTAAAATTTTACTAAATGTGTAGAAGATGGACTGCAAGGTGTTAAAAAGGGGAGCGGACAGGACTACAATTAGTCAGGACAGGACTAAACAGCAAGAGATTAGGCTTCAAAATTAATATCCACTTAAAGAGAGTGAGTGGTTGTAAAAGTTAGAATTTTGCTACGATAAAGATATGTTTGGCAGCAGCAAGAGAATTGCTAATGCAAAGGAAAGAATGAGTGCACCAAGGGGCAAAGGCATAGTCATAGCAACAACACCCCAGAGGAAATCAGAGGGGCGAAAGGACAAGTTCAGATAGAGGTGCTGGCGGAGAATGGAGGGGATGCTCTTGAGTGTGTCAGTCAAGTTCCCAGCCACGTCATGCACCCAAAGGGCATGGACGGCATCGCCAGGCATATGGTTACCACCCTTTCCTGGAGGCACACTCTTGAGAAAAGGCTGCATTTGGGCACACAGAAAATAGTGCTCTAATACTTGTCTTATTTGTCAAAAAAGTAAACGAATATCTTTTGAGCAATTAGTATGAACTAGTAGGAAAAAACCTAACAGTTCAGTGCATACTTTTATAAACTTTATATATAAATGTGACAGAAGCACCAAGTTTAAAGGAATCCTTACAGAAACCCAATAAATACCTGTGATGTATTTAACTAAGGAGAACAATAGCTAAGATGTAGATATGTACATCTCCAAATGCTTGATCAAATTGAAAGAGCTCTGAGTCAATAATAAAATCATGCACCGTAGGTTCATAAATGTATGTAAAATTGTTTCTTATAAGCATTTTAATAAAGTTCTATGTAAAGTCAAATGTCACAACAATTGTATAATGAATGACGTAGGGAACTTTTAACTACAAATACAAGACATCAGGAATACATTCATTTTTTTGCTTTATTAAAATAAAACTACATTTCTGTGCTTCTTACAATACATTAAACAGGCATAAAAATCAATGTTTCCAAATAAGTGTCGCCCACAAAATCACACAGTGTTATTTTACAGTACCTTATGGTAATTCTCTTTACAACAATCTAACGTTTCTTTGTACAACAGGTAAATAGTTTAACACCTTCCATCAAGGCATTTCAGAGCTTTAGATGTTTAGAAATAAAGTCAAAAGTCTCTTTCAAATGCAATCATTAGCTTGTATTAAACTAAAATGCCAGATGTCAAGTCTTAAGTTCCTAAAAAGAGTGCTTTAAAAAAGATTCACATCCAAATTAAGTCTCATAAATGTCAATGATAGGTCCTATCATTTCTAAACAATAGGACTATCTGTGGATAAAAATCTGCATTCAGTTGTGCAATTAATTTCTTCTAGATCTGAATTAAAATCTTATTTACCCCAGTGAGTCCCTGTGTTAATTCTGCTACTTTCGGTGACAAACCCAGGATCATTGATGGCTGATACTTCCATCAAAGGAAAGAGCTCTGCTCTAACTACTTATATTACAGTTTTCTGTGCTTGTTGTCTCCAGGGGAGGAAATATACATCTATTAAATGCGACATTTGATTGTACCAAGTGCATGCAAATTCTGCCTCAGTGCCACATGTTACTGTTTTGCCCCCTTAAACAACTACCTAACATAGTATTTCCCCAAATATTTTCCGTGGGTCCTAGTGAGAGGTTCACAGGTGTCCCATAGGGAAATACGGACCTGGGGTTTCAACAGTTTGGAGAAGTGAGGTTAAACACTTCTTGGTTCTGCCGGACCCTGAGCCCTCACTGACCTAAAGTGCATTGTGAGTTTCTAGGAAAGAGGATCTGCATGCAAATTTATTTTACCAGGCAATGCTTTTGCTACAAGACACCTGTGAACATCTCGCAGCACACTCACATGACATGGAGCTCTACGGGGAATGTTTTCCCCTTCAGGTGACTGGAAATCTCACAATCTGAGTTACACTCATTGCAATTCCCAACATATTTTCTCCACTCACCCTCAGGACTTTGGGAGACTCAAGAGATCTGAGAAGGAAGAGTCAGGGCACTTTCTCTGTTACTAGTTCTATGCACTTCACACTAGTTCTTGCCCTTTTTCTTAAAATTTAAGAGAGCAAAGAGTCCTTCCCCTCTTCTGAATTACTTAGGACATTCTTATTTTGAGAGAGTGCAGTTTCATATTGCTTATTATTGGATGTTTTTGTTTGTTTTTTTAACTTAACTCACAGCCTTCCCCTGGAGAGCATGCATTTCAGTTTTATAGAAATGCAATAGAGTAAACTGTCATAAATTATTTACAAGCACCTAATTTGTTTAATCTTACATGGAAGCCATTTGCTTTTGGAAAACAATGAGAATGATCTTTTAGCGAGATAGTGCTATCTGGAAGCCTTATTGTGAAGATGCATGTTTTTTCAGTAATGAGGCACTGAAGGATGAGTTGTGCTAAAATAAACTCAAGGGTCAGCTTGTCTGGATGAGCATAACTTTGGTTGAGATTTTTCTTCCTTAAAAAAGGTTTTCAAAGCACCAGTTAATTACAAAAAGCATGCATATTTATTCTCACAGTGAGTTAAGTGGCGAGCGAGCTAGCAAATCATATATACATTGCATTCCCCAAAGCATCTGATTAGATTTCCAGAACACAAACCAACTGAAAGGGAAGATAAAGCCAGAGAAGCCACTGTGTCCTGCTCAGGCTGGTGCGGCAGCAGCTCTTAGCACAAGGGACAGGCAGGGCAGCAATATTCACTAGGAAGTCAGTCCCAACCATGACTTTCCAGCTAAGAGAGAGTTTGAGGAATCCTTGATCTGTAATCTAGGGGACAAATAAATGGGACAAGTGAAGTGTTTATCTGCCCCATTAAGGAACACTCAAGGGGATAAGTAAGCCTCCCTGCGGCCTACAGAAGAAGTGTTCTTCTCTGCTCACTGGTAAAATGGAATGTTGCACACCAAGGGCCTCCACAGCCGAGCTGCCACAACACTGACAAGGGCTTAATGGTACATGAGTGCCCGTAAAGAAAAAACACATCTTAAATGCTGAGTTTGGGAACAATGGAAGAAGATGACAGCAGCGCAGCATTATTGCTATGAACGTCACACGCAATACTCCACACAACGTGCAATACCGATCGGCATCCTTCCCTCTCCCGACACACAGGCGACTCAAGATCTGTTAGTGTTTAGATCCAAGCTCATGAAAGTGCAAACTTAAATCTTAAATTCAAAGACGCTATGCAATATTCATCAGGAAAAACTCCTAATTCCATAACACCATGGAGAGCGGGAAGAATAAGCTATTAGAAAACATTTTAATATCACATGATCTTTAAGAAATCACCATTATTACCACAATTAACTAACAACTACACTCCCTGCTCACAAAAAGGCACCTACCCATTATAAACAATTTTTCATAATTAGTTACCACTATGTGGCATCAGAGTCTAAGCATATAACACATATACATTTTTTAATTTCCATCATTTTTCCTCAAAGCTAAAAATCCATAAATGCCTCCGCCCATTTATCAGTCAGTAGGGCCCCCACACATATTGCACGGGTTGTCCACTGCACGGTTCAAGTGGCTATCAGTGACCCAGACTATGTGCAGTGCACAACCTGCATGCAGTGCATGAGAGCCCTGGGTCAGCAGCCTGTAGTGGCAGCACTTTATGTTGACACAGCCTATCAGGTCAAGCTAATCAAGTAGGGACAGTTGCTATTTGGTTGGAGGATCTCCAAGAAACAGCAGTACCTGTGAGAGGCAGGTACCACCTGAGGGGTGGGAGGGGTACAGACATAGAACAGGAGCTGTTCCTAAATACTTTCTGGTCATTTAAAACTCAACGGCACTTTTTTATACGAGCAAAAGTTTTCAAAGTCAGTTTTCTGGCTAAATTTACCCTGAATTTGCCAGCCAAATTTTCTCCCTGATGTTAGCTATTTCATCACATGATCTCTCTTCCTGACCTAAACTACTTGCGTTTTCATGTAGCCCTTAAAATGCTTTCTAAATCTGACTGCAAAGGGCAGCACAGTGACCTCTGGGTGCGACATACATCAGCCCAGCCATTCGTAAAGCACTTTGGAATGAAACGTGTTCCCATTTAAAATTTAGCTACTATTGACAAAGATGAAACTGAAAAAAACAGTCACTGGATAACAACTATTTTTAAAGGAAAATCAGAAAATATACCAACAAACTACCCAACAGCATTAAGTATACTACACAAGATTCAGTTCTAAAATACAACTACATTTTTGTGTCCATCACAGTAATTAGTCCTTAACAGTTGTACTTAAAATGTAAATCTTTAATAAGCTCCAAAATAATTTTTTGAGATTCATTTTGTAATCTACTGATTATGAATTGCAAATGGAGGCTGAGGGCCCCCCAAAGTGTCAGCTGTAGGCTGCTGTGTCATCGCAGGGTTGGGATGATCACAGATCCACAGAGGGGAGAAGGCACTTGTCTTCCAGGAGGTCACATCAGGACAGGTCAGGCCTGACCACATGACGGCACCTTCCACTCTTGAGCCCGAGGCTGGAGCCCACGAGGGACTCGTCCCACGCCTTTCACCTGCCGGCGGTGCAGGAGTTACCTACAGCACCACAAAACTCAGGATGTATTCTAGGAGTTTTTGCCGGTTACAGTGAGGTAGAAAAGTGCTGCTGAGTTCTAACACAGACACTCTCTTTTGTTTGGTCTCTTTGAAAACCTAGAGAGAAAGTTTAGATTAAATTAAAGACAACAACAAAAAAGAGACGTTTCTGTCACCAACACTGACTTGTGTCCTAGACCCCAAAAGGCAGTAAGACACATAAATCCATAGCCTGGCTTTAAGTAGATGTACGTGTGGGTGCGTGCAAGTATGGGGTGGGGGGGCTAGGGGTGCAGGTATGGTGTTTCTGTGAGTAGAGTTCAACCAGCGTACTATGTTAGAATAAAGTCACAAAGAGTCCCTTACAAAGGCCACTAGCACCTCCACGAAACTCATGTCTCACATGATATGTGCAGGTGACCTGAGGATACTTCTAGAAATACAGGTAAAAACACAAGAAAATAACTGAAAATCATATGGTATAATTAATATCCCTGCCAAATTGTACTGCCGTCTTGAAACTCATTGAACCTTATTATATATAAACAGTTCTGGAATGAAAATGAAAACCAGGAAAATTCTGGAACATTCAAATAAATCTGTGCTGATGCGCCTCACCTTCAGCATGCCCCTTCCCCCATAATGCCCAGAAATGCCTTCATGATAAACCCAGCAGGAACTCTCGGGGTCCACCCCCACACAAAGGGGGCTCAAATAGACCAGATCTAATGGAAAGAGAACAGAAGGTAACACACGCTCTTATACCACCAGCAGTGGACACTTACCCCAACATCCTTAAACATTTTCACAGCATTCTTCACAAGACAATATGTGGCACTCTCAGCTGTAGAGAAAGAATAAGACCCTGTCAAATGTTTAGGGTCAGCAAAACACGAAAACCCCCATTTCCACAGTAAGGAAGTGTGGGAGGCTCTGAAGAGGATTAGAGCAAGTCAGTGGATTGGGGTCAAGATCCATTTCTGCAAGTGGTGACCTGTGAGGTCCCAAATGATTTGCCATTTCTTTACTCCTACTTTGTCATCTTTTAAGGAAAAAAGAGAGAGAAGTTGAGAGAGAGAGAGAGAAAGAAAAACCTGAAGAGAAGGAAGGAAGGAAAGAGAGAGAGGAAAGAAGGCAAGGAGAAATACCTAAAACATCCATCCTGAAGGCTTTTTGTGAGAATGAAACAAGACAGAGTAGAAATTCTTTAAACTGCACAGTGATGTACAGACGATTCCTGCACCCGTGGAAGCAGGCAGAGCACAAATCTAGAGGTGGGAAAACAACAGCCCTAAACCCAGGTTTGCCCCTCGCTACTCTGTGATCTGGGAGAGTTTCCTCGACTCTAAGTGAGGTGACGAAATATCTATCTCTACAGAGAGAAAGAGATCGCCACATATATACCTAGAGATGGACTATCTTTAGAACACTTTGCTTCTAAAAATTAGTGATTCGAAGTAGTTTCAGTCCTAAACCATAACTGTATAAAATGCTCCTCCCACCCGAGTCACATGTCTCACATAAGAGACAATACGCCAAGTGCTGGCCAGGATGGGGAGCGCTGATACGCACACTGCAGCTGGGGATGCAAACTGGTGCACCCCTTAGGTGGCGCTGGGCAGCACCCACTAAAGCTGCACACGCCTCACCCCTGTGACGAGGGAACTCTCCTCCTAGATCCATCCCAAGATAAGTGCGTACAAATGTTCACTCGAAGACATATTCAAACACCTTCAGAGCAGTACTATTCATAGTAGCTCTGAACTTCAAACCCAAATATCCACCAATGATGGATATGAATAAACAAAACGTGATAATTATTTACACCGTGAAATCCTACAAAGCAGCAAAAATAACTACATGTAACAACATGTGCAAATTTCACTTATAATGTTAAGTGAAAAAAGTCAGACATGAGGTTATATAACTGTGTCATATAATTTATATAACATATCAAGACAGATTACAGTAGAAATCTATGCATTCCAGGTCAGGATAATTTTGCATTTTTTTGTCCCCAAGTGTCTATAATTAGCAGATCTCTGTAATCAAAAAAGGCATAGCTTTTAAAAGAAGCCAAAACTGTGACACACATACCATATACTGCAACATTTCTTTCCGTTCTGGTGATTAGGTATTTGTGCAGCTTCTGCAGATATTCAGGCTCTGGAACAGGACCACTGAAGTTGTGAATGAAGATGGCAGCGGAGCTATAGGCCTCCAGCAAAGGCCCAAGGAGCCTCTGCAGGAAGCTGAGGAACTGCTGGTGCTCCTTGGACTGGCTCACCTAGGAGTGCAAGATGGGAGATGAAGTCATGGAGAAGGGACAGAAGAAACAAGGCCACTCACAGAGAAACATCCTTGGAGAAAAAGTAACTTGAGAAGACAACTTCTCACTGTCACTACACAGAAGCGGCCTATTGCTCCACGTGCACAGAATCTCAGTTGGAAACAATGGCTGGTTTTGAAATGCATTCTTTATTATAATCATTGACTTTTACAGTATTTGAGGTTTGCATTCACTGAACAGCTGCCTAGAGGAAACTGCCATACTTGAATGACATAATTATGACATGTTGTCATCACTGAAAATAGCTGATTCAAAGGCTGGACCCTCCAGGGTTTGAAGCCTGGCTCGGCAGTCACTCAAGTGTGCAAAAAGGCTACCTGGCAAGTCCACCCAGGTCATCTCAGTCTTTCCAAGCCCTCACTTCCTGCCACCCCCACACAGCCTTAGGTCCACAGTCCAGCACAGTGGGGAGTGACCGTGGTGGTGAGAAGGTGCTTTGTGGGGGGTAGGGGGGGTTCTCCCTGTACCCACCCAAAACACGCACGTTCAGATGAGCCCCTCCAGAGTGTGGAAGCAAGATCATTGCCCCTTCCTGAAACTAATAATACCCAAAATGGAAAAACTTCCAAATGTCTTTTGGAATCTCCAGAAGCTATACCTTCTAACTGTGTGCCTGTGCGTGTGCATGCAAACTAGGGGTGTTATCCCACTGGAGATGGAGCAATCCACTTAGGGTATTCAGAAAAGATGGGTCATTATTACTAGTTTCTAAAATTGCAAATTAGACAACACTGACTTTTGTAGATCAGAGATAATCTTTTAAAAATCCAAATTTTCTCCTGTGATAGCATTTACTTTAATTGAAAGCAAATAGCTCAACATATGAAATTTGGGGAGAGATGGCAAGACTGAGAATGACTCAAAAAGGGCAATGAGGCCAAGGACAGCTAAATATTGATTTCTCGCCCACACCTGGTGTGGTATTTCCTCGCTTTGGTGAGGTCTGAACGAAAATACTGCCTCTTTAGGAGTGAGTGCAGCTGTGGGTAACCAGCTCTGCACCTGTGCACGCTCATGAGAGGCTCATGAAAGGTATCATCTATGGCGTTCACCTTCCTGAATTTTCAGACTCCTCTTTCCTTTTCCATTTACCTATCCCCAAACTGAACAATTCCAGGTGTTAATTCAACTCAAACAGTTTGAGTGTCTTTACTAGGTGGAAAGTACCATAGCTGGTTTGTGGGTGCATGAGATATGAATACAACACCAGAGGCCCAGTTTATAAGAACCTCATTAACCAGTGGCAACATCGACCTCAACTCATCACTGTAATGTCCAATCGAATTCTTCACCAAAGTACCTTCAGGTAGCAATCTCGCTGCTCCTCACCAAAATCACTGTCTTCATCTTCTTCATCGCTTCTCCAAGACAAAGCTTCTGGGAGCTTCTTGTCCCACTGCTGCTCAGTAAGTCCAGGACTAACATCTTCCTGATCATCTTGCTATGCCAAGGAGATGACCAACAGTAAATAAATATGCATGGCCACATAAACACCTGCCCCACTGGACCCCGGAAAGAGCAGTCTTCTCTCTCTCCCTTCCCTACTCTTCACTGTTTAGCCATTCAGAGTCAACCCACTTCCCTTTCCAAACTCAAAATCATTTGGGAGACAGCAGGGAATGAAAAAAAGAGTTGGGGGCGGGGAAGCTATCAGACAGATCAAATAAAGATAACCTCACCTCTTCTAAATTGACATCTGCTTTCCCAGGCCATAGTCTCTATACTAAATCTACCAAAATTAAAACAAAACCTCAACAGAGAAAAATGCATGTGTGTGAGCTACAAGCACAGTGACACATAAACATCTCATCTTGGACTGAAAACTTCTGAATGTCACAGAATCAAGTCAAGACACATTTTAGACAATACCAGTTACACAAAAGGAACCAAAATATTAAACAATCCCAAAAGACATTTATTCTCCTCATTCTTATTTTTTTCTTTTCATCTGTACTTGACTATATATTGAATGTATTTATCAGTTAAAATAATTGGTAGAAAAGATAAGGAAACAAAGAACAAACTAAATAAAGGAAAGCTACTTTTCTTACCTCAGCCACAATAAGAATGCCATACTGGATGAGCTTTCCTACTGTTTCATGGCAAACTTGGTAAAATGTCTGGCAGGGCTGACAAGAAGAATTTAATGTAAACGTCACTGTCCTATACTTCTTTTTTTAAAGACAGATGACACTGTACAAAGTAGCTGCCAAATACTCCCATGACATCACCTCCCTCACTCCACCAGGCACGTCCTAAGACTTGCGATGCCCACCCTCTTGATGAATGCCATGGTCCCGAGCAAAGCCTGAGAAGAGACGTGTGGCCTGACTGGCAGAGGCCCCAGTGCGGACCACCTGCGGAGGGTTGCTGGGCTCAGTCTCACCCCCAGGGGGGCTGCCTGTCAGGCCTCTACCATCTGTTTCTTTCTCTTTACCAGACAATTTCTCTGAGAAGCTATCTGACAGTAAATATTGTACACAACAGTGGTGGACGAGGAAACACAATATTCAAATAACTCACAAAAGACCCAGGAAAAGGACAAGGTCAATCTTGGGGATCTTATCTACTCTATCCCCTCCCATCCTGTCTCCCCAAGGTTCACGTAAAACAGATTCCCCAAGAGGGCCACCAATATACAAAGAATGCTGGGGAGGAAGGTTGCAGTCCTAACACGTGTACTCAAAAATGTCCCAGGACACGTCCAAATAGGTAGAAGGGGAGATTAGACTTTAAATAATAGGAATTCTATTTGTTGATGATTCTGAGGAAAAAAATCTCTCTACTACTTCACACGTGCTTCATTATAAATGTCTAAAAGGGCTTGGATATAACATAACTGCTCATTAGTGCTACTGCACCTTAGTTTCCCCATTTGTAAAGTGAGAAAGGGTTGAGCAGATGATTTTTTTTTTAAACAATTTTAAAGTATGCATTTTTTTGGTGAGGATGATTGGCCCTGAGCTGACATCTGTTGCCAATGTTTTTTTCTTTTTCTCCCCAAAGCCCCAGTACATAGTTGTAAATCCTAGTTGTAGGACATTCTAGTTCTTCTGTGTGAGTTGCTGCCACAGCACAGCCCGATGAGCAGTGTGTAGGTCCACGCCCAGGATTCGAACCGGCGAACCCCAAGCCACCAAAGCAGAATGCGCCAACTTAACCACTTGGCCATGGGGCTGGCCCCGAGTAGGTGATTTTTAGACTGTTTCTGGCTCTTACCTTCTGTGGTTCTATCATCCACAAGTGGGTGCGTTAATTATTTACAAACCTCTGACCCAGTGCCTTTGGCACAATCAGAGCTCAGTAACTTTGATCCGACTGATGCAGGACGTCAAGCAATCTGTCCTATCCTGCCTCAGAGCTGCATGAAGGACTCACTGGAGCAGTGACCTCACAGCAAACTGAGATAGTAAACGACATATTGGTTTGGCAGTCATTGAGACCCAGGAGTAGAATTTAAAGCTTAAAAAATGGATCAAAAATTCTCTAAGAGAAAAACAAAGGTGGTTGCTGTTTTCATAAAAATGCTCAAGAAAAAGAGAACAGGCAACACTAAAGAGTCTTCACTTACGAGAGAGATGGTGCCTTCGTTAGAGAGCAGGTAGCACAGACTGGCGGCCTTCCGCACCAGCTGCTCCTGGCTGATCAAGCTGGGGGATGCGCTGGCAGACCCTCCACAGCCTCTCTTGTTCAGAACTGCGTAAAGGCTGCAGGCTGAGGAAAGGAAAGCATCAGTGAAGCCAGCAGCCTTACATCTGCAAGAAAAACTTCAACTGGCTCAGACAACTTTGATTACCCTCAACAGATTGTTAATATATCAAAATAATTACCTGCATTCACTGGAAAAATTTCAGTAAATCCCCTTAGGATTCACTTCTCATGATTACACATGATCCCAAATCCATCAAACACCTTCCTCAGGGGCTTCAGTCCCCTCTGCTCTCCTCCTTCTCTGCTCCCTCTTAATCACAAATGAGCCCCCTCCACTCACTTCACTGCCATGCATGTGTCTCCTCTCACCTAGCTTTTCAGCTCCTGGATAGCCAGACCCCTTACCTCTGCTCCTCAGTAATAAGTGGAATACTGTGCATACGCTACAGTAATTCAGTAACTACTTATTGAAGAATAAATGTAAAAATAAGCTATAAATAGTAATGTAGATTACATTTGTATTTGAAAACTAAAAATATAGCAACACACTCTCTCAAGTAAGGGGCTATCCTCCAAACTGAAGTAAACACCACTATGTGTTTCAGGGCCCTCTCTTTTCCATGAAAATATTTCAGGGCTTGACATACCTATAATGGACTCCATGATAAAGACATGGAGTACCCCATTGCTGTAGAAGTTGAGTTCAAAGACTGAGGGGACAGTTGTGCTGGGAGTAATAAAAAACTCATCATTCCTGCTGGTGTGGGTGATTGTGACGCAATTTCCCAGCAGCTGTATGGCATGCATGACTACATCTTCTGAATTTCCCGAGAACCCCAGGTCAAAATCACGAGCCAGGACTTCCTCCTTCATCACAAAGAAGTCCTCCACCAATGTGGAGAGATCGATTCCCTAGAGAAACAGACAGAAATGTAGCATGACAGTGGAAAACCTACTTGCCAAGAGGCCAAGAGGCTGTTCCAAGGGTTTTTTTTTTTTTTTGACTTGGTTTTCCTGCAGCAGGCTGTTGGCATATACAGAAAAAGGCACAGAACACCAATGCAGAGAAAGTCAGAAAACTGGTTAAAAAGCTCATCCTCCAGGAATGTCCAGATATTCCACATGCAGGGAACACTCTAGCCACAGCACATGTTATGAGCACAAAAGATCACAAAGGGAGGAAGCTGCTGAGTGTAAGAAGTGCTCATTTTTTAGTAAGAATTTCCCTCATTTTAACTATTTATGTGGCAAATATTTATTAGGTGACTATACATATTGGCACTATGTTTGGTGTTGAGAACATGACTCTAAGAGAGACAGACAGTCTCTCCCATCATAGCGCTTAGACAACTATATTGTGGGAAGGTGGAGTGTGGTCCTAAACACAAACCAAATAGCTTAACCGTTAGTGATCAGAATACTTACTGCATGTCAATGAAATAGGCCTTATTTACGTTAACTATATTACTCAAAGAATGTCTTACTATTTTTACATTAAGCAGTCTCTGAGTTTTTTTCAAGTAGATTTCTTCCCCCATCAGGTTTGTAAGTTCCTGTGGGCAGGGTCCTTAGCTTATTTTACTGTTTATCTCACGGCACTGGCCAGGAGCGGGCCAATCCGTCAGTGAATAAGTAGGTGAACAGCTAACGAAGCATTCTCATGCTTCCTACAAAACTCCAGGTGACCCTGCAGACATACCTGCCTGTGTCTGTAGAGGAGCAGGCAGGCCACGATGTGCGTGGACATAATAGCACAGGATTTGCTAGCAGCTGGAAGGCAAACACAAAGCTTTAGTTGCATTTTTTTTTTTAATATAGCTGAAACTTTTAAAAAGTACCTAAATCTTAATCTATTTAAGACAATAAAAGTCCTCTACCATATTTCCCATAACTATGACTTACCAAAGGGCAGTTACAACATTATACCATGTTCTAGGCCCATGGAACCTCATTAGAGGTCACTACTCATCCTGTAACAGAATTCAGTCTAAGATAGGTCCACCTTCAAACCAGGCCAATGGAAGTTAGTTACTGGATGACCAAGAGGCACCTTTACAGAAATACCAAGACCCAAGGTATGAGCCTGTTCTAGGAGCTCCACAGCATACCCCATTTTTGTATTTCCTGACTTGTTCCTGGGGGCAATCTGCCGTAACTCCCTTTCTACTTCACTCCACATTAAAACAAAGGTGTAGTGGGAGGGAGAAGTGGACTTTAAGTCAGAAAATTTGGGCTTAAATCCTGACTTTTACACTGACCAATTTCATAACTTGGGGGAAATTACTTCAATTCCCAAGCTTCAGCTTCCTCATTGGTAAAATGAGAATACTACCTTATTCACTGGGCAAGGTAAGAATGAAATGACTGGCCTGGCACAGAAGCCATTGTAATGCTTGTTCGATATATTTTAATTTCCTTTTTTTTTTACCAAAAGGTAGCTCAGAAGTAGGGAGAAAGGTGACAGAAATACATTTGAGAATGATTATAGTTCACAACCCAATACTCTGAATTTGTAGAAAATTGATATAAATCAAATATGAGAACATCTATGAAATAATCTGAAGCAAAGACATCATTTGTGAGTTTTCTGAGATGATAATGAATTCATGAATACTTTACTCACAATTGTTGTCTCCAGTGTTTAAAAAACAAAAAAGTACCCAGTACCATATTTAAAGCCATGAAAAAGAATAAAGAGTTTTTTTAAAACATGAATAAATATTTGTGTTATAAATTGAAAAAAGCACAGTACAAAACTGTAAAAAACATTTTAAAGACTAGACAGCAACACTCTTGGTTATTTGGGTGTAGGTTTTATCTTTATTTTCCAAGTTTTCAACATTAAGGCTGTACTATTTTCAGCATCCAGAATTTAAGCAAGGAAGAGACATAATCAGATGCACTTAAGAAAGAAGACTCTGGCCCAGCACAAAGCAGGGGCAGGAGCAGCCAGAGCAGAAGGAGCAAGACGAGGTGAGGAATCCTCCACAAGAACATCAGCAGGAAGAGCCGAGTGTCTGACCTGATGGGGATGAGGTACAGGGAATGGCGAGGGCTCACTAAGGGACTACGTTGCTGCCACTGCCATAGGGACTCTAAAGTAGGCTCTTGGACGTGACACACCACCACAACCTGGAACTTACGGAAGGCTACTCCTGCACTCCACTCACTCGGCTCTGGGTCACTCCCACTTGAATTATTTGTACTCTCTCCGAGAAGAGCATGAGCTTTTTAAGAGTAGAACCGTGAATTATTCAAGTTGTGGTCCCCACGGCTAAAACAAAGCTCTACCTTAACAGATGCTCAATATTTGCTGAATAAAAATGATCATGGGGTGAGAGTGGGAAGGGACATGCATAAACCTAGATGCTGCTGTACCACAAGTTAGTTCAAAGAAACAAATTCATGAGCAAAATAGGCGACAAACCATTTGGCAATGCTATTTTTAAAAAGCGTAAGAACTACCACATGAGCAGCTACCTCAGGCGCTATGTGAGAGGTTTACTCAGTTCCCGCAAATCCCCACAGCGTCAGCTTCTTTCTCACAACTTACCTATCACCACCTGTTCATCAGGTAATAGAACCACAAGTGGAACCTCCCTTCAGCAGATTCCAGAACCTACATGGTTTGCACTGCACCGTGCTGAATCTGAATTGCAGAAATAAAGAGTTTGGTATTCTACTTACTGAAGAGAATGTGCTCA
The DNA here is from genome assembly GCF_021613505.1 of Equus quagga. Lineage (NCBI taxonomy): Eukaryota > Metazoa > Chordata > Mammalia > Perissodactyla > Equidae > Equus > Equus quagga. Next base: position 165,698,197 of record NC_060268.1, read on the forward strand.
GCCAGATTTGCAATCAATCTTCTTCGGAAGGGTTCATCTGTTGCATTTCTGGACTCATTAATGGACATGTCTGTACCTTCATCAGCAGCATCACTGGGTCTGAAAAGTATTTTTACAAATTAGACTCCTACAACCCCACTCTTTCACAAAGCAAACTATATGAGCCTAAGATACAAATGTATTAGATACTTTAAATTACTACATATTCTAAATTTAAACCACAAACAGATTATTTCTCTGGGCTGTGTTCCTCCACAATATCCTTTATTATGTTACACTCTCCTGACCAAAACACGTGACTTAGTTATGACTAAATAGTCTGTTGGTACATCACTTCTAAAATTCACTGGCAGAAAGAACCCAAAAACATTTTTGAAAAGTTGACCCTTGAACATACTGAAGGAAAAGCTTAATGTTCAGTTTCTCTAAGTTACAATTCAATTTGAATTCTGGAAAATTCACATAGGAAACCTCTTTTATACGTTGCACTTAGGTACAAGATGCATAACCTAAGCTTCTACCAAAAATAATTCATTTCAAACATTCAAAGCGTAAATAAGAACTCCTACATGATTCACAAAATCAAAAAGATTTTATAATGCAAATAATCAAAAACCTGCAAACTAATATGAAAACACATCATTTCAAGATCCTTTATCAAACCAATGGAAAAGTTACTCAAGTGAGGAAGTAAAAACAAGAACATGCATGTTCTTAATGAAGTTAACCTATTTTCTATGCAATATGAGAAATAATAGATATTTGAGAGTGTAGTTAGTATAAACAATCTCCTTAAATCTTGCCTTGAAGGAAGCATAGCTGGTAACAATGCTTGCTCCAGGGAAAGTGGAGCAGACACAGGTTTCTGACTTTGGCTTTCTAAATATTCCTGGAAAAAAAAATACAATACAATCACTGACTGTCATTGTCTCACTTTCACAAACACATATAAAATATAATTTGACCTTTGAAAAGTAAAAAGGGAGTTGTTTATAAAATGAGCCATGCTACAGAGCATGAGAAGTCCTTTCCACATCCTAAACTATCTTCAGAAGTCCAGAACGACTCATAGAATACTATTAAACATGAAATCTAAGAACTGAAGATACAAAGAACAGGATGATGCTTAAGCAAAATCATTTAAAAATTAACGGAGAAAATTTAACTTTTCTCACATCTTCATGAAATTATTTGACATCTTCATGAAATTATTTGACATTCCCAACATTATTAATAGAGATAATTGACACAACCACATTTTTTAAAGGAAATGCGACAATCTGAGGGTCACATGATATTCAAAAGAACCTCAATCCAAAAGCAAGTCATAACAAGATAGAGAAATGCAATATAGTTTAAAAAAAAAAGAGGTTGGGGCCAGCCCAGTGGCGCAGCAGTTAAGTTTGCATGTTCCACTTCGGTGGCCCGGGGTTCACCGGTTCGGATCCTGGGTGCAGACATGGCACTGCTTGGCAAGCCATGCTGTGGCAGGCGTCCCACATATAAAGTAGAGGAAGATGGGCACGGATGTTAGCTCAGGGCCAGTCTTCCTCAGCAAAAAGAGGAGGACTGGCAGCAGATGTTAGCTCAGGGCTAATCTTCCTCAAAAAAAAGTGGTAAGAAATGATGAGGTCCCCAAAAGCAGAAAGGATTTAAGGCCAGAAAACATTAGCATGGCAGTCAGACTCTTAAAGTAAAACCAAAAAGCAAGACAGAAAGAGAAGCAGGACCTCTGCTCCTTATCCTCGGAGTCCCGACTCCCTTACACATCTACTCTTTCTCCTTTTCCAATCTGAGAATCTTAGGAATTTAAAACTGCCAAGACCTCGGGGACCCACCAGTCCCAGGCTTCTCCTGGATGATGCCACTATCCTTTGGCATATGTGGGTACTAGATTCCACTTAGTAGGACGGAGCATCATCCTGGACTGTCAATTTTACCCAGCTTTTAGGGGTCGTGTCTTGAAAAGTTTCCCCTAAAGGCAATTTCAAAACATAATATACTATAAAGTAACATGCAAAATTTTCATGAAGTAAAAAAAATAGCAATAAATGATGAACCCAGTATCTCCGAAAGACAGACATTTACTGTCCTTTGTCAACAGGCATGCCTTGGTGGAAAAATTTAGGAAATGCCATTCTTGACATAGTCTTCACTTTACAAGAGAAGAGCCTGAGGCCCTAGTCACGTGGAGAAGAGGCGATGGAGGCAGTCCTGGAGCCCGAATCTTCTGACACTGAGCTACACCAGTGCTTTAACACAGCCTCATCCCAACGGACACTCACCTTTAAGGAAAACGGCTGGGCAAAATCCACTCTGACACACCCATAGTTTTTTCGTAACATTCTGATAACGCCTCTAGCTACGCTCCAAAGGCTCTCATTCTTCTTAGGTTTTCCCTAAATTCCAATTTTGAAATAATCACATGGTAAGAAATAAAGCTAACACATCAATGAATGAATAAGGAAAATAAGTATTCATTGACTGAGAGTTGTCAGAAACGGTTAGCATTTAAAGACACTAAGTAATCATGTCATTGGGAGAGACAATTTGGTCAACAAAAAACAAAACATTTAACACTAATTCATTTGATGCTCTGTTTATATCACTCACAAAAATACAACTAAAAACTCATGAAGAATAAAAATGACACAACAGCCTGAAAAACTGTTCTGTGGTCCTCAGATAAAAATATCTGAGGTCTGATGGTCTCCAGCGTCCAAATACCTAAGGTTAGACAACTGAATGCCAAATCCAGCCCCACAGCAGTCTTTAAGCTGACGATTACTTTAGTAAGCATTTACTGAATACTTAATGTGCACAAGGACGGCCATATATCACACACAGGACTCACATGTGACCTCATGAGACACAGTGAGGGTGAGTGGAGTCCACATTCAGGACAGACACATACAACACAAGGAGGAGTCTCATAAGAGAGACACAAGTAATAATCCAGGTCCATCACAATTTTTAAAGCCTCCAATTAGCAAGTGTCCTTGACTTCTGACATGTTTTGGGCAGTAAGCTTGAAACACATACCTTGCCCAAGACTTCCACACTGAGTAAGAACCAAACTAACTTTCTCTGGAACTCTCACAATGTTGGTAGGAATAGTAAGTTGGTAAAAGCATTTTGGAAAACTGTTTGGCAGTATCTACTAACGCTGAACACATGTATACTTTATAACCAACAATTCCACACCTAGGTACATACCCAAGGACAAAATGCATACATATGGTCATCAAGAGAAGTGTACAAGAATGGCCATAGTCAAAAACTAGAAACCAAACTGTTTTTCAACAGAATGGATGGATTGTGGTATATTCATACATTGGAATACTACGCAGCTATGAGAATGAACAAACTCTAACTATAGGAAACAACAGATGAATCTCCCAAACACCTGCTTGAGCAAAGGAAACCAGATGTAAAAAGACTACACACTATGTCATTCCATTTACACTGAGTTCAAAAACAGGCAAAACTAATCTATCCTACAAGAAGTCAAGATAAGTGGTTCCCTTGAGGGGACAGTAAGAGAGGGGCACAAAGGGAGTTTCTAGGGTCCTGATAACATTGTTCCTTGATCTGGATGCTGGCTGCAGGGATGTGTTCACTTTATGATAATTCAAGCCACACGTTTACGATTTGTGCATTCTTCTGTAACTATTATACTTACTTCAATAAAAAGTTTACTAAAAAAATTATTGCCACTCCTCAAATTAATTTATAATTGTTTTGTCAACATGATTCCACCAATTCTTCAGCCTTAGCTTAAAATCTGCACATAAACAGTAAGCTCTGGGGAGAACAAACCACATGTAACCCCCATGGTCGAGACGGCAACTCAATACCAAGCATTCTTCCATTTCCCAGTCCCATGACCAAAGCGGGCACTGATAAATCTCATCACGTCACCTCCTTCCAGGGCAGGAAGGAACCACATTAGCACTACCATCAGGTTGACATAGGAGATGAGAGCTACTGGCCACGCCCACTCTACCATGTTTTTACAATGCTTGAAAACTAGAGAGTACCAAAAAAAGTTCCTAATTAATTCTAAAAGCAATTGTCTAAAAGCAAAAGACTTGAAAGCAAAGCAGACCTTCAGGCAGGCAGTCCTCTTACCAACTGTTCGCCATTGTAGTGACCTTCAATAATACGATCATAGGAGATTCCAACAGGTATTATCAAGATGTCTGGGATGGTTTTGGTAGACATAGTATCTACCACAACTGACAAAAGTCCTGCCCGAGCACAGGAGGTTTTTCCACTCCTAGAGCGTGTGCCTTCCAGAAAAATCTCCAAGAACTGCTGCTGTCGAAGTAGTTCAACTATATGCTGGGATATAAGGAGAAAGAAAAACACGAATTCAAGACTACTCAACTTAGAATAAGCTTAGCAAAGTCAAGTCTTAAAAAAAAAACCCTATAACTTCACTACTGACAAAATATTTTACTCACACAAATAATAGTAAGACAGCTCCTCCAATACTATATTTTGACGATAACAAAAGCTCATCATCAAACCCATACCCAAGCAATAATCACTCAAATAATTACTCAGACAACAGTTTTTTATAAAATCTCTATCAAGTCTCTTTTTCCTTCTACTGTGATAACTACCATAACAGCTTTAGGGATAGTTAGAGATCAGACGTACCCCATGGAGCAAAGCTCTATAGAGAGTATCTTTCCGTCCATCTGGTGTTTCATCTAGCCTCCGTCGTATGAAAAAGCCCCCAAGCTTATGGATTAAAGTACTATAAATTCAAGAATGCATTAATTATTTACAAAGAAAAATGTAAAACAAATACTCAAATTCCAAGTTACTTCAAAACATTTGCCATATGGATATAAGTCACAAGTTGTTCGAGCTGCTGACAGTGAAAATACGGACATCCTTCTATTTTCCACTTTATTGACGTTTCAATCATTTACATTATTCATCACCCTTTAGAATATCACTTCGCACGCTAAAGCTCTATTACATCTGTTCCAACCCAAAAGAAGTAGGTATATTACCCCACAAAGGCGAAGATATAGATGGTAAGAGGATTATGAAATACTGCTAAGTTTTAAAACCCTGTCCAGAGTCTCAAGACACTGACGATTAGACATCCCAAAATCTGCCTACAGCACATTTACTACAAAATGAATGTAATGCTACAAAAGCTCCTTTGGAGAAATTTTCTGAAATAAGTATTGCTATAGTGTCTCTGTGAGGCAAGGATAATTCTATCAAACTGAAACTAAGCATAACCATCTTTCCAAACCATGCAACAAACATCTGCTTCATTTATACATACATAGGAATAAAACAAATCTTTTCACACCTCCATGTCTCTTTCTATAATACTCATGGATTCTGACATGAAGTTTAAATTTTCTAATACTTAAGTCAACCTTTCCAAACTCAGAACCTCCTCCTATTCTTTTCAAATAGTGATATTGATATAAATATTAACATATTTTCAGTATCTTCTATAGTCAGTATAAGGAGGCAACAGCAAGATGTCCCCAGAGCTTAATATCAATCTTTGAGAGTAAAACTCTGCAGCATAAGCTCATAATGAATGAGATGGACCGCCCACAAAAGTAACCCATCCTGAAAAGTGATTTGTGAAGGTGTAGAAAAGAAAACTGCAAATAAATAGTCCAGCTTATCGCAGTCTGTCACGTCTGAAAGAAGGACAAGTGAGCAATGACTGGCATAGAGTTCATGAAAAGGAAAGGTGGATTATGAGAAATTATCAGTGTTTATTAAACACTTTCAAGAGATCCAAGTTGAGAACCTGGAGGGAATGAGTACATGAGTCATTCAGATTACGAGAGGCAAACTATTATGGGGCAAGACTTCTTGAGAGCCCAGATGGAACAGTCCTCTTTGCTCTACGTCTACGCCTACCAGCAACTTTCTGATGACTTTTTTTCTTTTTGCAGAGGAAGATTTACCCTAACATCTTGCCTATCTCCCTCCTTTTTTTCTTCCTTCTCCCTCACCCCCACAAAGCCCCAGTACATAGTTATGTATAGTTTTAAGTTCTTCTGGTTCTTCTATGTAAGCTGCCACCACAGCATGGCTACTGACAGACAAGTTGTGTGATTCCACACCTGGAACTGAACCCAGGCTGCCGAAGCAGAGCCCACTCTGATGACTTTCTAATTCAGCTTCCCAGGTTCCACAATATTGGGAAGAGGTGCGCAGGAGAGTAAACAGAAGATATTCTAGTCCCTGGAAAAGCACGTCTGCCCTGTAGGGTCATATCACACTGTATCATAGCTAGCTGTTTGTCTACTTTCCCCCAATAGATTATGAGCTATTTGAAGGCAAGGACTATGTTTCTTGTTCACTCTTGTCTAAAGCACAGCTGGGTAAGTATCAAGTGACTGCATGAATGAATGGCTTCTCTTCAGCTGTTCACATGAGTCAGGTTAGCCACAGAACTCTGCGTCAAGGAATTAGGGAGGTGCTCCTTGGACTGTGAGGCTGACTGCCACCCTGTGAGGCCCTACCTGCACAACCTGCCCACCCACTTCCTTCCCAGTCATTCTCCAAATTCACCCTCCTCTTACTCTCTGCTGCTCACAGAGCTGACCTCAGAGATGCTTTGTGCTTTCAAGTTTAAAACTTCAATTTCCCCAAACCAACTAAACCTACTCCTCATCAATTCCCCAACTGGTGATCAGCCCCACTATCCACCCAGTTCCCGGGTGGTAAACACCTGGAAGTCTTCCTCCCTCCTCTCCCCTACTCTGTTGAGCCCCACATCTGGACTAGGAACTGGTCTTGTAAATTCAACTTACTAAATATTTTTCAAATCGATGCCCTCCTCTCCAAGAACACTACTACACTTTTAATTTAAGCTTTCATTATCTTCTGCCTGAACTATCACAACAGAGGCAGAATTGTTCCAACTCCCTCAACCAGAATGACTATTCAAAAGGCAAATCTGAACATGCCATTTCTCAAGTACAAGATACACTCTAAACTCTTGGCTTAGAAATTGTTTGATCTAGCCCTCACCACCTGTGCAGTCCCCACCTGCAGCCTCTGCCCCTTCCCAATGCACCCTACGTCCTAATCCTGCTGACCCATCTGCAGTTCCCAACCAGACCGTGCTGCTGAACCTCTCTGCCTTTTCACGTTCTATTTCCTCTGAATGGCATGCACTGCGTTCTGCTAAAAAGCAACGAGATACACCTTTGACATTATATTATAATTATTACATGTTCCTAACTCTACTAAACTATGAGGCCAAAGTAAAAGGTACAATTCTTTCTTTCTTTACACCATCACCACCACCCCAGCTCCCCACTGCCAAGACTGATACAGCAATTTACTATCTTGTTTTTCTAATTGCCTATCTACTTGATAAATACTGCCCATAAAGGTTATTCACAGTTCACAGTTCACTGGTAATAGTCTTTTAATGTTTTTTTGTACTTTCCATATTTTCCACAATAAGCATGCATTACTTCTATAATAAAAGTAAAAAAGCTAATGTCATCTTTACAATAACATGTATAATATGTATCAAAAGGCACAATGAAAAACACAAAAGTCAAAATATAATCTTTTTCTTAACTTAAATTTCAAAAGTTGATCTTACCTGAAGATAGGGAGGTTGAGATTATTGCCTGAAGCAATGTATGGTGCTTTGATGTTATAGCAGAAGAGAATGAAAGTGAGCAGTAGATAGTCAATATGTGATCTATGAACTGGTAGAAATATAAGTGGCAAATTCATCTAGTAAAGGGAAAAACGCCAAATTTAAAATTCAAATGTAAAGCTCAGTCACACTTCCCAACTTCACATTTGGTTAGTCACTCAAACACAGGCTAATCAGTGACTCATTCTTTTAAAACATTTTCCAGTAATATGAACTTCTTTCAATTTAACAGCTAAAAACAACAACAAAGAATCAGAGAAAGAGAAGAGGCAATCACGAGTTCAAGCTGACTCTATATATCTTCTGAGAGGCAGCCTGATCACGTAAGAGCATAGGTTTTGGAGTCAAGCTTGGTTTGGTTTGAAATCCTGGGCAAGTCACTTATTAGCCATGACTTGGGACAATTTCTTAATCTCTCTGTGCCTTTATTTCCTCATTTATAAAATAGAGATTGTTCTACCTGATTTTCAGAGTAGTTGCAAGGTAACTTACAAAAGGGGGTCCTCCAGATTGCTGGGAGGTCCTCCCTTACCCCACTGCTCCTCCCCAAATACACAGCTCCTGTAGCTACCTCACATGGGGGAAATCTTCCAAATGGGTTGGAAAGCACAACAGTATACAAGAGAACATTTCCAAAATCACTCTACAAACATGGAGAAAACAAAACGACAGATTCACATAATTCTTGCCTCAGCTGCAGCTTTAACCATCTCAAGTTGACCCTTGTGAATTTGAATATTCCAGAAGAAGCTGTTGAACAGTTTTAGCAGCACCCATCCAGTCAGTCTGAAAGTAAAAAAATTCTAATGTGTATACATATATTTATATAAATATAGTTGACTTTTGTCTATTTAAATTTCAGAACCTACCAGCTAAGAGCAACTGTAAATGGCTTCACATATGTGCATGTGTTTGTATGGGTTTATCTGAATTGTGGAATTAAAGAGCTGACTTTACATATATACTATTTATGGAAGTATTTGCTTATTATGTACTAAAGTCTTACGTTTCACTCTAATTGCACACTTTATATTTCAGAAGTAAATCACCAAACAAAGATTTAGGTGAGCAGAGGGATCCCTCTGTTGCACACAAACCACTCCCTTTAAGACATGAGTCTGTGCACCCTGCTCGTGACTAGTCTAGAGAGTAGACGTCAGCAGGGAAACAATGGCTGCCATCAGTTAGCAGAGATGAGGGCAGCTTAAAGCCCACCACATTGCCACTGCCCATGGAAGCGGAGTAAGAATATAAAGAGGAGTTGGGTTTAACATCCAAATACATAAAGAATCTTTTGGACCAAGAGCATTTGCTGAGGAAAGTACAATGGTTCAGTCCTGTGTGCTCAGAACAGGATGGCTCTCCCTGAAACCTTTTGCCTTGCCTTTTAATACCTGATCATTGTCGGGGAGACAGTGGCAACCATTTCTTGAAGGATCTTTTTGGCTTTCTTCTTCACTTTACTGATGGCTTTTGATTGCTGCTGTGCAGAACCATCAGGGTTTAATTCAGCAGCCACTTCTGCAATTGCTTCTTGTACTCTGATTTCAAAATGGAAAGACAGACAATGTAACAGGTTCTATGCTACAATCTGTATTCAGTATTTTCTAAACCTAGCTATAAATGACCAAACAAAATGCACCTTCTCTTCAATATGTGATAATATGAGAGAATAAGTTCAAGTTAGAAGTGCTTTCTTTGGCTGTCTATTAAATATTAAGAATATTATATTCCTAAATCAACAAATCCCTGAGGAATCTGGAAGGTAGAGTTAAGAATTTAATTCAAATTCACTGGGTAACAACGTGAATTTGAATGTTCCAGTTATGCCGTGAGGGATACAAAGTTGCACTCTAGCAGAAGGAAGAAAAGGGCATAAAAGTCAGAGGTATCCAAAAAGTCACTGCCAAAGTAATGTGTGATTTTTCTTTTGAAGATCTAATTTATTATTCATTTATATTGTCTCTCTCTTAGTGGAACTCTGTAGAAGTCTCCAGGAAAGATCAAAGATAAATATTTACAAGTGTTTTCCAAATCAAACCAGTAACTTACGAAAGGCATAGCTCAATATTAGAGTGGCACAGAGCAATAAGCAGTGAGGTAAAAGGGAAGATTTGATCCAGTTTTGTAAATTTTCCATGTGACATAGGAAGAATACACAAGCTTAAACTGCCTCAAATCACTTTTAACATCCTAGTTACAAGTCAAAATATCTGGATGGAATGAAACATACTTGAAGGTTTTTACCTAGAAAATAGAAAATGTAATAATCTAAGGGAGTTTCAAACAATTGTGCTTTCTCTCATTGCTGCCACTGATTTTAGACTAGTGTACAGCACAACTACGCGTAGCCCATAATTCATTAATAACAAAAGGTCAATTCCACAGGACACTGATGGACTCTGAATAGCATTTATTTCAATCTGGCCAGGAAGGTTTTCACAAGTAATTGACATGGTTATTACATCTTCTTTATCAACCATTCACTGGTTCATTCAACAAATATTTCTTGAGTACCTACTATGTGACACCCTGTTCAGGTCTTAACAATCATCCCAGAGGGACTGCATTTCTAAGCATCTTTCAGTCCACCTGGTCTCCGGCCCCCCAAATCCAGATGGATGTCTAACATGGGCCACACCAATGAGGTAGAACAGAGACCAGCATTCACCCAAATTCCCAAATTCCAATGCCTAAACTTCAGAATGATCCACTTCATATTTCCCCACTCCACCCAAGTTCCAACCAGTCTCTCCCATTCGTGAGCAAGCTCTTCTAAGAGCAAGGACAGTATCTTATTCACTCAAAATTTCTACTGATGACTTTCTAGTACAAGAATTTGTGCTTAGATACTCATTAATTGTTTGACAGAAATATCAAACTTGCTTCTCTTTTGGCTATAAAATAGGAAATGTGATGTCCCAAACATCCATACTACAGAAAACTTCACAGAGAACTCTGGAAATATGTGCATCTCTGAACTCCAACTTGCCTTTCATGTATTAGAAACCCATTCAATTGTTAATGCATGAAACAAGACTGCTATTCCCACTTGGCAATGCTCACCAAAATCATCTGTTTTCCTGCTGTTCCCTGGTTTCCTTTGGAAGCTAACATTTAACGTTTAGAAATGCAAATACCTCGAGACAGATTCCCAGAGAAACTAAAGGTTAATAAAGGAAATTTCTTCCCACTCCCACTCCTAGCAGCCACCCTTGCCTCTCCCCTTTACAGCAGAACCCCCTCCCCTTACCTACTGCTGTTTAGTACATTTTCAGTCACATTGGTGGCAAACATGCCTCTATGGACATCTCGCTCTTGAACAAACAGCACGTAAGAAAGACGTCTTGCCAGCCATCCTCGGTGCCTGCAACGTGAAAATGACTTAGCAGAGAAGTACTCTGGGAACACCTAAAACAGGTTGCTTAAATTATACAGTGGTTTCCCTCCTGTAAAAATGAAGTGAAGCTTCATTTCATCTACTCCTGAGATTTGGAGTTCTCTTATAGCAAATTCTCCTTAGTAGTTCAGGATGCTATGCAGACAATTTCACTCCTAATTTCTTTCATCTACTCTCACCTAAAATTTAAACTTGGAATATGCATACTAATGCTTGAATAATGTTACTTTGCCAAATAATAACCTAAATATAAAAACAAAAGAAATAAAACCAACTTAACGTTATTAATACCACAAAAAAGTAAATATGTTGAATGCTATATATACAAGCTATATAGCTTTTAACTATAGTTATGGGCTACAAAAAGATAATTTGGAAGTCTTTTCCTACCATGAAGGGCTAATTTTCTTTATTATAGTAATTCTTCTAAGGTAATCACTGACTCTCAAATTGACAAGGCTGATCAGTTGACAGAAGTAACAATAACTAGAGTATCACTTGAATATGTGTACCATGGGCTCACAAAACCAGAAATTTTTTTTTTTTGTACACATTCAACATCTCTAAGGGATAGGACATATTCCCATCAGTGTCAGTGACTATGTGTTGTTTGGATGGGGGGGTTGGGGACAGGACCTCAGAAGAAGAATGCTACAAAACTTCAACATGCACTGATTTGCAATGATTACATAACGCCTCATTATTGTTTCCTCCATAACATTCATATGGACAGAAGATTTCAAATATAAATTCACTAATTCCAAAAAGCCCTCAATTGAGGAAAAGTAATGTGAGGGAGAACTATTTATGAATCACTTGTTCCTTCATCTCTCCTTCCTGACATCTACCTCCTTTCCTTTGTCTGTCTCAATTCTCTGCAAACTTGGCCCAATACGTTTAATTCTAAATTCTTCCTTGAGTGAACATTTTCAGAATTATTATTAGAATGCACAAAGCCCAAGTTTTCCAAGAAATCCTTTTGCAATTGACTGAAAGCTGTATGTGTGTGGGCATGCAGGTGCAAAAATGTTTAGGCTTTGCTTCCTGTAACACATGGAAGATCTAAACAGCCAACTCAACTGCACAGTGTATTATACTGACTAGTTTCATATCACCTAGTCAATAGAGCATATGCTTTTTTTTCCTAACTGCCTCCAATTGAAAGCAACAAATGAACCTTTTGACTTTATACAAAAAAATGTCTACTCACATAAAGAAAAAGAGACTCTATGAGATCCCTTTTCTTAGGATCTTAATCATGTCAACCAAGGGGGGTAAAAAAAAAAAAAAATCAGTGGACCAGAATTTCTCTTCCTTCCTTTGAGAGAGAGAGAAGGGAAGCATGGAAATGGGAAAAAATATGTTCTTTGACTTTAGTTCTATTAAAAAAAAACTTTAATTTATACACAAGCATTATCATGCTTGTTTATGATCTCATCATCAAAATATAAGCAGTAACATCAACAAGGCTTCAAAAGTAAGTATTTGACTTCTTGGGTCAATTTTTCCTAGAATTTCACATATTTATCATCACCTGAGCCTACCGCTTTCCTATTCCAGGCATTTACTCTTAGAATTACAAGGACTGTTCGCATTTTCGGCTGCCGTTACTCGTTCGCCTCACAGACATTCACACGACCTTCCCAGCCTCCTTCTCATTCCCTAGCCTAGATTCACATAAAACAAAGCCTCTTTTCTCTCACTCTGGGGCCTAATAGCCCATCCCATATGCCTGGAATTTGGAAGTAAGAATTCTAAGAAAACTCTTACGCTAATAATAAATCAAAGAACATTTGCTCAATAGAGGAAAATATTTTCTAAAACTCTATAGATTAGGTAGATTTCAACAGGCTATACTTTTTTTAAAATATAAAATAACCATAATAGATCAGAAGACATTCAAATCTATACCTCTTCTCAGACAGATCTTTATCACACTTTGGCACACTTCAGATGCAAAGTCAATATATGAATAAGTTAGAGAAAGCTCTAAGTGATACCTACACTCTCATGAAAATATCTATTATATAATTATCCTGGTAGAAATAGTAGCAGGTCTCTCAGGTGGCTACACTGGTTCCAATTTTTAGAGAAAGCCTCTTGTGTCAGAAGCTCATATTCTATTAACTCAAAAACATAAAGAGATTCATTTTAAAGTATGTTAATTGATTATTATGGAGTTTTTCTTTTGAGGTATATTAGAAATATAAGAAATTTCTTTTTACCTTGTGTGAGTTTCATTGATATAAATAACATTCCGCAAACCCAAAGACGGGATACTGGAGTTGAAAAATTTATCCTACATAAAACAAAATAAACGTAGACATAGATATACACTGGATTGCTGGTGAAGAGCTCACATTACTAGTTCTTGATGACTTTTATACTTCAAGCATAAAGTTATGCATTGCTTCAAAAATCTAAGTGATGAAGACAAATTACGTTTTATTGAAAAATACTTTTTAGCCTTCAAAGATGGTCACAAACTCAAAATTAGTCCTTAACACCTTGCAATGCCTCTCTCTTCTGCCTTACTCCCCACCTCCAACCCAAACAAGTTGAAGATACAGACAGCTTAAGTCATTGACAAGAATACTGGAGACTTCAGTGTTCCAAAAATACAAAAAAAAATCATGCTAAGTACTGCGTAGTTACTGTTAGATTACTAAATCCCCCAGTAATCCTGTCACATAAGACTTACTATCCCCATTTCACAGAAAGGAAAATTGAGGCTGACAGAGGTTTCACACTCAACCCTACATTTTGCTCCAAAGAGTATGGTCTTTCTATTCTAAAACGACTGTCCCACTTAATGAGAAAAAGTATGGCTAAAGGTCACCCTCTTTACAGGAAACCTTAAAAGACAATCCAGAAATAGCTCTGCTAAAAAGGGAAAGCCTACAGCTTTATCAATGTGGGCAAAAAGGTAAACTTTCCACAAATAAATTTGGAGATGGCATAACATACCTTCAACAAAAGATATAAAATATTTAACAGAAATCTCTTTAGAGAAAAGGAAAAGAGGATTTCAGAGTAAGAGTGGCAAATATCAAAAACTTACTATAAAAATATCATCAAAAATTATTTTAAATAATCATGCCATGGAAGAATTTTAAGATCAAATCCAGCTCTATCAGGTACTTAAGCAAAAAACATTTATCTGTTATATTACTCACCTATCCCCACTCCAAACCATCACCACCAAATAATTTCCTATACTCTCTCCTGACTTAAGAACACATTAGAGTTAAGGTAATGTTTTGCTCTTCTAAACATTCAAAATTAGAATTAGATGAGATGTCAGCTCCAAAAGGAAAAGCCACATGATCTTCTATTTAAATCTTTATTTCTACTGGCCTGTTAATCTGAACTGGCCTTACTCCTAGACTAGAAATTCCGATGATCCTTCAATTCTACCAAATTCTTCCAACAAAGTGCTTGTGATTCAAAAGGAACAATATTTACCTCAAGACATTCTTGAGCAGCCCTGAGTATTTAACATAAACTGCTTGTGTCCTACTCAAATCTCTCTGAAGTTAGTAAATTCCTTTATACCAGACTCAGAATTCTACTTCTCGCCAAATCAACTCTGAGTAGAAAATTCACGCAGTGCAGTTAGCTATGCACACAGGTTAAAAGCAATCTCTATAAATGACAGGCACTTAAATGGCAGAATTTCTATGTCCTAATAACTGGCACAGCCCAGAGAGAGCTTAACATGCGAGTGTACGTTTTAATAGGTAACCCTATTGCCTTAGAACACAGCCTCATTAGATTCCACGTTCCTGTGCTAACTTATCCCGCTGGCAGACCACCATCAGAAGCACACCTCTCATCCAACCCACTCTTCCCAAATATTACACTGTAACGTGGAAGATTTTGCGTGGCTTGTGTTTTTTCACCAAAACACAAACAACAAACCCATATACACTCTTTCTTAGGCCTTCATCCAAACCTTTTAGTGACCACTCTTCACTATCGGAGTCAACAGACACCCTCCCCCAGCACCCCCTGAAACAGAAACTTAGTAAAAGGAAGCGCAGAGCAAAGCCACAGTGCTGAAGTTCAACATCTAGAAGTTACGTGAAGGTTCCCACCAACTCTTCAGAAGAGTTAACTGAAACTAACATCAACTCTCCTCCTAAAGTCACACTAAAACCACTAAAGAACCAAAACATCACCTAGCACCAACTATTGGACCAATATTTACTGAATAAATGAGTGGAAAGAAAAACTGAGTCAACATCTCTACTTGGAATATTTGGTTTATAAACATGAGTCTCAATTCTAGAAATGAATTAAGTCTACTAAGACAACACAATAAAAAATTCACGCAAAGTTGGAAATCCATGTCACATATTTCACTCTGTTTATTAAAGGTTACCAAACAGAGACATTCTTACCCAGCTCTGGGGAGTACAGGAATAACAACATCTTCCGACAAATGGCCTTTTCCGGCCCATTAGGCTTTCTTTCCATTTTAAGGTTGCAGATCTGAAGAGAGTAGGTCTGAAACCACATTCACTCTAATAAATATTAAGGAAAAAATAGTGTGTGAATGGTAAGAGAATTATACTTGTCCACTTGCTCTGTAAAATTCATACATTTCAGATAGAAGAGAAACTTATGACCATTTTTGTTTTGGTAGTGTGTGTTTCTCACAGCAAATTCTGTTCAAGGTACTCTTTCCATGATCAACACTTGGAACAAAGCTTGGAACATAAGTAAAAGTTTAGCAATAAGAATAGTAACAGCCAGCAGTGACTGCTGCATGGTCACAGCAGCATTCAAAGGTTTAAAAACTATAAGGTCAAACAGCCTTCTGACAGTTGTGAGAGCAATAAAATCAGACTCCTGGATCCCTATGCTAACAGTTAATCTTACTCCTCCTTAAATCATACAGTCCCACAGGAGTTACAAAGGCCTTACACAGTAAGCAAGTTGTTATAATACAGCTTAAAACACTTTAAAGGAAAGTCAAGGTAAACATACAAAATTCCTTTATCTTAACAAGAGGGTTTGAAGGTTGGAATCTAAATTATAGCCTACTGTCCAATCAGGGTCAAACTCCACTCTTCTGTTCCAAATATTTTTCTCTTAACTTTGAGTTCATCAGTCGCTCAAACCCCACTGATATAACATTCTCAAAAATAAGCAAAAAAATCACCAAAATTCCAACATCATTTTTCATTTAAAGCAGAAAGTGTTCAAGCAATATTTAAAACATGCCATTTTATGCTGAAATAAGGAAAACAATGCAAGAAAATGCATGCCCTTTGGATTGGGATTCATATGAAAATTTATTTCCTATTTATAATTTTTTAAATAAAGTTTATCTCTATTACAAATTCATGCTTATTAAATATAATTATGGAAAATAGATAGAAAAATAAATCTCTTTAGAACTACACCAACCAAAACAACTGTTAGTAGGTATTTTTTTCCCATGCAAAAGTGTTTTGCTTTTTAACATAATCACCGTACTCAAATTTCCTACCCAATTTTTTCTTCCCAGTTAACATAATACTGTAAGAATTTTTAAATATTAGATTTCATAAACATACCTTCTAACAGCTGGAGGCAGTTTCTGTAGCTATTAACCTCTATTTGATATTATGGTGCTTCCAGCGTTTCCACCTTCATAAACAACATTGAAATGAACATCTTTAGGTTGAATGCTTTTAACCAGTAGTATCTTAAACTTACCCATTCCTCGCTTGCATGCTTACATCGACCAACACTGTATTCTGATGAATTTGGCAGATAAGAAACATCTATTGTGCCAAGGGTCAGTGCAGATTCATCCATGTCAC
This sequence comes from Equus quagga, assembly GCF_021613505.1. Taxonomy (NCBI): domain Eukaryota; kingdom Metazoa; phylum Chordata; class Mammalia; order Perissodactyla; family Equidae; genus Equus; species Equus quagga. Next base: position 165,715,085 of record NC_060268.1, read on the forward strand.
AAAGCGTAACTCCTAAATCATGTGCTATAAAAAATATATACCGCTCATGTTAATGAGGAATCCAGAGAATAAATACCAGAACTCAGAACTCTGACTTCTGCATTATTTTGCCCCATAACAGGCTGCCAAATGAACTACTAGCAGACTTCCACCATGTTTAGTCAAAGCATGAAAACAGACTGATGTATTTATATGAACTCAGGCTATCCTGATTTAAAAAAAAAAAAAAATCAACATTTTCAGACTTTCTGAACAAAACAGCTGTGAATTTGTAAGAGTAAATAATAGCTCATTTCAGGCACATGACAAAGAATTTCATTTGTGTTAATAATTGAATAGTTCTTGGGAGGATGAAGGCATGTGTTTAATTAAATATGTTACATGTATGCACACAAGTAGACAATTTTTAAAAATTACATGCTGGGAATTTTGGGTTATACATATTATGCAATGTAAAATGGGTAAAGGCACTGAATTAAGCTCTTAATTTTCTTGTGATGCCTTAAATATTTGCACTTTTAACACATCTACAAAGCTCTAAAACAAGACCACACTGTCTCGAAATATCTGATTTATGAGTTTTCATCCTTTTAAAGCCTTTTCCTACCCTAAGGGAAAATGTTCACTAACAGTGAACTGCTAAAGAAAATGGATAGACGTTAACCTAAAATATAAAAAATGTCTAATATAATTCCCAAATTATTTTAGCTTTTGGCTATTTCTCAGCTGGCCTTAAATTAGTCCTTTAAAACCTTAAAAGGTCACATCCAGGTTAACAGTATTCTTTGGAGGGCATATTCTGATTTCTTCATAATCCCCACGTGGGTTTGCTATGGCAACTGTTAACCTCAGCATAACTATATACTCCTTAACAATTTAACTCTGTAACAATCTAACATCATAGGCGAGGGGAGAGAATAGTCAAGCAATGCACCTGGCGTGAAATCTCTTCGGTGTTAAAAAACTCAGCTATCAGTTTCAGGTGCAGAATGCGGCTACAACAGAGGGAGCCTGAGAAAATGAACTCCGTGGCTGGCCCCAGTGATGAGGGGGGAAGGAGGGGGAGAAAGAGTCTTGTGCCAATAGGAGGTCCACGCCTGCTCCTCCCTCCCCGCAGAGTCTATCCAAGGTCAAGAAGTAAAAACGAACTCTGGAGGCGCCAGATTATGGGCTGAGGGGAGCCAACTGTGGGTTCTAAAAGAGACAGAAGCGGGAGGGCCAGCTCTGACGCCAAACACACCGGAGTTGAAATCCCCCACGGCTTACCGTGTGTGCGACTTGGGACAAGTTGGTTAACTTCCATGCCTTGGTTTCCCCATTTGGAAAGTGGGCATAGTATGACAGATCTTACCTTCTAGGTTGCTGGGAGGAATACGTTATTATAAAGCGCCTAGCACAGTGTCTGACACACAGTGAGTGCTCAGTCCAATGAAAGGTCATCTGTCATCGCACTGTCCGCAGCACCAGCTGCTCTCAGAGCACCCCTGCTGCCTCCACGCCAAAGCCCATGCCCCCACTTCCCCTTCAGGTGCAGAGGGTACAGAGTCCATAGGGACTTCCCTCCTCGCAGGGGAACCCACGCCGCAGCCCGGTCTCCCGGGGAGAGAACAATCCCGACCTGGACCCCGGCACGAGCGGGGCCCATCTCTCACGGGGAACTGGGGTCAGGCAGACACGGACCTCGCTGGCACCTGGCAGGAGTGGCGCGGGGTCCAGCGGAGAGCGCGGGGGGACACCCGTGCCAGCTCTGGCCGAGCAGCCTCCCGGAGCCGCTCCCGCCCTCGCGGCTGCTCCGCCGGCTCCAGCGGCCGCCGATGCCGCAGCTGCCGGCACTTCAAGTCTCTGCGGCGCCTGCTGCAACGTCGCGCCCTGATGACGCAACGGGCGAGTGACGCGACAGCTGCAAGCAAGCCAGCCTGGCGCCGGGAAGGGGGCGGCGCCGCGCTCCGGGAGCCTCGTGGCGGTGCACGTTGCACGCCCATCTGAGAGTAGCATAGCGAACGGCTGTGTGTCTGTGTGGGCAAGTGTGGTGTGTGAGTGCCTACACGAATGGTTCTTCCGCTCAGGCGCTGAGTCACATGAGTGTGTATGTCTGTGTGTACGTGTACCCGTCTGCATTGTGTGAACTCTGCTCATCTGGACGTTTGTATCTCCACCAGGGTCTTTTGGGAGTGTGCTCTCGGGCTGTCTGGGTTTATGTGTATATGTGTGGTCTGTCTTTTGTGAGGGTTGTAAGACGACAGAACTTATTAGGGATGGGGGAGGCGGGGGCTGGGAATGGCCCTGTTGTGTAATTTCTGTTAACAGTGGCTGAGTGCCTTTTTTTTAAAGGAAGAAAATGAGGAATTAAAAGAGAAACAAATAAGGCTTGAAAGAGTCCGAATCCAAATTTACCTACCTTTAGCCCTTCAAACAAAGTAACACTGGACACAAAGAGTTTCTTTCACAATATTTGTTATGCCATTGACAAGGCCAGTGATTATCAAGAGCATTAGCAATTTAAAAGGAAAAAGATGACCTTTTGCATGTACCTAAGCAACTAGGCAGCTGGGAATACAAGGATGATTAAGACATAGCCCCTGTCCTCACACGTCTACCACCAGTCCTTGTCTCTGCGCCCATTAACCATAATTCTCTCTTCAAAACAAATCTTCGTCCATGTCCACCCATCAAAAACCATCCAGAGCTCCCCGCAGTCCAAATGCCTGAGCCTGGCACATAAGGCCTCCACAGGTAGGCCTCTGCTTTTCCCACTATTTATTCTCCAGCAGGAGCCCCTTACTTCAGCCTCTCAGATTGTCCCTAGCCAAGAGATGGGCACTCGTACTCCCAATTCCTCGTGCCATTCTCTCCTAAATTCTATAGTTCCTTCCTGAACTAGGTCTCCAAGCCTTCCCAAATCTCTCCAGCCCTCAATAACCACACCCCCATGTGAAATCTCACAGGTTTACTGTGGTACTGCACCTTGGGTCTTTATCAATTTGCGTCAGTCTTCCTCAAGATTATAAACTCGTTGTGGATGTCAGTGACATGCCTCCGTCTCCTAAGCAACGCCACTACACTTTGTTATAGTGAGTACTCAGTACATACTTGTTGAAGCTGAGGAACAAGAAGTGAAACAAGAACTCCTTTCCTTGAACTTTCTACTTCTGTTATAAATCCATCCCAAAATGCAAGCGTGTCCCTCTTTTAAAACAATCCGAAACAGTAGGAGTAGGTATTCATATTTTAAAACCTTGAAGTCAAAGACCCTGTCTTTATTCAAGCCCACACATACCTTAGCTCCAAGACACACCTAAGTACTCAAGGCCTACAATGACTAGAATAAAATGAATTCTAATCCCAAAACATGAAATTTTGTGAACAGATTAATGGTCTGTCACCAAAAAGAATAAAGAAAAAGAAAGAGGAGAGAAAATGAAGTCACAGGGTTTGAAGTCACTGCTGAAGAGAAAGTAATGAGAAATGAAGAGAACATCACAGGAATTAAAGTGTAAGCCAGAGGGAAAATTTAGATTGTCTTAGTAAAGTTCACTTATTGGGCAACTCTTCTGTAACACTCATTGCACAAGAGTTTAGTGTACTTGCATGGAAATGAGGATTGCAATGTGAGTTGTTTCAGGTTACTTAATGGGAATTGTTTTGGAAACAAGTGAAACCCTTGGCAATCTATGTTATCAACAGAATCACAATAATTTGTGATAATCAAGTCTAGCCAGCCGAGATAGAGCAACAAGGACTGAATTTACTCTGCTGCTAAGACAACTAAAAGTAAGTAAAACAGGCAAAATATATAAAACAGACAGTAGTGCAGGACAGTGGTCCATAAGGGAGAGGAAACAAACGAAATGAGCGCTATGATTGCCTAAGCTTACTGCCTAAAGAGGGTTGCCAGGATGCAGTGCAGAGAGGGGGAATCCAGGAGGAGCTAGGCAGACTCCTTGAGTTGAGGAGACAGAACTGGGAGACCAGGAAGGCCAAAGCAGCTTGAGCCAGGAGTAGAGAACTGGAGAAGAGAGACCTATGTGGAGAAAGAGGGAGCTCTGGAGACCTGCAGAAGGTCTTGCTCCAGTCTTCAGCTGATTAGCACAGTGAGAGAATGCCACCCAACCCCAGGGAAAGAACTACCTACACAGAGAGAACAAACACCAAAGCTTTTACAGAGCAGGGAACTGTTCCTGTTTCCGCAACCCAGAGAGGAAAACATAAGACAGAGTGGAAGTGCAGAGTGATCATACTGGACCAGGAGTAGGGTCTGATCCTGGCACCCAGACTGGAAAACCTCATAATTCATGCCTCAAAAGGTCTTGCCTCAGTAGTGGGGTAAAATTAACTCTAGAGTAAATGCTGCTCTGGTCCTACCTAACAAGTCTTAAAAGCCAGCCCCAAAAGGATCAAACTGTTTCTAAGAACAAGTGTCCCAAAACAAAGCACAAGAATACTTATAGGAAATCAAAAATATCCATCACCCATGGTGAAATTCACAATTTCTAGCATCCAATCAAAAATTATCAGGCATGCAAAAAAGGAGGAAAGAATGACTCATAATAAGGAGAAAAATCAATCAATTGAAAGTTGCAAAATGATAGAATTAGTAAAGAAGGATATTAAAAAACAATTATAACTGCATTGTATATATTCAAGAAAATAGAAGACAGATTGAACATATTAAGTAGAGACATGGAAAATCCTTAAACAGACCCAAACCAAACATCCAGAGATTATAAAACCATTGTCTGAGGTTTTTAACACACACAAACCCCACTTGTATGGGACTAACATTGGATTAAACATTACTAAAAAAGTAGGTTAAAGAAACTGAAAATATTGCAATAGAAACTATCCAAAATGAAACAGAGGGAATAGAAAGACTGAGAATGAAAATGGACAGAGTATCGATGACCTTAATATTCATGCAATTGAAGTCCCTGAAGGAAAGGAGAAACATGAGAGTCAGGAGGGGTCAGAGAGGACAGAAAAAAATATTTGAAGAAATATTGGCTGAAAACTTTCCAAATTTGATAAAAACTAGAAATTCACAAATCCCAGAAGCTCAACCAACTGTAAGTAGAAACATGAAAGAAACTTTACCAAGGAACAGCACAGTTACATTGCTTAAAACCAGTGATAAAGTGAAAATCTTAAAATTAATCAGAGAAAAAGAAGACGTTAGTGTGCAGAGTAACAAAGATGGAGTAGCGGTTTAGTTCAGCATGCTTCACTTCAGCAGCCCAGGTTCATGGGTTCGGATCCCAGATGCAGACTTACACCACTTGTCAGCCACGCTGTAGCAATGACCCACATACAAAATAGAGGAAGACTGGCACAGATGTTAACTCAGGGCTAATCGTCCTCCAGCAAAAAGAAAAAAAAAAAAAGAGGGAGATTGGCAATAGATGTTACCTTAGCAAAAAAAAAAGATAAGACTGGCAGCAGACTTTGCATCAGAAATTTGCAAACAAGAAGACAGTGAAGCAGCATCTTTCAGCAGTACTGAAAGAAAAAATTGTCAATCTAGACTTCCTCCCCCAAATATATATATTTCAAAAAGAAGATAAAATAAAGACATGATCTGACATGTAAAGCTGAAAGAATTCATCACCAGCAGACTACTTGTGACAAGAAATGTTAAAACAAAGTCCTTGAGGTAGAAAGAAAATATAATCAGATGGAAATCAATCTACTCAAAGGAATTAAGAGCTCAAGAAATCATATGTAGGTAAATAAAAGTTTTTCTTGTTTTTAAAACTCTTTTAAAAGATAATCGCTTAATGCAAAAATAAAAATAATATTTTGGGAGGGTATTACATATGTAGAAATAAAATGTATGACAACAACAGCACAATGTCTAGAAAGGGGAAAGTTTTCTGTGGTAATATTCTTATACAAACAATAAAATAGTCTAATATACTTGAAGGTAAACTGTAACAAGTTAAAGAAGTTTATGCTAAGTCCCAAAGCAACTACTATAAAAGCAAAACAAAGAACTATAGCTAAGACAGCAAAAAAGAAAATAAAGTAGAATTATTAAAAAAAAAAAACACTCACTGAATCCAAAAGGCAGCAGTAACTGAGGAGAAAGGAAACAAAAAAGACATAGGATAAACAGAAAACACAGAGCAAGATGGTCGATTTAAATCTGAGCATGTAAGTAATCACCCCAATTAAAAGGCAAGGAGAGTCAGACTAGAGAAAAAAGCAAGAACTAACTATATGCCACCTCTTAAAAAAAAAAACACTTTAAATGTAAAGCTAAATAAGTTAAAAGTCAAAGATTGAAAAACAATATACGTAATGCTAAAGTTAACCAAAAGAAATATAGGTGATTATATTAATATCAAAGTAATTTTCAATACAAAAAATATTACCAGAAATAAAGACAATCATTTCATAATGATAAAGGAGTCGATCTATCAAAAGGAAAAACAATTCTAAACATTGATGCATCTAATACAGAGTTTCCAAATATATCAATCAAAAATTGATAAAATTACAAGGAGAAATAGAAAAATCCACAACTATAAACAGCAATTTCAACACCCCCCTCTCAATAACTGTCAGAGCAAGTAGGCAGAAAATCAGTAAAGAAATACAAGGCTTGTACAATACCACAAGCAACTTGGCCTAACTACTTAAAGAACGCTACACCCAGCAACAGGAGAATATCAATTCTTTTCAAGTGCATATAGAACAATTACCAAAAAAGAACATATTCTGAGCCATAAATCAAGTCCCAATAGATTTATAAGTATTCAAATCATAAACAACATTATACATACTCTGAGGACCATGGAAACTAGAAATCAGTAACTTGAAAGAATCTGGAAAATCCCCAAATATTTGGAAACTAACACACTTCTAAGAAAAAAAACACGGTTTAAAAGAGAAATAAGAAAGCAAATTAGAAAGTACTTTGAACTGAATGATGATGAAAACAATATGTCATAATTTGAGGGATGTAGCTAAAGCAGTACTTAGTGAGAAATTTATAGCAGTAAAACATCTATATTGGAAAAGAAGAAAGGTCTCAAATCCTTGATCTCAGCTTCAACCTTAAAAAGAGCAAATTAAACCCAAAGTAAGCAACAAAAAGAAAAAACAAGAAATAATAAAGGACAAAACTCAATGAAATAGAAAACAGAAAAATGATGGAGAAAATCATTGAAACCGAAAGTTGGTTCGTGGAGATCAATAAAATTGATAAGCCTCTAGGCAGATTGATAAGGAAAAAAGAAAAAGACGACACACATTATTGATATCTGGGATGAGAAAAGTAACATCACTGCAGATTCTACATATGCAGTAATCCAGCCTTTCCATTACCCGACTAGTTGCCTTTTGTTTTCAGGGTGGTATTTCAAGATGTTCGAGTCCATGCCTCCATAGAGGGTGTCTGGTTAGATTCTGTAAAAAGCTGGTTCCATCAATTGTACTAGCAAAGAAGCTTCAGAAAAGCCAGGCTTTCCCCATCCTGCATTTGTAAAAGTGATGCTGGTCTATCTGTGTGCACATTGCATTATATTTTGTTTTGTCCATTTTTCGCTTTTCAGTCTTTCAAGATAGTTTTACTTTTTTTTTTTGTCATCCTACCCATTGGCATACCTGCAAATGTCTTAACATGACTCATTCCCCTAATGATTCTGCAAAGTGTTATAATCTTCAATTTACAGAAAAGAAAAATGAAGCTCAGAGAAATTAAAGAAGTTGCCAAAATCATCCAGATGGAAGGTAGCAGAGAATAGATTTGAACCTAAGCCTTTCTCTTACTAAAACTCATTTTCTTGCTAATAACTCCTGCCACCTTCCTACTACTCCCTGTTCAACAGGCTTCCCTCCAGACTGACCCAGATTCACTGATCAAAACTTACCTGGGTACATTTGTTCAAGTTGCTACGGATCCCCTTATGTATAGAAGAATTTCTCTGAAAGACTACTATGAGGAAGATTGTCAACTGAATTGCCAAAATCTAATGATAAAATATCTATGACGTGCCCCAATCTCAAAGATAACAATTATTCTATCAATAAAGGAAATAAAGTAAGTTTGGCCTAACTTATCCTTACGGAATCCACGCTGCTCTCATCATCTACTTTTCTCCAGATTCCTTTTGCTCACTTATCCAGTAAATACTCATAAAACACCTACTGTATGCGCCTCTTGTAGTTACAGCAATGAACAAGATGGCTCAGTACCTCCTCTTTTAGAGCTTCCAGTCTAGGAGACTTAAACAACTCCTTTTTAACAATTGTTTCCAAAAAGTTTCAAAACATCGGCATCAAGTTCATTAGCCTTTGGCTTCTAGAATTTGCCTAATTGAGTTGGAGCAGGTACTGACACCTGCCTACCCATTATTTCTTCTTTCCCACATCCTGGCTGTCAGAAGCCCGATTTTGTTCAGGGTGATCTCTTGCCCAGGTCTGAGAAAAGAATGAATCAAGGGATCCAAGCTCATTGCTGTCATCTTGTCCTCTAATATTCTAACTGTCCCTGCAGGCAAGATGGTCACGTGACCCAGTTCTGGGCAATGAGACCTAAGAGAAAGTCAAAATTGAGGATTTCTGGAGAGGCTTTTCTTTCCAAGTAAAAGGGAACAGACACAGTTGGCACTGCTGCTTTTTCACTCCCCCCGCCCCCATTTTCTCCGTAACTTAATGTCCAAACCCAACACCACCAATCGCACACGTCTGGATTTTGTTGAATCTGTTTAAGCTACCATAATCTTGTTTTCAGTTACTTGCAGACAAATGCATTCCTGACTCATATTTAATTTTTAGCACAGTTCTGGCTGCTGGAATAACTCAACATATGGGGGGAAAAGTGAGAGAGAGTTGAGAAATAGTCCCCGCCAGTGAATCACGCTGGGGGATGGCAATGGAAGTGACCTTAGAGCCAGCCATGTAGAAAGTCCAGTAGGCCAGAAGAGAATGGAACCCCTCTCACTCACTTTCACCATATCCGTGGCAAAATAAGGACTTGACTGAAAATGAAAACTGCTTCATCAGTAGATCAAGCTAAAAATTTCAAATAAGCCAAACAAAAGGCAGTCAGGCTTCTGGGAGATCCCTCCTGGCATCTCCTACCTGATGGGCTACACGAGGAGGTTCCACGCCCCACACACCTCAGGAGGGAAGGGCAGCAGGAACTAGGTTGGATTCCAGCCTTCCAGCCACGAGCTGTGCCTCAGGGCAGGGCACCGGTGCTAGAGAACTGGGGCGCTGGATAGGATAACTAGCAGAGCAGGGTAATTAAGAAACTAACTCCTAAGTCAGGTTTTTCCCCCAACTGTTAGTTCATTCTTAAGAAATGAAAGGTATTTTTTTTCCTTCTCCCAGGAGTATAGCCAGGCTCTTTAAATCCTGACATTCCCTAAGCTTTCGAGGGAGGCTGAGTAATTACAATTAACAGCCTTTTTGTTACAGAGAATCAAAAAATGAGAAACTATTGACTGGGGTTGGTCACCAAGAAGACAAAACTTAAACGGGCCTTTGTTTTTCCTGTAGAATCAAGCTGGGTTATGTGAGAAGGAGAGGTTGTCTGAGAAGGGGATAGAAGCTAGGATGGCCCAGGTACTGAGACAGGGCTAAGGGTTAGGGTTCTGATTGTGGTTCAGATCTGAGGCGGCAAGTCTTCAGAAGGAGGGTGCAGGTGGGAGGACTGTGAAGAGTGCGTCTAGCGTCTTGGGAGGCTCAGTGAAGGTCCCAGTGGCTGAGGGTGTTGTGGAGAGAATGGAGCTTTAGGCACCACGCAGGGCCTGGGCAGGGAACAATGGTGAAGGAGACCAGGCTGAACCGAGCCAGGGCCTCTGCTTTCAGGCTTTCTGCCCAATGCAAGTGCCAGGGTGAGGGAGAGCAGGACAATCCCAAAAATGATCACCGTTGGACTTCTAGGGACCCTTGGTATGAGCAGTTAGAGAAAGATTAATTCAACATCCATTCATCCATAACACAGTGACTGAGAGCCCATTTTGTGCCAAGCATCTTTTTTAGGCACAGAGGATACACAGGTGAGGATGTCACACTTAGATCCTCTCCATGTAGAATTAGTAGTCTAATGGCCTATGGCACATTGGGAGGCAGACAGTAGGGAGAAAGTAATAAACAAGTAAATGCATAAAGATCACAACCAATTGTGAAGAGTGCCATGAAGATCTATATAGCATCTGTCACAGAGAATATCCGAGGTGAGTGACATTAGATAAGGGGGTCATGGAGGGCCTCTCTAAGGGAGGGGCAGCTACACTGAGGCTGGGTGTGAGAAGGACCTGGCCATGAAGGGAGCCCAGAAAAGACCTTTCCAAGAAGAGGTAACGATACCAGCCAAAGCCCAGAGGGAGGACAGAGCTTGGCCGAGAGAACTGATCAAGGGCCAGTATGGGCTGGAGTGGACAAAGGGGAAAAGTGGCAGAGGGAGGGGTTGGGAAGCCAGAGGGGCCAGGTAAAGCAGGGCTCTTTAAGCCATAGTAAGAAGTTTGGAAAATTAAAAATAAAATTGTGACATGGGTCATCAGTGTCATGGAGGAATTCACATACCCATTACTTGGTAAAGATTAGAGAAGGATGAATCAAAACAGAAGTCCAGGTCTATGGACTCGGACAACCTGGAAGGAGGAGAAATGGCCAGGGACTCAGGAGCTATAATGTAGGCAGGGACCTGCCTGGGGCAAACTGGCAGCAGAGAATCTGGGTACAAGGAAAGTTAGTACATGTTGTAAGATATCATTTATTGACTACTTAATATGTGCCAAGCACTGTTCTAAGTACTTCATATCGCAAACAATCCTCTGTATCAGTCATGGCACTGTCTGGAAAACAGAGCCCATGCCAGACAGCCTGGAGTGGGACTTCATACAGAATTTTTCCTAGAAGAGACTTGGAAGAGCTGAAAGGGTGAAAAGGGACAGTGAGGCAGGCCAGAGATTAGCAACAATGGAAGATCACTACCCTCCCTAGGGCAGGAGTGACAAAGCAAGGTGTACACAGAGCCAGGAGCCAGAGCCACCTAGACAACAGCTGGGACCAAGGAGAGAGAGGGTGCCTAGGAGGAGCCAAAACCACAGAGCTGCCACTGCTGGAGATGCCACCCTCCCTGGCCTTTCCCTCTTTCTGCCCTCCCATCTCCTGCCAAGCTCTCCCATTGGCTGAAGCAAACTGCAAGGGAGCCTAAGGAATGAGTTTGCAGGCACCACCCCCCGCCCCGCCTCCGCCAAGAGGCAGAGTGTCCTTGGGAAGGATGGGGAGTGGGTCTGAGGGCAAACATACAAATAGAGGGGCCTATCCTCCCCATAGCCCATGAGCTAGGAACTATTATTACCCCCCATTTTTCATATGGGGAAACTGAGGCATAGGGAGAAGTTAGGTGAATCTGGTACATGGCAGAACCCTGATTTGAATTCAGATCTACTTAATTCTAGCGCCCAAAAATGTAACTGATGTATCTGTCAGCCAGCTTAGGCGAAAGCTGGTAGTTAGGGTAGTCAGATCCCAGGTCCGAAAGCATACCTTAATGTTAAACCCCACTCTATGAAGATACTCAGATGGGGCTGGCTTAAGAACTCAGCTGCTCATTGGGACATCAGTGGACTAACCCTGAGTCCTTCTAGCAGGATGTCTGAGAGTTCTGCAAGGACCTTGGAGCCAAACAACCTGGGTTCCAGTCTTGGTTCTGCCACTTACTAGCTGTGTGACACTGGGCAAGTTATTTAACCTCTCTGAGCCCCACTTCTCTCACTTTGGTGTAGATTTGCTAATGTCCACTTATTGCATTATTTTGAGGTAAAATCGAATAATGTATACAAGATAATTAGCACGGTGCCTGACACATGGTAAGATTTACTAAATGGTAGCTATTATTATAGTTGCTATGTATATGTTAGTCTCTTCTTATATACATATAGATATTAGTCTCTTCTTGCAAAGACTCTGGGGACAAAAGAATGATCCTGTTCTTTTGAGCTTGAATCCTAGCAAAGAATTTGTCCTAAAATCTTTGGAAATCATATGAACCCTTAAGGTTACTTTGTTCTGGGCAGAGTGTCCCTGTATCAGTCAGGATGGGCTGGGTTATGATACAGTAGCAAATGTCTCATAGTCTTAAGACAACAAGGTGTCTTTCTTGCCTGTGCTACATGTAAACTGCAGGGTATTATAGAGGCTCTGTTCATAAAGGTCACTGAGGAAGGCTCCAGCTTGTTTCCTTGGTTGCTGAGGCTGGGAAAGAGTGTGGGGAACCATGCACTGGCTCTGAATTCACACATTACCTCTGTTCCCATTTCATTAGTCAAAGTATCATATAGACAAGGTAGATGAAGAATTGTAATCCTACCATTACAAACAAGGTAACTAAACATTTATGAACAGCCCCAGTGACTATCAGAACAACCTCAGTGAACCTTCTGGTGGGCTGGATAAAGCAAAGGTCCCAATCCGGAATGAAGACATTTAGGACCTTCTAACAGGCCAGACTACCCTACGTGATATCATGAAAGTTTGTTTTTGTCATGCCCAGAGTTGCATCTCTGAAGACAACATGTCTTTTAGGAAAAACTGTTGTTCCTAAATATTGCTTAAGATCTCTCCCCTGAAAATCACTGTTGGTTCTTGGAAGATCCTGTCTAAGGTGGTTTGTGGAGCTGAGAAGCTGGCTGGAAACAAAGCATCTTGTCTTCTGGAAGAGGGATCCTAAAGCAGACTAGATATTACCTGCCCAGACTTACCTAGAACTTTTCTACTGTTGTATAACCTGATGTCAGATTGTTGGGTACTGACGGCTTGTTGAGCAATTTCAAGCTCTTGGTGTAAGGAGCAAAACCTTTTCTCGGCTTTCACAACCCCATGCTCTCCTGGATTTCTTTCCACCCACCTGAATGTTTTTCCTTGGCATCTTTTGCTGGCTCAAAGCCCTCTTTCATTCTTACCCTATCTCTCTCCTTAGCAGACTAGGAACCTAGGAGTCATTCTTAACTTCTCACATCCAATCCAACTTTAACTTCTAGCAATTTGACCCTCTAAATAGCTTTAAACCCATCATCCATTTACCTCCCTCTCTACCTGCACTGGCCTAATCCAGGCCACCACCTTCTTCCCTGGGAGACATAACACCTTACTACCTGGACTTCATGTCTGCTTCCCACTCACCAATCCCCCCGCCCCCAAACATCCCACATGTGAGCCAGAATGAACATTTGAAAATGCAACACTGACCATGTGAAACACCCCCATTTCTCTTCCTGATCCCCACTCCACCTGCTTCAAATCTTTTCAATTATTCCTTATAGTTTTTAGGACAAAGACTAAAGTCTTTAACACAGCCTCTAATGCCTGGCACGGTCCCCCCTTGCTAATGTCTCCACCCTCTTCTCCCCCCACTCGCCCTTTCTCTCTCCAACTTTGGCCACCCTGGCTTTATTTCAGTTCCTTACAAAAGGCTCAGCTCTTCCCTTGCACAAACTGCTTCCTCTGCCAGGAGTGGTCTTTCCCATAATCCCCATTTTCTCTTTTTCTCATGCCTCAAATCTCAACTCCTCATAAAAACCTTTATCGATCCTCAGACTAAGTCAGGCCCCTTGTCATATGCTTCCCCCCATGGGACTTATCACAATTATCATTGAATGCTTAATTGTAGAATTAGTCATTTAATGTCTGCTTCTCCCTCTTAATTGCCATTCTTGACTTCTCCCATTCCCTTCCTCTGTATTTCTAGCACCTAACAGTGCCTTGCACAAAACAGATGTTCACAGTCTATTTGTTGAATGTCTAAATAGAAGGCACGATTAACTTAGAATTAATAAGGGAGAGTGTGAATTGTCAACAGTCCTGGACAACAACAGCTCTAGGAATAGAAGTATTCAAGGAGGGATCCATGAACCATAGTTTTGTGGGCTCAGGACTTTACAGGTCTTGGAGAAGGCGTGTATTCAAGCTTAATAGGGAGGTAAAAAGCAGATTTTCCATTACTCCCCTCAGGCCACTCCTTGGGCCAGAGTAGAGGGAACAATATAACTACATGGGAGAATAGGGACCCAGATCTCCAGTGTTAACTGGCAACACAGTGGGCGGTGGCCCACCATGGAAGAGAAGCCACAATTGAGAACAAGGCAAAGCAGAGGCTAGCAGGCAAACACACGTCCCCAGTACACTTGGAGGAAGGAATTTGAAAATAGTTGAAAGGGAAAGCTAGGAATGGCTGGAGACATACTTATTTTTATCTCCCTCAGAATCAGTCTCTGTCAAAAACAGAAAAAAAATTTCACGAAGACAGCAAGGGGGAGCAGAACTGCTTTGCATTTAGATTATTCTTTTTCTAATGAGTCCAAAATAAGCTAGAACCTCATTGAAGTCGAATTGGGAGGAAGATCAATCTAAGTTCAGCTAAGGCTCATTTTCAGAATACTTCTAAAGAAATTTAGTTTTATTCCTTTTGGGGACATAGAAGCACTAAGATTTTCTTTTGGAAAATTTCTTCTCTTGGGTATTCTAAGCATACTCCTGGGAACTGTCTTTAGCTCTTCATTTGCAGATTTCCCAAAAGAAAACCTTTCCGAAGAGTGTTTTCAACCCAGTTTCCAGTTATCTAAATTACATGGTATAAAGCAGAGTCTGAATAAGCATAATACAATTGACTGTGGTTTTCACCAAATCTTTCTTAACTGACAATCATTGCCATATTATTCCATAAAATATTTGGAATTTATTACAATGCTGATCTCCCACATGAAAGTAAGATGTTAGAGAAGAGTCTTTTCATAATCCAGGGTCATGGGATGCAGTCCCCTCTTCTAGCCCCACTTTGTTACACTGCTGACTAGGCAGGTCATCAAGTCCAACCCTTCACTCATTTAGGGTGATTTATACCTCGCCTCTTTCTGTTGCACAATCAGTTCTGCTTAGAAAATAGTAAAACATTTTCCCCCTTTATCAAATTATTTTATAGTTAACTTTTTTTCAAAGGCTCTCAATGCTGGTCCATGGTTCCAACTTCACTTCCATAAATCACTGGAACACATATGTAAATTTAGCATACATGCAAGTGTAGGATTCCTAGTAACCATCATCGGATATAGATAGGAGTAAACAAACCTTCACATCCATAATGTTGGTTTTTCTCTAGGTTATTTATAAGTAATGGTCTTAGGCGGTAGTCCATCTAAATTCCCAGGTCACGTGCTCATTAACTGTTGAATGAATATAATCTTGGTAGAGGGGGAATTGTATCTAAAGTCTCATCAATTGATCAAATCCTGGAATGAATGAAATGTTAACCTCCCAGAGATAAGGTTTAGTTAACTTTAAGCTCTACAGAGTATGGCATGCCTTATGTACACAACATGAATTTTTTAGTGGTGATAATAGTTACAATAATAAAATTATCTACTTGGTCCATAACCCCATTTTATAAACCACAGCGACTCTTTGCCAAATTCTAATTAAGCAGAATAGTCAGCTGGCTCTCCTTTGTGTGTGATCTGCAATCTGCTCTTGCTCACAGAACCAGAGGTGGTGCCTATAGAAATCATGTTATCAATTAGGCATGTGCTTTAAGATTACAACATGGCTGCCATTCAGACACATCCAAAATGATCATTATTCTGAGTCCTTAATTACAGTTTGACAAACTAAATTATCCAGAACTGTGAAAGGTCTTGGAATGTTGAATGTAAACTCAATCTATGGTTTTAATCTGTGCCTCATTTTCCCCATCTGTAAAACAAGGCTAATAATAGTTCCTACTTTATAGAGTTGTCATGAGGATTAAGAGTTAAAATATGTAAAGCACTGGGACAGTGCACGGCACATAGTGGGCACTACGTAATGTTTGCAGTTATCCTAAGAGTTCCTAGGAAAATGACTAATCCTCTAAAAGAAGGCCTCATTTGACCCAGGTATCGATCCCACCTGCTTTCAGAGGTTGCACCTGAAAAATGTGATCTTTGGGAATCACAATCTTTCCTAGCTCCAATCCCAACAAGTTTTCTTTTTCCAGTTACAAATTTGTGTAGTGTTTTCCTTTGATAATTACACTATGGATTGAGTCAGTAAAGTCTTTAAAGCAGTAGTTCCTAACTTTTTGGAGTCAGGGAAGACTTTGAGAATCTGATGAAACTCCAGACACTCTCCCAAGAAAAACTGTACATGTTGAAGTTCGTATTCAATTTCAGAGGGTCCGTAATTCCCTCCAAGGTCATTCACGGACCCCAGATTAAGAATCAGTGTTTGAAAGCATGACTTGGAAGATAGCCACATTTGGATCTTGTTCTTTTAACAATGTCTAAAGCAAGAGAAGACAGAAACACACATTTGTACATTGTAAAGGAAGTATGCATTACTTTGGCCAGCTAAGTACTTTCCAATAAAGGGTTTTGATGAAGATGGAGATGATGATGAAGTGGAGGACAAGAGGAGGAGGAGGAGTCATCCTCCAAAATGGATAAAGGTAGATAGACTAAAAGTATACTTTTACCTTTGGCTGAGCCGACTATGCAGCAGAGCTTGGAAACTGGGCAGTCCTGTGGGGCTGTTATTATTAGGACCTCTGGAGGCAGTTTGAGTAACTGATTGTATCCAAAGCTTTCTTTGAAGCCTCAAAGAGGTAAAATATTTTCACTGGGTCTTTTCACGCCCATTCAATGATTCAGACACAAAAGAAATGCTAATTATGGGAACTAAGCTGTGAATTCTGAGTGACCCCGGGGGACAAAATGATTATCTGGTGGTCTTATGTTGCTGGAAATTTATTAGAGGGTTTTAAGATTACGTTAACTGATTTTCACCTTAAGTGCTCCACCTGGGGAAGCATTAAAGGCTCCTGAGAAGGAACGATTTCCAAGAAGTAATGTCATCTGCGACAAGATCTTTCGGGTGAGTCAGGGGTACTCTGAGGAGAAAAGCCTGAGTGAGGTGGCTGTGTCCAGCTGGGGTGGTGTGATGGGCTTGCCACAACCAAAAGCTGCCACTTCGATTAGGTCCTTACTCATCTCCTGCTTCCAATAGTACAAATGCCAGAGAGAAAGAATAATATGTTTACAACAGAGGTCATAGAATGAGACCAAGGACCCGCTTACACTTCTGCCCCATTATGGTCTCATATTGTACCCCTGGCTCTAAAAGCCAAACACCTTCTCAGGGTCTGCAAATGTTGACAAGCTCTTACCCCTGCTGACCTCTGCACTCTTGTCCTTTATCATCTCCCCCTCCCTCCTGCCCTCTGCCCCAGTCCCCAAGGCCATCTCTCTGTTCTTGGATCATCTCAAGCTCTTCCCTGGCTCAAGGCCTCTGTATTCATTGTCCCCTCTGCCAGGAACATTCCCTCTCTAGGTATCTGCATGGCTGACTCATTCTTAACGTTTTGGTCTTAGCCCATTAGCAAGCTTCTGTCCCCTGCCTTGTCACTTTCTTTTATATCATCCTAGTTTCTTTAGAGCACTTACCACTATCTGAAAATAATCTGTTGACTTGTTTTCTTTATATTGTCTGTCTTCCCCATTAGAAAGTGAGCTCCATGACAGCGGGGGACCTGTCTTGATCACTGTTGGAGCCCCCAGGCTTAGCACAGAGAAAGCACTAGATAAACATTTGTTGGCTAAAGGAATGAACCATCATCCTAATAGCTACCATTTATTGAGCACTTACTCCATGCCAGGCACAGGGCTGTAGGTTTTTTACAAATACTGTCTCAGAGTTTTCACAGCAACCCTCCAAGTGAGGTATTTATCTATTATCCCCATGGTCCACAGTAGGTTTCAGAGAGGTTATGCAGCTTTTCCAACATCAAAGCTAGCAAGTAATGGAGACCTGATTTGTACCTAGGCATGTTTGACTCCCACACTCACACTAAATCCACAGGTCAGCACACTTTTTCCATGAAGGACCAGATAGTAAATATTTAAGCCTTTGCAGGCCATATGGTCTCCGTGGCAACTACTCATCATTGTAGTAGTTTGAAAGTGGCCCTAGATAATACATAAACAAATGGATGAGGCAGTGTGCCCATAAAACTTTATTTACAAAACAAGTCTTAGGCAGGATTTGGCTCAGGGGCCATAATTTGCAGATCCCTCCTTTAAATCATCATTCCATATATGCTATGCTAGAAGGAGGTTAAAAAATGAGGAAGGGAGTAAAAGAAAAGCATTAAAATGTGTGCTTGTGCATAGTGAGCTCTGTTTGAATAAGACAGCAGGTGGATAAACAGTTGTTAAAAGGAAAATAGGCAAATTGACTGAATTATGACCATCACTTAAGACTACAGTCAAGTTTAATTCGAATAATTTATTCCATTTAACCAAAGTTCGATTCGTATTGTAATTATACACTGTTTCACCTGCCAACACCTGAACAGACCCACATAAACTTCCATCCCAAGCAGGCCCCAACTAATCGAAGGACAAAGCGTACTGAGTCACTCTGACTGTTAGAATTCTTCCTCTTTCAACTGTTGAGCCTGAAAACTTTAGTCTTTCCTTCTCCAGCAAACATATGAGTTCTTGGCAAGAGGTGAAAGACAAGATATGAATCTCAGGTCTGAACCAGCCCAGAGAAGTCTCTCGCAGCCTCCCTGGGAAGATGAACATTATTTGTGCTCAGCCGTTCAGTCATTCCGTGTGGCTCTTGGGACTGAGTATCAGCACTAAAACAAACGACCAACTCACCAGTCCCCGGGGTCTGGGCGGGGAGGCAAGGACTGAACTTTAAGCAGGTGGGAGATGGAGGGACAAAGGCGCTGGCTTCTGTAGTGCTTGTCTGTGCATGAGCGGCAGGCTGGTGTGGGCCAGAGCCCAGCGGGGAGGCCTCCTCTAGGCACTCGGCAGCCCTAGGTCATCAGAAACACATTAGACAAAATATTCATTTCTCTCGTACCCTGGAGAAAGAATCCCTCTGGAAACAGCCTCCAGGAAAGATTCCCTTTGTAAACAGCACGAGGTTCTTAAACCGATAGACTCATTTTCCTCAACTTGTATGCAATTTTCTAAACAAGGGCTTTCAATGTTTGAGCAGGTGACAAAGATTCAAACTTTTGTCAGGCTCCTGAACTTTCCCCTCGGCCGATCTGTGCACTTCCTTGTAAAATCCAGTTTGCGCAAGAACTCTGCTAAATCAGTTTAACTGCACCCCCACCTTTCATATCTGATTGGGTCCCTCATCCTCCACCCATCTCCCAGGTGACATCTGACGACCCTAGTCTTTCTTCAGCAAAGAATCTTGTTAGGTCAGCTTAGCCAGAATCTCCCTTACTCCTGATGTTTCCTCTTAGTAATCTTCCATCATCCACTGACCCCCACCTCACCCTGCTCCCTGGATAGAAATTCCCACTCGCCCACGCTGTATTCGGAGTTGAGCCCAATCTCTCTCCTCCACTGCAAAACCACATTGCGATGGTCCCTATTGCTATCACAGTGGTCCTGAATAAAGTCTGCCTTACCCTGTTTAACGAGTGTTGTTGAATATTTTTTTCCTCTAACACAGGAAAGCATCCCAGCGTGGTAGAAGCAACATCTGAAGGGGAATCTAGAGATGCCAGATCTATCCCAGCTCAGCCATTCACCAGCAATGAGGTCCTGGGCACCCCTTCCCCTCGAGTCCCCTTCCTGAGCCTGTTTTCTTATCAATAACAGGATAAGTCAATCTCATACTTTTCATCCACCCCAATGTCCATCTTTTTGTTGTCTGTTTAATATCTGTTTATTTATTATTGTTTATAGTTTCTATTAAAGATGATTCATATTATTAATAAAAGTGAGTTCTGGGGCCAGCCCCATGGCCTAATGGTTAAGTTCAGCGCACTCTACTTCGGCAGCCTGGTTCATGGGCCGGGATCCTGGGCATGGACCTACACCACTCATCAGCCATGCTGTGGCAGCTACCCACATATAAAGTAGAGGAAGACTAGCACAGATGTTAGCTCAGGGCTAACCTTCCTCAGCAAAAAAAAAAAAAGTCCCTATTGAGCACTTTGTATTTACCAGGATTGTGCCATATGCTTTCCATGCATTCTATTACTTAATTCTCACCAACCTCCCTATGAGAAGGGAGCCTTATGATCACAGAGTTCATAGATATGACAACTGAGGTTCAGGGAGGTGACATAATTTCCCAAGGCCAAACAGAGGGTGGGAGGGTAAGTGGCAAAGCTGGGATTTGAGCCTGAAGCTACTTTTTTTTTTTCAAGAACTGCACTGTCTTCATGTGCCCTATAGCCCCTGGTCAGGGTCTGACTTGAGAGGAAAATGCAGATTTAAACTCCCTTGCCCTGAATTCCTTATTACAGCACCGTGGTGCCACTCGCCAAGTCAGGCTACTAAATACCAAGATGTCTTCCCTGAAGGAGATGGTGCAGGAGCTGCCTTGCATGTCCAGTGCGCAGTCTTTGCCCTTGAGACACTTAGGACCCTGGAGAGCTGATAAAACCCATGGCCCAATCAGGAGGACCAGTGCTGATAACTCACATAGCAGGAATTCCCTTGTCCTCCATCCGTTATTGTCATTTCCATGCACAAGGAAACTTGAAAAAATGGTGTCTGCAAATCTCTGGTCACTGAAGAATCTTTTTCTTTCCTAGCGAGAGGCAACCCATTCAAGGATGCACCAAGTCAACAATCTGGTGATACAAGAGGTCTGAAGGTTCTCCTTGAAACAAACAATTGGAGATTTTTAAGAGGACATATCAGTGCTGGCCTGACCAGGGAGGAGAGTGGGGACACATGGTGGGAGAAGGGTAGACTCCTGGAGATAGCAGGGCAAGGCATAAAGTTAATGGTTTGTACATATCTGATACCCTCCCGGGTTGGAAGAGAAAAAGGGAGGGAGTTTAACTATTGAATGTCTACTAGGGTGTGGGTGCTTTTATATACAATGAGCATTAGGTCTTGTCAAGATGTAAAGTTGATGTTTTACAGACGAGGCTAGTAAGAATCTAAACAGGGATTCCATTTCTTTTTTCCACTCTACTTCAATGCCTATGTAGACACCATCCTACTTCTAATTCAGATTTTCATGAAGTAGATGACACTTTCTCAAAAGAATATCTGTAAAAAATATTTAGGCTGCAAAACCTAATATAGTGCCTAGCATATAGTAGGAACTCAAATAAAACAGGATGAATTAACAACTCTGAATGTGGTTTCTCAAACTGAGGTAAATATCGTTTGATCCAGTAGTTCTCAACTAGGAGTGATTTTGCCCCCTGGAAGACATTTGGAAATGTCTGGAGATATTTTTGGTTGTCAAAAAAGAAGGGAGAAATACTACTGGCATCTAGTGGGTAGAGACCAGGATGTTGCTAAACATCCTACAATGCACAGGACAACCCCACCACAAAAAAATATTATCTGACCCTTAATGTCAATAGTGCCAAGGTTGAGAAATTCTGATCCAATCCAACATGTTTTACAGATGAGGAAACCATGACCCAGTGAGACTGAGAGACTTGGCCAGGGTCATATAACCAGTTGATGGCAAAGCTGTGATGAGAAATATCCCCTGAAGCCTCCTACAATGTTCTTGCCAGACCTCCAGCTGCTAACCAGCCAGAGGGCTGTCTGCTATGAGAGGTATGGGTTCATTGGGAAAGACTGTGTTGGCCCAATAGCCCAGGCAAGCCAAACATAGTTATGTAAGTTCAAGTGGACCAAGCCAGTTGCTCCTCAGTCTGAATCATCCCCTGAATAAGCAGCCAGGGAAGGTTCCAGAGAACAAAGAGACTCAGACTTGGAACACAGAGTGCTCCCTCGGAGGCCGTTGCTGCCCACCAGCTTCACACTCCCACTCCTTCATTTTTTTAGGGTTGCAAACCAAAATGCAATTAGCAAGTCAAAGAAAGAATTTTCTTTTAATAATTAAATAGGCAAGTTAAAAATATTAATGATTAAGTGGTCATATTGGGTCAAGGTAGAAATCGACAGAAATTTATTCTCTTCAAAACATATTAGTCATTTGCATTATCATTGTCACCAATGACAACTTTTTGGCCTCCTATGTGCCAAGAGATGTGTTGGGTCTCAGGGGAGAGACGGGCAGAAGGAGAAGAGTGTGTCCACCAATGTCATGCACAAGGCATATCCTTGACCTCGATAAACACTCAGTCCAAACAGAGTCTCCTTTGCAATTGCCATCGTAGAGCAAGGCCAACACTGCAAAATGGATAAAACAAAGCTCTCCTTACAGCTAAATATCT
This sequence comes from Equus quagga, assembly GCF_021613505.1. Lineage (NCBI taxonomy): Eukaryota > Metazoa > Chordata > Mammalia > Perissodactyla > Equidae > Equus > Equus quagga. The sequence goes on from NC_060268.1 coordinate 165,737,250, forward strand.
AAGCCTAGCGTGACTCACTATTTTAAACAACTTTTAACACAGAAACGTTCAACTACAGACCAAGAACTTGGACTTTACCATTTACATTTTGGGACTTAGTTTGCCTGATGGACATTTTCTTCTATCCATCAAGCTACATGGGGGACTTCCAATGCTCTGGACCATATCTAAAATGACGGGATAACCAGATGCAGTATGGGACTTCATTCAACCAGAGTAGATCCTTTAACCCCAAAATCCCCTAACTTAAGTGGATGAAGAGCCCCTAAAAGGTTACCCCAAACCAGGGTACTGGCATCTTTTCTAGCAGGCTCTAAACTGGATCTCAGCGGAAGCTGGAGATCTGGGTTAACACAACACTGAAGATCAACTTTTATCTTGAAATTTCAATGAAAAATTAAACATCTTGATAACACTGAGTACTAAGGGCTTTTATTTCCATTGCAACTGCTTTTTGAGATGGATAATTCCCCTTTAGATTTTCATGAGTTTGGCCCAGAAACTGGATACTCAAGGCATTAAACATACAGGAGCCTGGGACGCCAAGAAAACAGTAGTGTCTACTTAACGGTTTGGCTGCCACAGCCAGCTAAGTGTCTTGGGGAAGTGAGTAGAATTTGAATACATCAGCTCTGCCACTCTGCTCCAGACTGGGAAATCAGACACTAAGAAAGACACTCCAGGGCCTCCTTCTTGCATTTGGACATGGGTGTTAACCTCAGTGATGAGCAGATTGTGGGGCAATGCTTCCCAGGCTTTGAGTTATGACAGTGCAGTAAACAAAGGAATGCTAACTTTTTTTTATTCTGCCTAATCATAATGTAAAACTCAACATAAATTGGAAATCTACAAACACCATCATTTGATAAAAGAAGGAATGTTTTAACATCCCAACAGGAAGAAGGGATAAACTCTCAGAACAAGAGGAAGTTCCTCGAATTGAATACTGCAGCTATATTAAAGAGTTGCTGCTTTGTCCTTAGTTTTTACATCACCCTAGACTGGAGGAAACAGCGCAAACCAGCACCCATCTGCAATCAGGAATGTGGGTGCTATGAGTAGCCACTGGAGTTAGCTGGAGAATTAGGTTTGAGACCCAGCTTGAATGGAGAAGGTATTCTTGGGCAAGGACAGGGAGGGGTGAGGGGGTAAAATTAGGGGGATAGGAGTTGCCCTTAGAATCAGCCACTCTGCTCTCTGGTGGCACTCTCTATGCTGTAATGCTACACTAACTTGCCTGTTTAATTATCCGTCTCTTCCACTGGGCTTTGAGTTCCTTGAGAGCAGTAACTGTGCCTTGTTGCCCTGAGTCACAGAGCTAATTAGATGTGGGGGAGGGCTGGTGGCATAGCAAGGGGGCATTCAAAGGAACAATGGCAAAGCACCAGGGACACACAGTGCTGCCTCATGGACCCAAACAATCTGAGGATTAGAAGGCACATTTTCTGTTACCCAATCATGTGTGCCATTTCTGGCTGGTATAGTAGAGGGGGCTCCACCTCCATCCTACGTGATGGGGGTCAGGACTGCTGCTTCCCCAGGGAGGTGCCAGGGGACTGCTAAGCAAAGGCCCATCTCCTCTCCCATTGTCCCTGTGGCTGTCTGAACAGGAGCAAGGTTGGGTGGAGAGCAGCCAGCCTCCTGCCTGCTTGCTGCTTCGTGCCCCTGGATTTCCCATTGCCCAGTCCCAGAAGAGCTCTCAGTCCCAAGGTTTTCAACTTTCCCAGGCCCTTGTTCCTTATAGTCACTTTTAGGAATTAACTCAAAGAAAAGGTCAGCCACATTGTCACAAGCAGCCCCCAGGGTTGAGCTCCACAGCAACCACCCCTTCCCTGCAGAGAAAGTCCAGCCCACAGGAAAATGGATGTTGCTTTCTTTCAAGACTCATGTTGGGTGGTTTTTTAGCCAGCTTGATTCCTGGCAGCATGTTGAAGCCCAATACACAGAGCCAGCCTCAGCTAAAGTTCCCACCAGCCCCATGGGGCACTGGGTGAATGCCAAATGCAAAGCTCACTAAGTGCACTGAGGTGGTGGGGGGGAGGGGGAGACATGCAGCGCTCCTGTCCCCTGCTGCTTGAGAGCCCAGGAGCAATGATGGGGTGTTTTCATTAGCGCTGGCTCAGCATGACAACTAGGAGCCCCATTATATATCTGAAATGCTGCTCATGGCTGGAGAACCGGGCTCCACCTTGGTGGGATTAGCAAGGCTGTGGGTTCTGGGAAGTGAATGGTCAAGATGGGCTTCCCATTGCAAATATCCTGCCATTTTCCTCGTATGACCTATTAGGGGGAATTTGCCTTGGGGTACAACTTGTTATTCAAAGTCTCGTTGGAATTGCTCTTGGTCTAGCATATTGTTTACTGAATGGCCTCTCTGTTCCTGTCTCAACATCCAATCCTCCATGACTCTCCCACCAAACAGGGGTTTTCAAATCCTGAATTCAGGTGAAGACAGTTGTGTGCCTTGAAGTATCAACCCTGCTGCCTACCTTCCTACCATGATTGCTCCCTTCAGGAGTCACTGGCTAAAACACTGATGTCCCTGAGAGGTCCCACTAAGCCCTGTGGCCAGCAAGCAATAGGTGGGGATTGGCTAATAGATAGCTGAAAGCAAGGCAAGAGTGAGCCCCAGGTTGGGAAGAAGAGATGGAGAGAGAATTGATATGCCTCCAGAGGTCAAGGGAGCAGGGTCCCCCACGGGGAAGGTGGGAAAGAATTAAAGATGCTGACATCACCATTCTTTCAGGAGCCTGGGACTGATCATTTCCTTTCACCACTCTCTGCAGGCTTAGGCTTCCCATCACCTCCCAGAGCTTCTGGCTTTGTCTGGAAAAAATGCTAACCAGCTCTTTACAGGAGCTGTCACTAATGGCCTGGCCAGAGAGCTTACTAAAAGACCCTGTGTGCAGTGCAAAAGGAACATGGTGCTCCTGAGAGGAGGCCGAGTGGGTGGGAAGGGGGCAGCCTTGGGAGTACTCATGGGCAGCCAAGGAAGATGACGAGCCCATCCCCAATTCCTCAGCTCCCTGCTCCCCACCCAGCCTGCCTTGCTTAGAATATTTCACCACCAGAGATGACCACCGCAGGTGGGTTAATCATCCAGGCTGGACATGTAGGAACTTGGGGGGAAAGGACACAGAATAGAACTTGTTTTCTGTCCCCAATCCCTGGGAAGAGGCTCAGGGACTTTCTCTGAAAGGAGTGACCCCAGGAGATGGAAGATGCTGGGATCCAGCTGGGGGAGTAGGAAGGAGGTGCTAGAGAATGGAGATTCTAAGAGACAGAATCAGCCAGTTCTTCCTGTTGCCTTTCTTGAGTTTGGGCCCAGCCTCTCCCCATCAGCAGAGACAGCTGGGGAAGAAGAGTACTGGACAGGGAGTCAGGAGGCCTTCATTTAATCTGGCTCTACCTTGCTATGAGTCAAGAGAACCATAAACACCAGAGACAGGCAACTCAGTCTTAGGAATCTTTCCATCCACCTGCTCACTTTATACTCACAGACTCTGGGTCCCAGAGGGTTGCAGGCACTTGGCCAGGGTGGCATGTACCAAGCAGCTACTGTGTCCTGGTCAAGGTGGCGTGTTAGGTGCTCACGTGCTGTTGGTTCATCAGAGAGGCCTTTCTTGACTAGCTCCCCATCTAAATTGGGTCCTTTATTCTTGTTCTCATCACAGATGGGAATGACCCATTTATTTGTGCGATTATTATTTTTTTTTTTAATGCCTTTCACCTTGCCCCATTCTGCGGTAACTTCCACGGGACAGGGAACTTTCTCTGCCTCATTCTCCACTGCATCCCAGTGATTCACGCACAGCAGGCACATACCAATATTTACTGAATGCAGAATCTCTATTCTCAAAGTAACCCCATGAGAGAAGTATAACACCCATTTTACAGACAAGAAAAGTGGGGTTCAGACCATTTAAATAACAAATGGGAAAGCCAAATGCAGCAGTGGACCTGGATGAGCCTGTCCCCAGGCTGCACTCTTTTCTAACAAAGATTATCAGACTTGGCGGATTCCCTTAAGCTGGGGGCCTTGGTTTAGGCTTTTCCAGCTGTGATGTTCTAGAACCAAATGCCCCAAGACCACTCCCTGAGAGAGCAGAAGAGGCTAGGGGTCACTCCAGACTGGAGGCAGCTTAAAGCCCGAGTGCCCAGGCAGGCGCTCCATCTTGCCAGGCCACATTCTAGGTCAAGGGACCAGGCAGGGAAGATGAGGCTGAGGACCACACAGCAGTGAGGGGCCCCACTCAGCAACTGCGGAGGCAAACAGGAATATCTGCCTGACAGGAGTGTTAGAGGGGACCAATCACCAGGAGGCAGTGAGCCCAAAGCTAAGGGTCTGCAAAAGCCTCTGGCAAGTGGGAAGGGCACAGGCTTTGAGGCTGGACACGTCGGAAATTGTCTCCGCTCTTGCACTTACCAGCTTGGGCAGGTTAGTTATATTCTCTTAGCCTCAGTTTGCTCCTCTGAAACATAGGATGGTGCTGACCCCCTTACCTCACAAGGAGGATAAGTGAGATATGCCAGGGAAAGCACTTAGCACAGTGCCTGATCTACGGCGAACATCCAGCTGATGTCAGTCTCCTTAAACACTTCCTTCCAGGCTGGACCAAATTCCCGATTTGGAACCCCTCTCTGTCTTTAGATGGGAGTCCATCAGTGGTTAAACCTGGCTACAAAGGTAAGGCAAGAGGCTGACAGGGAAAGCAGATCTTTATAGAGAGGACAGAGCTCAGAACCCAAACATCTCAGGTCCGGGTCCATGCCCGCTTACCGCCGTATCCTCAAAGCCTCGTCCACAACCTGCACTGCGGTTCATGTGCAGCAGCCTCAGCTGAGTGAACAGGTCCAACAGAGCAGGTGGGAGAGCTAGCTGCCACATTCCAACCATTAGCTTGATATTCATTTGGTTTTGATCAACACATTGAGCACCAGAGTGGCACCCCACGTGGCATGGGAGAGAAAGCGTGGACTCTGAAGTCCACCATCTAGTGTGTTAACTTGTTTCTTAACCTACAGTTTCCTCCTCTGCTAAATGGGTTGACACTCATAGGCTTGTTGCAAGGATTAAGTTAAGAAGGTAAAGCACTTAGAACAGTGCTGGGCAGGTGGCAGGCACTCCATCACAACGTCAGCCGTTATTACTAGTAAGAGTCTACTGGGTGTCAGAGACCGCAAGGCTCTGGGGGCCTGGCTGGGAGCAAGGTCCTCGCCTTAAGAGAGCTGCTGGTCAAGTGGATGCAATGAATGAGGAAATCAGTAATCATAAAACAATATGCTTAGTGGTCCGGTAAGGTGAAGTCCAGGGGACCTCACCTAGTACCAGAGGAACTTTACCCAGAAACCAATCTGTTCACTTGGCCAGATGGGGGGCAGGGCAGGGTGGAGAGTGCTCCAGGCAGAGAGGATAAGAAGCAATAAGGTCGACCACGGGACGTGCAAAGGACGAGTGTCTATGTGGCAGGACAGAGATGGAGAATGGCGAGGGAGGAGGCCAGAGAGGCAAGCAGGACCCAGACCATCCAGAGGATGGTAAAGGGAGGAAATGCTCCTGAAAGAACACGGAAGAATCAGATCCAGGCAGTCTAACTCCCTGCTCTGGGCTTGTCCGGCACATCTTGGCATTTCCCTTAAAATTACGAGGGGGAAGCAGGATTCATTTTGAGGAACTTCTCAGACCAATTATTCTGAAGAGTCTCAGGAGATCCAATGGGGCCTCAGCAGAGAAAACTTCCCAGGGAACCACAAAATAGAAGAAAAAAGCATCCTCCATCCTGTGGAATGTTTGTGGGACAAAGCCATGATACCATCCCGCTGCGGCTAACAAAGCAAGGAGGCCCCAGATGCAAACACTTGAGAATTCAGACAACACAGATGGAAACATTTGGGAATTAAGATAACCACCAAGACTAGAAAAAGGAAATACAGTTGCCTCGGTTCTTTCTTAATCTAAAATGCATAGGTGAAAAAAAAATCAGTTTTAATACCACTTTACCATAAACGCATTCTTTCCACTTAGTGCCAAAATAAAACGTTTTCCTTGTTTTTGCATCAGATCCTCCCCACTTCATCCACTTTCAGCCAAACCAAACAACTAGAGAAGATAGAGGCTATTCTTTTATTCTCATTCCTGCTAGCACCACAAGGAGCCCAGCCTTTATCCATAGTGAGGCCGTCCTTTGACATTATAAAGCCCAACCAGAGCTCGGAAACACTGCTGAATTGGGAATATGATGGGGATGAGAACGGACAATGCACATCAAACACAGACCTAAGACAGAGTGGGAGACAAATTCTCATAAGTGAGGTGCTAGGCCCCACTCTTCCTTCTCTATAGCCAACATCACAAGGATGGGTGTCATCAAGCAGAGCATTTGCAAATCAGATTTAATGATATTTCAAGCTAAAGCAACTGGACTTCTCATAAAATATCCAAAACCGTCTCAGGGCTGTGGAGTTCTGAGCCAGGGGGAAGATTAACAAGGAGGCCAAGAGAGTAGCTAGACCTCACGAAGGATTTCATGGGGAGCAAAAGCGTGCAGACGTGAAAGTTTCATCAGGATCATGCTCACACTTCTCTCTGCCGCAAACAACTCACACCTTGGCTTTGCCTTCTCATAGAATCACAAGATTCTGAGTTCTGTTTCCTTCCACTTCCTTACTCTACCTTCTCTGCCTCTTCTGTTTTTCACTTTTGCTGCCCCATCACCCCACCCAAACCCCAATTCTAATGTTATGACATCCTAAGAAATTAGACACACACATACAGAATAATTAATACCTGTGTCCTTGAGTCTGTTGTTTGAGGAATTATTTCCAACCAGTTGATTAGCAAAGCTGATCAGGACTCTGGAGAAGACAGCCCCAGCCTGTGTGTGGGGTGAATAAAAAGCTCCTCAGGGTGCCCGTTTCTATGGCCAGAGACTGAAGGACTTTGGGTGCCTGATAGTAACCTCAGAAACAGTCCCCAGGCAGCAGCAAAGTCTCCCAGCACAGTTTTGAAACACCACAGGAGGAAGCCTCTTTAATCAAATAATAACCAGCCAGAGATAAGGCCTGCAGGGCCGAGTTCGGCCAGCCAATCACGTGCTTCCTTCCGATCTCAAGGACAAACAGACCCAGGCTTCTGGAGTGAGTTTCAGGGCTTGTTATAATTTAATGGTGCTGCCGGTGGTGCCTTCTTGGCTTTGCCTGGTGGGGATTTTCTAACTAGGGAGTGAAGCTCTGAGCTCAGGAATCTCACTCTCAGTGGAGGCACCTGGCCCAGAGCCTGCAGCTGAGTATCCTGAGTGATCACATGGGGTATCCAGCTCTCAGCCTGGATGCTTCCACATTACCAAGAGGTTCTCCCTGCTGCTGGGAAGCCAGGCTTGAGTGGAGCTGAGCAGGGCTGGGTCACCAAGGGGTGAGCATATTTGACACCAGATGTGCAACTCGTTGACTGTGACCCTGAAGAGGTCGTGGAGACCCTAGTGACTTGCTCTCATGTGTTGGAGATGCTTTACACGCATTCCCTGTGGGTCCTTAATTGGCAGTGACTGAGTTTCTCTGTGTTTTTCATCCCTCCCAGCTGCCCTCCCCTTGCAAGGCTATCAGTGCTCTGTTAGACCACAGAGGTATCATGAAGCGGGGTGGGGGGTTCTGGGGGCTAAGCAGGCCTGGGAGTGAATAATGGCCCTACATCTTTCTAGACCTATGACTTTGAACATGCCACTCAGCCCCTTCCTCACCAAGTTGCTGCAAGTATTAAATGGAAAAACTCTGCCAGGTCCCTACAAGGTTCTATGGGCCCTGAGGAGATGTAAACAAACCCTCAAATGGTGTTAATATATTAGAGCTCAATATTTAAAGGAACTTGAGGGGAACCCCTTCATTATGTGAATAACACTTGGCCATCAGCAGAATCAACTTTGGGACATTTTATCATCCCAAAAAGAAACCCCTTCCCATTAGCAGTCATTCCCCCTTACCCCTACCCTAACCTCCCCCAACAACCATCCATCCATTCAACAAATAGTTATTTTTCATCTGCTCTATTAGAGAGTGCATTAATCACTGGAAGACACCAAGGTGAGTTTCCTGCCCTCGTGAAATGATGTTGTAGCACAGGAAACAGTTTATTAAAGAGGTCCTTGGTAGAGTGGAGTCAATGGCAGGGGCCAGTGCAGGGGGCTTGTCACAGAGGGTTTGGTCCAGTCCAAAGGGAACAAGAGAAAACCAGCACACGTGGACGGAAGTGGACTCAGGTCAGAGGGCCAAGTGTAGCCAAAGCTTTTGCAAGGGAACTCCCCGAAGGGCTCCTGCTAGGGGCAAAAAGAGGAAAGCAAAGTTATATCTCCACTCCACTCCTTTTTAAAAATATGTAACAGCCTCATTAAGATATAATTCACATATCATACAGTTCACCCATTTAAGTGTATAATTCAATGATTTCTAGTACATATTCACAGTTATTCAACCATTAGTGAAATCAATTTTAAAACATTTCATCACCCCAAAAAGAAATCCCTTCCCATGAGCTGTCATCCCGCATCCTTCTCCCTATCTCTACCTCTGCCGGCCCCTGGCAACCACCAATCTACTTTGTGTCTCCCATGGACTTGCCTTTTCTGGACATTTCGTATAAATGGCATCCTATACTATGAGGCCTTTGTGACTGACTTCTTTAACTTAGCACAATGCTTCCAGGGGTCACTTCATTCCCCTTTGTGGCTGAATAATATTCCACTGTAAGAATGTACCACAATTTGTTTACCCATTCATCCATTGATGGACGTTTGGACTGTTTCCACATCTTTGCTGTTACAAATAAAGCTGCTATGGACATTCATGTACAAATCTCCACTCCCTTTTTTCCACAAATTCACAGCCCTGTAGCAGAGAAACAAAGCAGGTGAGAGAACTGGCTTTTGAAGAGCTTCTCTCCAGCCAGAAATTAGACTCTCATGGCAGTGGCTGAGGCTGGTATTTGCACAGATTTTCACGATGCATAGAGCACCATCACACATTCCCTCTCATCACAATCCTCCCCACAGCCCTAGGCGTGAGGGAGGTATTATTTTTATTGCCATTTTAAAGATGAGATCATAAAGAATACGAAAGTTTGAGTAACTCGCCAAAAATCACCCAGCCAAGAATTGAAGCCAGAATTAAGTCCTATGTTCTTTCTACTTCAGCTGTGTACACACAAAACAGGTCTTTATTCTTCTCGTACATGCTCAGTCTTGGCTTCTAGGATGTGTAGTTCAAGGAGAAAAAAGAAGAAAGAAGTAAAAAGGAGCTCCATCATTATTTGTGAAGAAAATGGCAATTAGGCCATCTAATAATTGTCATTATCTGGATTTTGAAAATTTGCAGGGAGAAGGCTTAGAAAGATTAAGCATCTTACCTAAAGGCACAGAGCAAGTAAACCAGCCATTGACAACATAAGGGCAAATACGTGATTCCCAAACTCAGACCAGATCAGCTTGCTTTCTTCCTAACCTTTAACTGAGGGCAGCAGAGGTCTTGGTTGTTCAGGTGGGAGGAAAGGAAGCTTTGGAGGGGGCTCTGCAGGTAAGGGTAGGCCAGGGCAAGGAAGATGCCATCCATAGCCAGAGGGCATGCAAGGGGATTAGGGAATGCGAAAGTCTGAAGATGCAGAGAAAAGATGGCTCTGAAGAGAACAAGGGAAGGAGAGAAAACAGAGAACGTGGGGAGAGTCAGGTCAAAAGGCTGGCCAAGTTCCCAGTTTGTCCCATGGCCAGGAATGTTTCATCCAGACCCTTGAGGTCACTTGATAAACAATACGAACAGATGTTCTGGGTGGAATGGTGTGGGAAAAACATCAACAGGGGATAGCAAGTGTGGTGACAGAGCTAGAGAGTCCACCCAGCTTCTCATCACCTGTCCAGCCCCAACCTAAGAGCACAGCCCTGGTGGAGCACCACCTGAGGGAGAGCCTCCTGGAAGCAGGAAGGCAAAGCTCTCCATGGGGAGGGATGAGGCCAAGCAGGCCAGGTGAGCACAGGTGATGGGCATGGCCACAGCTCACCTCTGAGGTGGAGATTCCAGCACAAAGTGCTTCTCACCTGGGAGTAGGGATCACAGAATGGGCAGCAGGGATGTGGGAGTACTGGAGGTCTGGAACCAGCCAGGCATCTCGTGGTTCCTGGATCTTGACTCATTGCACCAAGATCACGCCATCTTCATTTGGTTCCCATTGGACCCATTACTTGCAAAATCCAGCACATACCAGGCAAATCACTGTGAGAAAGTCAGTTAGCAAAGCTCTCTAAGGGTAGGAAGCCATCCCAAGCTAATTCCAGGCCCCTCAGATCTCTGAGCCATCTACAAGATCCACTTCTGGAAAATGAAAGGGTATCTTTAGGTCTGCTCCCACTTCAGAGCACCAGGGAGTATTGGCCTCAGGATGCAGAACACGGCAAGCACCTATCATAGGTTCAGCTTGATGAAAAGAAACAACATTTATTGGCACCAACCGCAGGCTGGGTCCTGGGTAGATGCTCTCCCTGTCACATTTTCTCTTCGCAAAAACCCTATAGGGTAGAAATATTTATAGCTATTCAGAGAATGAGAGAGTAGAGCTCAGAGAGGTTAACTAACTTGCTTGAGGTCACACAATTAATACGGGATGGAGCAGGGATTTGAGTCTAAGGCCATCTGACTCTAAAACTTGCTATTATTTCATGTTTCTACTCATAACAGAGTGCTTAGATTCATTTTCTCTCTCACAAGCTGCCACTTATTCCCACTGATTTTTCTACCACTCCCCAAATCATCTATGTTGATGATTTTGTTGATGATTTTCCCAAAAATGTCTGCATTGTTGATATATCACATATCTGCATCTGGATCCATATTGATACCTATCTGTGTTAATACATGTCTGAGTACACATATTCATGTGTATGGCTCCTTGCTTTTAGCTCTGTGTGTTCTGTTGACTTCAGAGAAGGGTACAAGTGGCTTTAGTTTTAATTTCCTCAAGGCTGTGTAAAAGTCTGTCCTTAGACAGTTGGTTGATGGCAGTCTTCCTATGTATGTCAGCTCCTGAGTAGAGAAATCAGCTCCTGTGACCAGAACAATTTCCCTACTGCAGGCATCTTCTGGATACCTGGTCCTGGGATGGATCGTTCATCCCAGAGAAAATCTGTACAAACTTTCATTAATGGAGGTTCCCACTGATGGGTACCATTGATGTCTATGTCATGACCAAACAAAAACCCTCTTTCACTTGGGCTTGATCTCCACTCCCAATGACAGCATACACCACACACACACACACATACACACACACACACATGCTTGTCAATTGAATGGGGAGACTATCCAATATATCACAAATTCAAAGCATGTTAGGTAACGTAAATGAGAAAAATGTGTTAGGTGTAATTAATAGGGAGTAGTGGGGACAGAGGTCAAATGGAGGGTACATATTCCACCTAAGGACATCTACCACCTCCAGCCAAATATTGGCATGGGAAAATGTAGGCTCAGCATTGTCAGATCTTTTTATCTTCAAGAGAAGCTGGAAATACGGATTTTAATGTGAATCTCCACAATTTTTAAAAATTTGGCAACTTTTCAAAGAAATTAAATACTGCTCAGGTCAAAAGATCGACAGAGATTTGCAAGATAAATTCAGTCCACGTGCTGCCAGGTTTTGCCCCCTAATGTAGACAAAATATGCATTTACATACATGTACTTACTAACTCTTTCACTGTGACCAAAGGTCCTAAATAAGTAGACTGTAAGAGCCAGTCCTGCAAGTGGCTTATGGGATTCTCTCTCTTGTTCCCCTAGTCTAGAGTCATGAAAGTGTGGTCACAGGACCCCTGCATCAAAAGTCTCCAGGTACTTAATAAACACACAGATTTCCAGGCACTACCCTGGAAGCCCTAAGGATAGAACCCAGGAATCTGCATTTTAACGAGATCTGCAAGCTATTCTGAGATGTATGGTAAACAGCTCACTGGTTCCTCCTTAGAAAGAGCTTCTCTCTTGCCCTTCATTCTAAAAATAATTTTCTTGTTGGAACAAGTGAGCTTGAATAAAGTGGATAAAATGTAAGTCTTTTTATGCCTGTTGAATTCCTGCAAATCAAAACAAAGAGAGAAGTATTTATGCAAATACAGAACCAAATGGATCTTTCTGTCACAAAATGGTGACGGTAATAAGCATCAAAAGAAAGAAAGGGCAGATCTGAGCGAGAGAATGTGGAAAATTCATAGTTCTTGTGGCTGTGATATAATAAAAAATATGTATTTGGTCTCTGCCCCCTCACCTAAAACCCTTGGAATCTCTGAAAGGGTAAGCGTCTTTTTGTATGCTGATGAGACGACAGGTGGCTGCATGGGAGCTGGCTGCCCCTGGAACAAACCATGTGATTAGAGGCTTGGAACTTTCAGCCACACACCCCTCCTCCAGAGGTTGAGTCAATTACTAATGGCCAATGATTTAATGAATCACATCTATGTAGTGAAGCATCCATTAAAAACCCTAACTAGAAGGATTTAGAGAGCTTCCGGGTTGCTGAACACATGGAGGTGCTGGGAGGGTGGTACATCCAGAGCAGGTGGAAGCTCCATGCCCCTTCCCCACACCTTGCCCTATGCATCTTTTCCATCTGGCTCTTCCTGACTTGTATCCTTTATAACGAACTGGTAATCTAGTAAGCAAACTGTTTTCCTGAGTTATATGAGCCATTCCAACAAATTATTGAACCCAAGGAGGGGGTCACAGGAACCCCCAATTTATAGCAGGTCAGTCAGACATACCGTAGGCCCAGACTTTTGATTGGGATCTGAAGTGGTGGTATTCTTGTGGGACTGAGCCCTTAACCTGTCGGATCTGATGCTAACTCCAATGTCAGAACCAAACTGACTTGTAGGACACCCAGGTGGTGTTGGAGAATTGGACGGTATGGGGAAAAAAACACACATCTAGTGTCAGAAGTTTTGAGAGTAGAGAGGAAACAGGAGTTTTCTTTTAGTGGCCTTCAAGATCATTTAAGAAGATTCTTACTTGCAAGCACTTTCTATCACTGGCTTAAATAATTATGGAGTTATTTTCTTCTCATATAACAAGGAGTCTGGAGATAACTAATTTCTGCCATTGGATTAGTTATCCAACACCTTTCTGCTCTTCTGTTCTTATTATGATGGATTTCTGTCCTCATATGTGTTGCCTTTATAGTCAAGACAAGCTTGGTTTTGCTGCAGTAACAACCGCAAAATCTCAGAGGTTTAAAAAAAATTCCCATACATGCCACATGTCCATCATATATTGGCAGAGGACCTCTGCTCACTAATAGTTACTCAGAGACCTAGACTGACTGAGGCCACAACTTGCCACATGCTTCCATAGTTGCTGAGGCAGGGGAAAAGAAGCTTGTGAGTGGTGCACAGGTTTTAAAGCTTTTTCCCAGAACAGATACCGGTAGTTCATTTGCCAAAGTAGGTCACATGACCAAGCCTATTTTCAAAGGGAGTGGAAAAACACAATTCTACCATATGTTTCCAAGAAGGACCACTGCCAAATATTTGGCGAATAGCACTAATGATTACCACATTGCCTCATGCTTACAAGATGGCCGCCACCATTTCATGCAGCACGCCCACATTCAAGAAGAATGGGGGAAGAGGGAAAAGGAGTAAATACAGACAGTGCCAGGCTTCTGTCACTTTTATCAACAAAAGCATTCCCAAAGTTGCCCCAGCAGATTTCCACTTACATCGGATTGGCCAGAACTCTCTGACATGACCCCCCCAACCCACCCCACCATGGCTGGAAGGGAAGCTGGGCACAATGAGTGCCCCACTTTCAGGCCTCAGTATGAAGGTTGGCAAGGAAGGGACATGCTGGGTTATGATGTAAGGAAGGCATCTGCCTCACCTCCTATCCCCTTCCCATTGCTCTTAGAATCATTAAATGATCATCTTCAGCAATGGCAGATGATGTGTGGGCATGAAGTGGGGGGTCCTTGGTGGCGTGTGAGTTTCTGCCTCCCCCAGCACCTGCTGCTCTGAGTCACTGCTTACCTGCCAGTTTTCCCTAGAGCCCAGCTTGGATCTAATGCTCATGAACAACCTAAATATTTTCTGCACTGTCTGGGGGCATTCCTAAGGGTCTTTGAACCTGACACTCAGGCTTGAGGTTCCCAAAAATAGAATTTCAACAAGTGAGAGGAGATCAAAAGATTCTGGGACTTCTGCCTAAGCCTAGAACCAGCAAAAGGCAAACACCAGCCCACATTTGGACGGTTCCACCTACTTTCCAAAGTCCTTTCATATTTATCTTCCCTGTGGACAAATCTTCCAGAGCCAGCAACCGTCAACTCCATGTCACAGAAAAGGATTAAAAGTCCAGCAATCTGGCTCGGATGTGGTGCTCTTAACCTGTGCCACAGTTAGCTGTGTGACATTGGGTAAGTCACTCCACCTGTCTCCTCATCTTTAAAATGGAGATGACAAAAGTCTCTGCCGCATAGGGTTACTCCGAGCATTGGCTGCATTAAGATATGCAAATTCTTAAAACAGCACAGCATGTGCTAAACTCACAATCCATGTTGGCAATATATACTCTCAGCCCCAGCGTCCACAGCAGATGCCTGACAAGTCTGTTGCCTGCTGAGCTTCAAGTCCTGACTCCCCTCTTCTCAAGCCAAATCCATCTGGTAGTAGCTGGTCCAAAGAACTCCTTCTGAAAGCTATTTGTTCCCATCAGCAAGTTTGCACTATGATTTTAGCCTTTTCTCATTTCAACGTTGATCAAATGGTCCTGCCTTTAATATGAACTTTCACTGCCCCCTCAGCTGGCCCTTGCACTGGGATCAGGTCCCTGAAACCACAGATTCTGGAGCCAGATGGCCTGTCTTCAAATCCCAGTTCTGCCACTTACCAGCTGTGTGCCCATGGCCACATTACTTTACCTCTTTGTGCCTCAGTGTTCTCGTCTGTAAAGTGGGGACAATAATGGTGCTCATAAAGTCATTGTGAGGATTAAATGAGTTAAGATATGTAGAGCTCTTAGAACAGCTCCTGGTATATATTAAGTACTATAGTAGTATTATCATGACTTTTTTTTACTACAGAATTTAAAAAATTTTAATTGTGGTAAAATACACATAATATTCACCATCGCCACCATTCTTAAGTGTACAGTTCAGTGCATTATGTACATTCACATTTTTGTGCAACCGTCACCCCCATCCACCACAGAACATTTTTCATCTTGCAAAACTGAAACTCTGTGCCCATTAAACAGCAACTCCTCATTCCCCCTCTCCCCAGCCGCTGGCAATCATTCTACTTTCTGTCACTATGAGTTTGACTGCTCTAGGTACGTCATATAAGTGGAATCATCCAGTATTTATCCTTTTGTAAGTGGCTTATTTCACTTAGCATAATGTCCTCAAGGTTCATTCACGTTGTAGCACGTGTCAGAGTTTCCTTCCTTTTTAAGGCTGAACAATGTTGCATGTATATACCATATTTTGTTTATCCATTCATCCATCTGTAGACATCTGGGTTGCTTCCACCTTTTGCTATTGTGAATAATGCTGATACGAACATGGGTGCATAAATATCTTTTTGAGTCCCTGATTTCAATTCTTTGGGGTCTATACAAAGTAGCCGAATCGCTGGATCATACGATAATTCTATTTTTAGTTTTTTGAGGAACTGCCACACTGCTTTCTACAGCAGTTGCACCATTTTACATTCCTATCAACAGTGTACAAGGGTCCTAATTTCTCTACATTCTCACCAATACTTGTTATTTTCTGTTCTTGTTTTTGTTGTTTTTGTTTTTTCGACAGTAGCCATTCTAACAGGTGAGAGATGGTATCTCATCGTGGTTTGATTTGCATTTCCCTAATGATTTATGATGTTGGACATCCTTTCATACGCATATTGGCCGTTTGTATATCTTCTTTGGAGAAATGTCTATTCAAGTCCTTTGCCTGGTTCTGAATTGGGTTGTTTGTTTTTTTGCTGTTGAGTTTTCATCATGATTCTTAAGCACTGACCCCAGTGATCCATATTATTTGGAGCCTGGTAACATTCAGAGAATAAAAATTGCTCATTTTCCAAATGTCTTACAAAGAAAAAACCAACTTCTTCAAGTTATAGACAGAAAGTGAAAGGAAAGGCCAATCTATTGAACTCAAATGCCTTTTCTTCTTTGTGCTCTTATAAATCCTGAGAAACCGGAGAATTAGCATGAAATAGTGTCTGGCCATCAGAAATGAAAACGTTCCCTGATGGTAAATAGATGTCCAGGGAATTTTATATGAATGGCTAATACTCTGAGGGAATTAACACAGATCTCTGCATATGAGATCATTAGCAATAATATGAGCTGATGAGAGAAAATTCAACTCAAAAGGCCAATAATTGGAACTTATAAAAGCCCCCACCACCTCCAAAACAAAAGTATATAAAAGGATGCAAGACTTGTGTGTGTGAGACAGATTTTGTGTGTTTGTGTGATGCTTATGCACAGATATGTGTAAGAAAAAAGGAATATATGTGCGAACGTTAAAAAAATTTAGGTAAGAGTAATTTAGTTCTAGTCAAAAGAAGAATAATTGGGCCATTCAAGAATTGGGAGTCTGTTTAGTCCTTTGTTACCTAGGCTATTTATTTAAATAATGTTTCTGCCTTGATATAGGTCCTGACCATATGAAAATGTTACTGCGTTTCATGGCAGAAAACCAAGTTCACCAAATATCATTTCTCATGCAAAGTGTTCTGTGAAAGCAGAAAACACACGCAACTAATACATTTCTTAGTTTTTCTAATTAGACTGAAAAGTCTGGGGCAGAAATCCTGCTTTGGGGTTCTTTTATTTTCCTCCACATTCTCTAGCAGATATCGTGTGCATTATACTATTAACACAACCGTGGCCAGCTACTGGGCTAAGCACTTTATATAAATGTAGTTAATAACCCTGCAGAATAGATATCATTATGCCCATTTTATAGACAGGAAAATTGAGGCTTACAAAATTGAAACTTTGTGTGATAGTAGTCTGATAGTAGTATTGTGGATGTGTTTTAAAAGAAAAACGACATCCCTATCTTTCAGAGATACATACTAAAACATTCACTAGTATATTTATTTACTTATTTTTATTTTATTTATTTTTTAAAGATTGTCACCTGAGCTAACAACTGTTGCCAATCTTTTTTTTTTTAATTGCTTTTTCTCCCCAAATCCTCCCAGGACATAGTTGCATATTTTTTTTAGTTGTGGCTCCTTCTAGTTGTGGCGTGTGCGACGCCGCCTCAACATGGCCTGATGAGCGGTACCATGTCCGCGCCCGGGATCCAAAGCTGTGAAATCCTGGGCCGCCAAAGCGGAGCGCGAGAGCTTAACCACTCTGCCACAGGGCTGGCCCTCACTAGTGTATTTAAATGATGTTGGGGATTTGCTCCAAAATAATACAAGAAGGGGGAAGTGGATGAGGCTAAAGATAAAACAAAATTTACTGTGAGCTGATCATCACTGAAGCTGGGTGATGAGTATATTCATGGTCCATTATATGATTTGTTATTCTACTTTTTCAATATATAATTTTTTCTGTTTTTTCATAATGAATGGAAGTAAAAAGCTTCCTTCCTACTCTTGCATCACGCATTACAGAACTTAAATATGTAGTAGCTAAATGGATGGCTTTACCCATTGTTGGTGCGTCACCGTGAATAGCAGGATTGCACTCGTTAGTAATCCCACACAAACCCACACATACTTCAACAGATTTGTTTTTTAATGACTCATCAGTCTACGAGGCTCCTCAATATCGTAAGCTTGTTTACAGCCAGGGACCCACATAATCACTGTACTTGGCTTGCAGCCTTTTTCTTGGTAGGTCCTCAGTGAATGCCAGGTGGGCGGAGGCAACAGGTGGGCGTGGGGAGGGCTGAGATGACGCAGAACCCTCAGCACACACGCCTGTCACAATGCCTAATGGGAACATCCCAAGCTTTCCTCCGGGGATCCCTCTTTGAACCACCAGCCCACATTGTTCCCAGCAATCTCAGACTGCTCTATCACTCTCTTTTTATTATTGCCTTTGCCATTATTTAATGCACATCCTTGTCCAGGTGTGCATGTTTGGTCTTCCCAGGTAGATCATGAGTTCCCTGGGGATGGGAACAATGTTCCTCAGATCTCTGTAGCCTCCAGGCCTACCACAGAACCCAGCACAGAGTGGCAGGCAAATAACACATGTTGTGGCAGCCATAGAGATACACTGCTCAGCTTCCCCTTCAGGAGAACCTGCTGCAGGAGCATAGCTGACTGACGGCCTCTAAGTGCTGCCCCTTTGGACTGACCACACATTCTCTCCAAGGCCACACTTCCTCCAGGCTACTGCTGGTCAGTGGCTGAGCACAATGAGGGCACTAGAACCAGTCCTTTCCTGTCCCCTGTGGCATCCTCCATCAGCCCAGCAGAGATATGCTCAGAGCTGTACTGTGGTCTGAGGCTCTTCTTACCCAATCCTTCCTTTCCTCTCTCCTTGCACAGGGCTCAGACTTGCATCATGGCCCAAGGCCTGCCTGCTTCTGCTCCCTCCCCTTTTATCTTTCAAAAGTATTTCCCCCAATAAATCTTTTGCATGTCTACTCCTATTCTAGCACTTGCTTCTCAGCGGACCCAAACTGTTGAGCAGTTGAAGTGCCTGAACTCCAGTAATAACCTGAGACTTCCATGCTCCCTTTCTTGCAGATGAAAAAAATTCTATTGAGCTTCCAGAGTACATTTGAAGACTTGGTGTGGAATTCTTATCCTAGAATCAGTTAAATAAATTCTGCCCCAAACTAGAACATTCTATTCTATACTGAAGCCACAAGTTGCAGTGGAATGAACCAGGGCCCCTGAGGGACATAGACTGTTATAGTTACACATGGCATTGTGACCTTGAGCGAAGCACTTTTGCTCATGGTGTCTTGTTTTCATTTTTCTTAAAATGAGGCTAATAAGGTCTTCTTTATGTTGAAGTAAATTTCTAGATCCAAGATGGAGACACTCCAGCCCTGGATGCACATCAGCAAATTGAATCTTAGACGATGTTCATCTGCCTATAAATGCTCCGCTTGACCAGAAACGCAGTCTATACACTCAGCCAAGCCCCAAGCGCCAAGCCAGCTCTGGGCTCCATATGGACTCCTTTGTTCTGTATTCATTTTCTACTTGCTGGTTCCTTGTTCTTTATCCTATAAAGCTCCCTGTCTTCCACCCATTTTGCAGCTCTCTGGACCCGTGGGAACAGAGACCATCTGCTTCATAAAGTATTAAATAGTTTGTTTATATTGTCTAAATTGTCTTCTTCAATCATTTTTACACTTAGCTTTCTTCATGGAGATGTTAAATGTATAAATTTTTTTAAAAAAAAATGTGTCTTAAAGTGCCCTACGACAAAGTTGGCAAACTTTTTCCGTAAAAAGCCAAAAAGTAAATATTCTAGGCTTTTTCGGCCATAGGGTCTCTGTCACAACTACTCAACTCCCATGTGGCACAACAGCTGCCAGAGATGGTGTGTAAAAGGAATGTGACTCTGTTTCAGCAAAACCTTATTTAAATAAATACTAGTAGTGAACTGGCTTAGGGCTATACTTTGCTGACCGTTGCCCTAGAGTCATGGAATCTTATGATTGGAAAAGACAATAAACGTCATGAGGTTTATGGTACCAAGACGCTTCCTGCTACATTCTTGATAGCACTGCCTAATCAGTCAGGAAGCACCTTCCTGCAGAGCTCAGAAGTAGCCTCAGAATCCTTCTTAATACAGGGCTGCAGATCAAGCTGGGCTGGCATGTGTAATGGTATCTGTCATTTTCCCCTGATCTTGTTCAGTTCCCACAACTCCCAAATGAGAAAATGGAGGCCAGTGATTCAGTAACAATAAATATAAAAGTATTTTAAAAACGTGTAAAGCACTTCTTCACTGCAAAATGCACTGATCTGGAGCTAAAAACCAGCCATTTAAAACAAAATTTAGATAACAATAATAAATTAAATCATTGCGTACAAACTGATCATGCTTATTTTCTGCAGCAGGAACAATCGGGTCGAGATTTTCTGTTGCCCAATTTGCATATCCCGGAAGGTATGGACTCATCCTTTTAGTTCGTGCAGATCAGTGTCTGCTGTTTTCCGCTGGCAGAAAACTCCCTGGCCCTGGGTTGGAGCCCAGGAGATAAGGTCTGTATCTTTCCTCTGCAGGACCACACAGGTGCCTGGACAAGGCTGCAAGCTGTCTTAGGTTCCCTCCAAGCAAGGGTCTGTTCAAAGCAGAGCCCACACGGGCCACAGTGCTCCTCTGGCTGGCCTCTTCTCAAAGCTGTTTCGTCACCTCATTTTGGGAAGGCAAACCTTGACATTTCTGTTCTTCTCTCAACTTGCTCATCCGAAAGATCAAAGCCTTCTATAAAATATGCAGCTACTCAGGGTCTGTGATGTTGTGATTTATAGTAAGAAATATATATATTTGGCCTTTGTCCCCATTTCTGGCACAGAGCTAAAACCTTTGGAATTTCCTAAATAATGAGAGCCGTAAAGGTGTCTTGTAATTCATAAAAAGCCTCTTTCAACCACACTGGAGTTTATATTAATGAGGTGATTTGGGGAAAGCCTGTAAGGATGGGGGCTGGTTGCCAGGGGAACCAACCCAGATCACAGTTTGGAACTTTCAGCTCCACCCTTTGAGCGCTGGGAAGAGGTGAGGGGATGGAGGCTTCAGTTCAATCACCAATGGCCAATGATTTAATCAACCATGCCCATGTAATGAAGCCTCCATAAAAACCCGAAAGGACTGGGTTGGAAGAGCTTTCCAGGTTGGTGAACACATCGAGGTGCCGGGAGAGTGGTGTGCCCAGAGAGGGCATGGAAACTACACGCACCTTCCCACCAGCAAGTGGGAACCTCCAATTTATAGCCAGTTGGTCAGAAGCAGAGACGACAACCTGGATTTGGGATTGGCATCTGAAGCGGGGGAGCAGTCTTGTGGGACTGAGCCCTTAACCTGTGGGATCTGACGCTAACTCCAGGTAGAGAGGGTGAGAATTGTTATACTATAGGACACCCAGCTGGTGTCACAGAATTGCTAAATGTGTAGAACATCCACATGTCTGGTGTCAGACGTGAAGTCATGCTGCAGTAGAGTATGGAGAGCAGAGGAGACACACGGGAGTGTGGTTTGTCCTTTACAGGACTGACAGCTTATATCCCTGCCCCTAAGAAGCCAAGGTCCCTTACAAATATTAAATAGGTGACTCTTTGCCATTTGAGATCAACCGCTCCTTTTGGAATCTGATGATAGCCATGGACCTTCTCCACAGGAAAGGCATGTGCACTATGGTCACTCCAAGTTTTCCAGCCTCCAGAATCACCTCTTTATTTACATCTAAACAACAATAATTCCAGACTAGTTGATAAAATAATCATATCTGCAAAATGTAAATAGCCATCTGTATCATTAAGCAGAACATTTAACATCTCAGTTAGGAGGACTTTGCCTGTATGTGGACTTCCTAGTGATCCCACGTGGGTGCCAACCTTGCAGCTACCCGACAAGGAAGTCTCCCAGAGATCTGGCCCAGAACAGGTGGATGCTGCCCGGAACAGATTTCAGCTTCCAGTCTAGAGCGCAGAATGCATTGCATCTTCACAACATGGCGCTATCCAGGTTCCCTCACTACACACAGGCAAAAATTTGTCTACAATTTCAGAATTCCGGAGAGCTTGGCATTGGGTAAGTCCCTCTGTAACCTGCCTGAGGGCCACTGGCTCCTAGAGAAAAGACTCCTGAGGGTGGGGACTGCTTCATTGAGTCCTGGAGAACTGGGGCCTGAGGTTCAAAGCCTCAGGACCCTGAGCCACCCGGCCCAGGGATCACTGCCACACCTTTTCACTCCACAGTTCCACTCTCCCAGCTGTGCCAGTGAATCAGCATAATTTCACTACTAGGATGTCTATGTAGGGGAAGTGAAGGAAAAAGAACATTCTAGGGAGCAATGGGTTGGGGTGGGAGCATCCTGAGTAGGATCCCCTGGTACCGTGATCTCTTACAAAACAGAACACGGTTCCCTTTTCATAAGTGAAGCCCCTCTGACCTCTGCATGTAGAATGGCAGCTCCCTCCCCACCTAGAAGAATGCCCAGCCCAATAAACACTTGTTAAATACATTTAATGAATAAATAAAGAAATCACAAGTAGCCATATTTTTGGAGCCTGGCTCAGGCTCCACCTCCTCTGGGAGCCTCCTCTGACTGCTCTGGGGATCTCACCATTTTTCATGTGGTGCTCACTCATGGTTTTCAACAAGTTCATACTGATCACCTACTATGTGCCAGATCCCATTCTAGGCCCTGGAATTATGGAGGAGACTAAGGAAAGTCCTCGCCTTCAAATCGCTCACAGTGTAGTTTAACACATACAAAGCATCCAGGTTTGGTTTCCAATTGCGTCCTGGTGGTCCTTTTTTCTGCCCAAGGAGCAAGGGTATACCAAAGAAGGGAGGAGGCTGCCATCACCTGAGCACCCAGTGCATTCCCTGCTGTGTGATATGTGCTCTTCTGTAACCAGGTGAGGCATGCCCCTCAAAGAAGGGTCATCAATGGGAAGAGGATGAGAGGGGGCAGAGAAGGGACTTGCAGAGAATGGGAGTCAGAACCCAGAGGTGGAAGGAGAGTGGGGAGCTGTTTCCCATTGGAAATATAAAAGAAGGCTCAGAAGAGACATGGGGAAGGATACACCAGGTCTGATGTAAAAAAGTCAGATGCCCCCTGAACCGGCGTGACCTCGGCACACCACTCTCCCTTTCTTGGGCATTTCCATAGCAGAAAAGGTAATTGGTGGCTTAAATGACTTCCAAATCTTTTTGTGTGCAAACATCTGTGATCCTTTCTAACCCACACAGCATCTTCCTCTTTCACTTCCTGAGGACCCTCTTCTGATGCCTCTGTATAGAAAACGACTTCTGGTGTTTCCACAAATGTGGTCTTCTCACAAAAAAGGGTCCATTAAACCTGAACTTTTACTTCTTAAGGAAAATTACTTTGGGAGATGAAGGGCCACAGCAGAACTCAGTGGTTTCTCTGCTCTATTCTTTCCAACAAACCCTAGAGCCCCATCTCCTGCTCCACCCTCCCCTCTGGCCTCTCCCCAACCTGGAACCCCGCCATTGGCTGTTCTGATCCTTCTCTTGCTCAAGTGACTCACCTGATTGGCTGTGGGGTCAAAATCCAATTGGCTCCTGCAGTCACCAAGGGGCCTTGGCTTTTGGCCCTCTGGCCACGCACAGACAGAAGCCAACAAGACTATCCTCTCAAGTGACTTCTTCCTCATCATGCTTGTCCCCATGGCTGAAGGAGATGGATTGAGCTAGTCAAACGATGACATGAGCTGAAGCTCCTCATTGAGCAACTGGCTGCTCAAGTGGATAGGCAGAGGTCAAGGTTCTCGCCCCACCACCCCCAACCATTGCACAGTTACACATAAAGGACAACTGCATGAAAAGCACCTGGTGGCTCTGGAACCACAAACAGTTTGGATCAATTCGTTCAAAGGCTCCTTGGACAGCCACACTGCCCTATTCTCTCTTTGCTTCCTGGCCATTGGGCTCCCTGCTGACGCCACTGCCTGCTCAGACAGGCAAGAACACAAGCCCCTCAATTACAAGGGTCAGGGATGCAATGAGCATAGTTCAACTAGTTGACCATGTCCCATTTGCAATCACAATGCTACAACATAAGCAGAATCATAGCTTCCTCACTAATCATTTCCCAATCTTTCCAAACACAACCTTTCTTTCAAAAGAGCAATATTACCACAGGACCGAGATATGTTGCTATAGCAATAATTAAATGATTGATGATAGGCAGCTAAAAATATTCTTTGAATGAAAGTAAGACAGTTTCATTTTGACAACTCGGCTTAGCATTTTAAAAAACAAACATCATTTTGTGTTTGTGGGTTCTGTAAACATAGCCAAATCAGTAGCCTCAGAAATCCTTATACCTTCTGTAAGTAAGAAATCAGAGAGTTAAAATCAGACAATGAAACCACTAATATTTATTATCTACCATCCACAAAGCTCTGTGCTATGCGTTGACACACAGAAGTACAAAGCTCAGCCCTTGCCTTGGGGATGGAGAGTTTGCTGATTTGAGGACAGAAAAGCTATAAACCTACATAAAAATAATTGAGTGAAAATAGCCAGATATTATGAACTCTCACTGAAATGAACATCTGCAACAGGTACATTGCTGGGTTCAACACATTATTATGAACATGGCCCCACCAAGTTCTGATATGAGAGTTGGTAATTGTACATGGAGCATGGAGCGATAAAGGACAGACATAAGTAATGCTGGATTTTATAAGCATCTCAAATTAGTTGGGAGAGAATTCAGCTGCAAGTGACAGAAAACTCACAAATAGTGGTTTAAACAAGTGTGGGACTTATTTTCTCACTCAACAAGAATTCCAAAGGTAGTAAGCTCAGAGCTGGAGAAGTCATCGGGAAAAGCCTCAACAGTTTCTACTACTCTTCTGCTATATTGTCCTATGTTTGTGGATTTTGTCCTCCTGTTTTCGAAATAGCTGTCACACTCCAGGCATCGTGTCCATATTACAAGAAGAAAAAAGAGGGAAGTTTAAGCAGCAAAAGTCTTCTCTTTTTAAGTTATTGTCTTTTTATTTGGGAAGAGAAGCCTTCTTCAGATAACTGCCTTCATCTCATTGACCAGAACAGATTACATGGCCACCCCCAGCTGCAAGGGAAGCTGGGTATTTTTCACTTTCCAGGTTCCATAGTAGAGAAAGCAAGGGAGAAGGTGATTTAAATAGGTTTCACTAGGGGCCGGCCCAGGGGCGCGGCGGTTAAGTACACATGTTCCCCTTCAGCGGCCTGGGGTTCGCTCATTCCTATCCCAGGGGCAGACATGGCACAGCTTGGCAAGCCACGCTGTGGCAGGCATCCCACATATAAAATAGAGGAAGATGGGCATGGATGTTAGCTCAGGGCCAGTCTTCCTCAGCAAAAAGAGGAGAATTGGTGGCAGATGTTAGCTCAGGGCTAATCTTCCTCAAAAGAAAAAATAGGTTTCACTGGACCAATAGCATCTGCCTTATGCTTGGCACATAATAATCATGTAATGTATGAAATGTACTGATTTTAAATAGTCATATCATAAGAGATTCTTTGCCTGGCCTCACTGAATGTACAACATGGCCCTATTTTTCTCTTTTTAAGAATAGTCTTTCAAACATAATTATGTTTTTAAGAATATGTTTTTAAAGAACAGTTAAGTACACATTTTATAATGATTATCTCTGAATGGTGAAATTACAGATATTTTTTATTTATTTCTGTGCTATCTGGGTTGTTTATTTTATTTTTTAGTTTTCTATAACAAAAGTATTATTTTGTAATAAGAAAACAAAAAAATTTTCTTAAATAAGAATGTTCATGATTATTTATGATATAGCATCAAATAAAAAAGCAGTATATATGACATTTTCCCAACTTCCATAAATATGCATGAGAGAAGCAAATAATATATATATGAGAGAAGAAAAGGTCTGGAGAGTTGCCTCTGAGTACTGGGAATAGAGGTCGTTTTAATTTTCTTCCTTCTGCTTTTTGTATTTTCCAAATTGATTAGAAACAACCAGCCATCACAGGTTAAGCAGGTCTCCGCCTGGACCTGGAGGGAAGGGGGCCTTGGAGGATTAGCTGAACAACAGGCTTTGAAAATGAAAATTGCAGCAAAAAAAAGCATTCTCCTGAGGAACAGGCCTTGTTTGTTAAGACCAAAAAGGATACAGAAAAATACTTCCCTCTCCCTGTTTCCTTTCTCCAAAAGCACTTTCTGCTGAGAAACATTAAACCCCTTAACATTCTTCAGGGGCTTCTCAAGTCCGAGGCTCAGAGCCCCACAGAGGGGTATTTGTTCCTTTCTGGTGAGTCAGCTGTGAACCGTGACTCATTGTTTTCCGGCAAAGGCGGCCACCGGAAAGGGTCCTTTCACCGGCTGCTTCTTCGCAGGAGGCTGGAGAAGCTGGGAGCAGAAAGATGGCTGGGGGGCTCCTTTGCTTTTAAGGTGACCCAGTCTTGATACAACCCTGCAGCCATCTCCTTTCTCCGGTTTTATGTTTCTTTCCAGTAAACACTCAGCTTTCTCCCAGAAAGCAAGAGGCCATCTATAATGCTCCCGAATTTGCAGAGCCAGAGGGCGTAACCCTAAAGGCCTGGGAAATTAATCTGGCAAAAGGGTCCGCCTGCTGGACCAACCTCAGAGATTCAGCCGATTCTGTAGGCCTTCTTTCCTTCATTCGTTCACTCACTTATCCATTCATTCAGCAACAGTGCCTGGCCTAGGCATACACTGAGAATAAGACAGACTGAAAGTGGCCTTCAGGGAGCTTATATTTGGGGCGCATGTGGGTGGGGGAGACAGAGAATAAGAAAAAAAGGAAACACAGCAATAAATAATTTCAGAAAGTGGGAACATGCTATAAAGAATATAAAGCAGAATATGGTTCTAAGGGTCACAAAGGAGCAGGGTGGATAGTCAGGAAAGGGTCTTTCAGGAGGTGGCATTTGAATTGAGACTTGAATGGTGGGAAGGCGCAAGCCATGAGAAGCTCAAGCGTGGTGTAGGTAGGCACCAGCAGGAGATGACAACAGAGCCCAAGAAGCATGGGGTCCTGGAGGCTGCGGGGAAGAGAATAAGTGGTATCTACAGAGTCCTAGGGAGCCAGAGCAGAGGGTTGCAAGCAGCCATCCAGCCATTGGCAACTGTTTTCCAGCCCTGCTTGATGGGAACATAGAAGATTAGATTAAAAGCTTCCTGTTTTCTAGGAGAGTCCAGTCTAGGCCAAGAGACAGAAACAATACCTAAAGCAATTATTGAAGAAATCAGGGCTAAGTTGTGTACCTCTGATTTTACCCAAAGTCATTTGGAGAAGGCAAGATCAGTGTGGACAGGGCAGTCAGAGGCTTTCACGGGGGAGGAGCACACTAGACCCAGGAGAGGGGAAGGATCACGTGGGAACAGCGCTTTCGCTGCATACACCAACCCTTCCATTGTAAACACCTTTAACCAATCACAGCTCGCTTTCCCACCACCTTGGTCTCAAAAACATTCTCAAACTAACATTCCAGGCAGATGCTTCCAGTCAATCAGGGTGAGCACAGGAGGAGAAATCTCAGCCTAAGCCAGAGACAGTGGGTCAGGGAACCCAGGGGGAGAAAGTGCCTCGCTAATAGAGAAGCCCAAAGATCAGGTAGGAATTACCCAAGAGAAGATGGCAAAGATGGTGGCTCCAGCCAGAAGAGCAGCATGTACAAAGGGCTGGAGGTGGAAAAAGGTGGGCTGAGTGATTCTATGTGGCCAGGGTTAGAAGGGGCAGGAGCAAAAGTGGCTGGGGAGGTGATCACAGATGGCGGTGGGGGCCAAGGGAAGAGTTTGGGCTTTATGGGAAGCAGTGGAGAAGTCTGGAAAGACTTTAGCAGGGGAGGGAGAGATCCTATTCTAGCCCCAAACATCACTCTAGCTGCTCTGCAAACCAGGGAGGACACAGGATGGGAGGATGTTGCAGGAAGCTGGACTAGGGTGGTGTCCAGGGGAATGGAGACAAGTGGGTGACTTGGAGGCAATTTAGGACGTGGAATTGCTCAGAACTGGTGATTAGATGTAAAGGTAGAGAAGAGGGTCAAGGATGGAGTCCTGCTTCCTCACATGAGTTCCCAGATCCCCCCACTGATAAGGGAGGAATGAAAACTGACAAGCCCAACTGAGCTGTCTGTTCAGATCTGAAATACCCGCAGGAAGCCATCTGTGCCTGAAGCTTTGCGAAAAGATGCCCATATCTTTACTGAGAACTTGACACACCAGACATTCAGCTGTTTCTCACTTCTGCTTTAGGTCTCAGGCAAATTGTACACAAAGGCCTTCACGTCCAGGGCATCTCATTTGCAATGACACTGAGAAGTGGCCCAATTTTTGAAAACCACTTGATATTTTAATTTGCTAGTGTCCCATCTTTGCATAGGGTAATCCAAAGGCTCAGAGAGGCTGGGGATGTTATTCAAGGTCACACAGTAAGTTGGAGATGAGTGGAGAGTTAGAACCAAATATCCCTAATTTATTAGACCTCACTTGCTGCTCAGTCCCTGAACAGATGGAGCATCTTAAGTTATGCCACTGCCCCCTTAGCATATTTGAGCAACAGCATCAAGTGTACGAGAAAATGACATAGCCCTCACTCTCTAAGTGTCAGGTCAGCACCTCTGGTCAACCTCCTTCCACGTTATAAATAAAACCTGAGGTTTGGCCCAGAGTGACAGACGGGTGGGATCCATGATATCTATGTGCATCCCAGTTTCTCCCAACTCTACTTCTCCCTTCCTTGAGTAGCATTTAACATCTAAAGGAAGGTGGAGTGGGGCGTGTTCAGAGTCTGAAACATGACATTTGAATGGCACCTCACTCCTGTGACGGAGCTCCAAGGTGAGGTAGCACTTCTCAATCTCAACTCTCAAAATGGTTCCCCTCGGCAGGCTCCTGAGCACCTACTGCGTGCAGGCACTGCCATCAGCACCACACACTTGTTCTCTATATGCAGTTCTGTTCAGGCCTCTGATAAGCACTTTATGCAGAACAGGAAAAAAAAAGATTTTTTAAATTTGGCCTTCTCCTGAACTCTAGGCCCTTTTTGGCTGACCTCCTCGTGTGGGGCATGCAAATTCAAAGGAGCTGAACTGCCGTGCAAAACTAAGTGATGAGACATCTGGAGATCTGGGGGTGGAAAGGAGGTGCAGGGGAGGGGAAACTGGAGTCAGAGAGGCTGGGAAGGCCCGAGCTGGGAAATCCCCACTGGGTCTGGGCCCAGAAGACAGACAGTGAATATGACGAGCTGGACAATATAGGCTCCCCACATCCCCCCACCTTCATTCATTCATTCATTCATTCACTTATTCAACAAATACTTACAAAACACCTTCTAAAGTGTCCTGGGTCCTGAGACTATAGTAGCAAACATCAAAATCTGTTCTCATGTAGCTGATATTGTGGTGGGGGAGACAGACGATTAGGAAGGACATCAAATACTAGGGGGTGATACATGCTGGGAGAAAACCTAAGTCAGGGAAGGAGACATTGGAGTGGTGCTGTGTGAGAGGGGACTGGAGGGGTGTGGGGGGCCAGGGAAGGCTCCAGGGAAGAGGTGAGTTTTCATCAAAACCTAAAGGAAATGAGGGAGCCAGCCCTGCAGATACCTGGAAGAAGAGCATTCCAGGCAGAGAAACAGAAAATGAAAAGATCCTGGAATGGGAACATGCTTGGAGCCTTAGAGAGACATCGAGTCGGCCGTGAGGCTGGAGTCCAGTGCGCTGGGGCTGAGAGGAGGAGGAGGGGCAGAGTGGTGATGCTCCAAAGCACAAAACTGCTCAGTTTTCTTGTATTGAGGTTGGAACCAGCTCAACCCATGGGGACAAGAGGGCCAGTGGACTTTTGGGGGCATGTGCATTATATCTGTTCACTCCCATAACACTACACATGAGGAAAGTGAGGCCCAGGAGAGGGAAAGGAATGGCCCGAGATCACCCAGTTAGGTAGGTAGGACCTGAATTTGCCCCAGTGACTGTTGGATCAAGTCTCTGATCTTCCCATTACAGTTAGCTAAGACGCTGGCAGTCAGGCAGAAAGGGAGTCAGAAGACTTGTGAACAACCCAATTGTCCTGGTTCATTTGTAACACCTGGGATGGCTGCAAGATTCCAGAAGAGGAGCCAGTGGCTGCATGTCCCAACAGAAAGGACCTCGGACAGCCTCTTAATTATCCCTCAGCCTGGCCTGGCAGGGAGGCCTGCATACCAGAGGCCTTGGAAGTTTCAAGGAGAATCCCCACACCATTGGCTGGGAAAGGGGGCAACCCAGCCACATCCTGCCTGATGGACTCTACACCTGCAACCTTTGGGAATCAGGCTATCTCAGAGGACACCAGTGTGGGTAGGCGATGACCCTGGAGATATATATCTGCTCGAGCAAAAAGGCTAGGAGACCATAATTATGCAGGATGGTGCTTAAAATAGGAATTTAACTTGGTTATAGAAACATAAAGAAATTTACACCTCTTTCACAGCTTGATTCATGAGCCAAGATTCCTTCCTATTAGGACAGTCATTGTTGATCATTCGTTCATTTGTGTATACAGTTGTCCAACAATTTTTGTGGCAGGAACTGTTCTAGGTGCTACAGTGAACAAGAGACAATTGAAAAGTAATGATACAGGCTCTATCCATACAGTGGAATATTATTTGGTAATAAAAGAAATCAAGTACTAATACACATTACGATCTGGATGAACCTTGGAAACATTATCCTAAGTAAAAGAAGCCTGACGCAAAAGACCGCAAATGATTCCATTTCTATGAAATGTCCAGAATAGGCAAATCCATGAAGATAGAAAATAGATCAGTGGTTGCAAGGGACTGGGGGGATGTTGGGGAAAAGTGAGGAGTGACTGCTAACGGGTCAGGGATTTCTTTTTGTGATGATGAAAATCTTCTAAAATTGATTGTGGTGATGGTTGAACAACTCTGTAAATTTACTGAAAACCACTGAATTATACACTTTCAAGAGGTGAATTGTATGGTATGTGAATTACATCTCAATAAAATGTTAAAAAAGAAGTTAAAATTTAAATTTTACATTTAAAATTTTTAATTAAATTATTAAAATGTTACATTTAAGATTTTTAATTAAATTAAAATTGGTAGAAGTAGAGCTTTTAAGATTAATAGATCCAAGTTGGTCATTAAATGACAACTGTCATTATTTTCATGTACTTGTTATGATGCAATTAATACTTCTCTCTGTGAATCATCCACAACACAAAAGAAAGTGAGGCATGAACCAACCTAGGCTGAACTCAAGCTCAAACTGAGAAGGCTGCCAGAAAAAAAAAAGAAGTCATACTGGAGAAGAGTGGGCCAGTAATCCAACACGGCTGGGGTTCTTATCAGAAGACTGCCGTGTAAAGACAGAGACACACAGGGGAACCATGTGATGCCAAAGGTAGAGGTTGGAGTTATGCAGCTGCAAACCAACGAAGGCCAAGGACCACAGACAAAGCACCAGAAGCTAGGAGGAGACAAAGGAGGATTCTCCTACAGGTTTCAGAGTCTGGCCCTGCTGACACCTTGATTTCGACCTTGTAGCCTCCAGAAATGTGAGCTAATAAATGTCTGTTGTTTTAAGCCAAAAAAAGAAAGAAAAAGAAAAAGAAACAAAAGTTAATGAACATTTATTATTATTGGCATCATTTTGTAGATGAAGGCAAAGCAGCATTATTCAGGCCCAAGTAAATTACCTAATACTCATCCTTTAGGAACAGGGCTGTCTCCTGGGCTAGACCTTATACATACTGCAAATACATGCTCTCACAATAAAACTCAATTCAAAATTTTAAACATTTAAATCCTTCCCTTGGGTAACGATACCCAATGGTAGGCAATTATGGCATTATCCCAATTTAAGAGTATGCCATTTGCACTTGTAAATGTTCCATTCTCACCAACATACCTTTTAAATCATCTCTTCCAAGTAATTTCTTTGCAATTATCAGGCTTACTAAACTATCCTTCTTAAACTTGCCACCTGGAGCATTTAAAACCTTTTGGCCAGGAGAAGCAGGCCCATGAGATGGATTTTCCAGGAGAGCCTGAGATAGAGGTTGTGGGGGGATTTGGCAAAGACCTGAAGGGGTCATGCAAGTGCCTGAAGTTTGGGAAGCATTGCCACTCATCATTCAGTTCATGGATTTCCCAGCATGCCTTCTAAGATCCAGAGTTGACTACTATTGGGTGTGTTTGACTTATAGTGGGATCTCACCCAGAAGAGCTGAGGAGTCTTCTCGGAGATAGGAACCACGCCGATATCCTGACTGCTTATCAGCGTGGGCCTTTCCCACCACATTGGTGAGACCCTGCTGAGGTCACTCAAGTCTGAGGATGTGGCAGTGTGGCCTGAAAGTTAAGAACTCCAAGCGTGATTCAGACAGACCTGACCTTGGGTCCTGGTTTAACCTCTTCTTTCTCCTAGCTTCAGTTTACACATCTATAAAAAGGGGGATAATCAGAGGTCCTACCTTACAGGATTGCTGTAAGGAGAAATAGAGATAGCGTGGAAGTGTTAACACAGCCCATGGCACATTATAAGCATTTTTAAAGGTTTATACTCCCTTCTCTTCCTAATTTATTATTGCAATTATTAATATTAATGTTGAAACCTCAGATTACCTTTGAATTCTTCAGTTCCCAAATCCAATCACTGTCCAGGTGCTGTTCATTCATCTCTATGGAGTCTCCTCTAACCCCTCCCTTCTGCACCATACTCTTCGTTACCTTTTCCCTGAATGAGGTCAGGCCTCCTCATTTCTTATGTGATCCGTCTCAGCCTCTTGATGAATCTAATGCCCCTTAAACGAGTGGTTCTCTAACTTTGCTGCACATTAGAATCACCTGGGGAGCATTCTGAGCTCCCCGTGCTCAGGTGCACT
This sequence comes from Equus quagga, assembly GCF_021613505.1. Lineage (NCBI taxonomy): Eukaryota > Metazoa > Chordata > Mammalia > Perissodactyla > Equidae > Equus > Equus quagga. Next base: position 165,769,832 of record NC_060268.1, read on the forward strand.
CCAGACCAATTACATGAGAATGAGTGGCATGGGACCCAGGCTTGGTATGATCCAGGTGATTCCAATGAGCCTCCAAGGCAGAGAAGTGCTGCTCAGTCCACAGCCCCACACCACCCCCAGAGTGGCTTTCCCAGAAGACAGCTCCACCCATGACTCTCCTCTTCTGAAAAAGACAGGTCTCCCCATTCTTCTTCAATTCAATAAGAATATTAGTGCTGGGAAGATCCAAACTCAATTTTAAAGATAAACTCATTAACGCCCCATGTGTGAGTAGTTTTCTATTTGCAGAGTTTGTGGACTGACAAACAGCTATTATGAATTCAGTAACACTTTTAAATGAACAGCATATCTCATTAATCACTATGGCATCTCCCTGTGCTTGAAAAATAACACCTAGTGAGAGCTGCCATGTGATTTGCCACATATAGATTCACTGACTTGCAAGAACCTCACAGGCCACAGGACCCATAGCCCACAGAAACTGCTGATTAAGGTCAAGATGAAAACTTCATTGAGCAACAGATTGAAGCCAAAGAAAGATTAGATGAATTTCCCAAGGCCTTACAACGAGAAGTGGGACAGAGATTTGAGGCCCCATCTTCTGATGCCCAGTTTAGTGCTCTTTTTGCTGCAGAAGATACTCAAGGCTCTCCTCTTCAGATTTATGTGGCACCACCTCCCAACAAGCACCAATGTGCCTAGATCACGCCCCCATAACCCCTTGTGGTAGAAAGAATAAAGGCCTCCAAAGATGTCCATGTCTTAATCCCTGAAACACGTGAATATATTACTTGATATGGCAGAAGGGACTTTGCAGAGATGATGAAGTTAAGGGTACTAAGATAGAAAGGCAGGTCAGCCTGAATTATCAAGGTGGGCTCAATGTGATCATAAGGGTCCTTACAAGGGGGAGACAGGAGAGTCAAAGAGATGTGACAGTGGAAACAAATGTCAGAGTGATTCAGTGCTATGAGCTAGGGAATGCGGGCAGCCTCTAGGGTCTGGAAAAGGCAGGGAAGACTCTAGAAAGAATGTAGCCCTGCTAACACCTTACCTTCAGCCCACTGAGACTGACTTTGGATTTCCGGCTTCCAGAACTCTAAGATGACGAATCTGTCTTGTTTTAGGCCACAAAGATGGTGGCAATTTGTTACAACAACAGCAGGAAACTAATATGCCCTTGCACATCTGTGATAGTTTGATCCAAATTTTATGTTGCGTATGTGTGCATTTATGGGGAAGGGAGAAGAAAATACGCTAAAACGTTAGTAGTGGTGATCTCTGGGTGTGGGATTATTGGGGGTTATATTTGTATCTTTCTGGATTTTACAACATTTTTATAATGAACATATATTGTTTTTGTTATTAGAACAATAATAATACTTTAGAAATTTTATCCATTCTTGAAAACCCATCTCAAACACCAAATCAGCAAAGCCTCTCCCTATCTTGACCAGAGCAAGAGTGATTCCCCCAGCGATCTGTTCCTCTCTCTGGCGCTTAGTTCACACTGCCTTGGACTGAGTTATTTCTATACTTTTCTAGTTGCTTAGTCTTCACAGTGAGGGCTTCAGAGTCATGCTGTATTTACTTTGAATGTAGAAAGCACACGTCCCATATTTATTAAATAAAATCGCGTTGGATGATATGTTGTGCTATCACCTCCTAAGAACACCCAGTGTGGGACCACCTCTCCCACTTCGGCTGCTATTGTTCTGGTCCCATCGTAATTCCCTGCAGTGCTCCAGGCCCTGGTACCACTGCGACCTCATGTCCTAAGACATCTCCTTAACTCACCCACCAGGCCACGCTGGCCTCCTTGCCACTCCTCCATCTCCTTCTGCCTCTAGAACTTTGTGCATCTCATTCCCTCTACCTGAAACAACTCCTCCCTGTCATTGGCATGGCTCGCTCTCTAACCTGCTGGAAGTCTTTGTTCAAATGTTCCCTTCTCAGTGAGGCCTACTCTGAACTCCGCTCTCCACCCCTGGAACTTTCTATCACCTTCTCCTGCTTTGTTTTGCTCCATAGTCCTTGTCATCCCTATATACTTTACTTATTTATGTCCATCTCCCTCCATTAGGAAGGGCTACAGCAGAGCCCCTGCAAGAATAGGAGTAGGCACTCAACAAATATGTACTGAGTGAATTACTGGTGTGTCTCATCCCCCAGGGGCTTGTGTCTACACTGCACTTTACTCCTCTGACCTGACTGTGAGGACATAGCTCCAATTCCAAGTTTAACTTGGACTCTGAGGCTGGGCAGCATCTTTCAAAATGAATAACATTCAAGTAGCAAAGTTTAGTTGCTGCAAAGCATTCTTTGCTCATGTGAATGCCATGTTCCCCAAAGCCTGCCTGACACCGCTTACCCAGAAAGATCAGTCCTGGACACAACAGCTGCTCATCAAGGGTTATAAGGGTTACAGCAACACTGAACCATCTAACACGTTGGCAATGATCCCCGAGCTTCTCTCTTGAGCAATGTACTCAAAATGGATTTTCCTCTTCTTATTTCCTTTCCCTAATCAGACACACAGGCACACACAGAAGTATGGAATAATGGGCAAGAGAGCAAGGCTGGACTCGGGGCTCAGAGAGCTAAATTCCAGTCTAGCGCCCTCCACTTTATAGCCATGAGTTTGGGTGAGTTCCCTACTTTCTCTGAACCTCACTTTCCAAAAGGAAATATAATCTAGATCATCTCCACACGCCCCTTTCCATGCCTGAAATGTTAGCATTCTGTAAAAGACTAAGTCTCTGCAAAGAGGATGCTAGTGCGATCCAGGACTGCATTTTCTCTCCTGCTCCACTCAGCCTGTCTTCTCTCTCCATTTCGTCCCCATGTACAAACTATCTTCTGTCACTCTCATGGGCAATCCTGGTTATAAGCCTCTTGAGAGGGCCTTGTGAACTTTAGTTTGATCATCTCTGAAGTGGCATAAGCATGCAGACCTCTTGGGGCTGTGTGCATATGACATGAGCTCATACATACAAAGCTCCTGCCTCAGTGCCTGGCATAGAGCAGGCTCATGGCAAACATTCTCTTCCTCCCTTTCATGTCCCCTTTAGAATTCTGTTGTCATGGGCCCACCACAGTAAGAGGGAATACATGAAATCATTAGCCCAGCCTCCATGTGATCTCATTTGCCATCTCCATCTTCAGAGACGACAGGCCAGGCCGCCTTGCCTTGATCCATACTTTTCCTCCTGGGCTCAGTGAGATCATCATGATATCAACAGGCATTTTATGGGTCATCTACAATGGCTTTATTTTTTACAACATGTATTCTCTCACTTCATCTTCGCAACATCCCTGTGAGATAGATGTCATATCCCCATTTTACAGATGAGGAAACTGAAGAATAGGGTGTTAAGTAGCTATTCACAAGCTGGTGAGTGAAGGGACCGGGACTGAACTTCCGATTTTCTGATGCACTGCTCTTTCCTCCTTCCCAGAGCTGTGAAATGGTTTGAAGGAATGAATCACTGCCTGGAAATGCTGGGCAGACATGGGCCAAGTTGGAGGAGCTAACATTGCCCTAACCCTTGACTTATTAAGGGGTAAAAACTAACAAAGCTTAACCTGTTAAGCACCCACATGCATACTGTATTAAATCTTATTTCTAATTTTTCCAACAAGCCTATGAGGAAACTAGGGGTCAGAGAAATTGAAGAACCGGCCTAAGGACACCCAGGCAATGATTGGTGGAGCCAGGGTTCCCACCCAAGTCCCTCAGGTCCATGGTCCCCCTCCCGACTCTGAAATTATTTCCAGTAATATTGGATGTTGGCCATAGGGGTTGGATTTAACGGCCGGCGTTATCTGAGTACTTACTCTGCATAGATTCCTAGTCTGAGTCCGTCACAGGAACCAACAGCAGGAATTTGACCTCAGCTTCCCCTCCTCTCATCTGAGCACCGCCTGAGCCTACCAGGTACCCTCCCTGCTCCAGACACCCATGATCCTCCTCAGCTCTTCTGCTCACGAGACCTTGAAATTGCCATATTTTGGTATCACTGCCCATACTTCCTAGTGGATAAAGGACATCTCAAAGGCAGAGCCTGTGTGGGGTACATCTTTGCATCCCCCATAGCACCTGGCATAAAGCCTTTCTCATAAAAGCTTGAGAATAAGTGTGTTTCCTCTCAATGCCATGGGAATTGCAATGAAAAGCACATTTTACTTTGTTACCAGAACATGCTTGTCAATTCTTAAATGAAACAGGTTGTGAAATTCAAGGAAAAGCAGTGAATAAATAGGTTATGAGTGACTTGAGAACAGAAACTGATTCCAGGTTGAACCCCTAGATCAAAGGCTTTTCACCTGGGGTCCATGACCTCAATGGACAGACTTCAGCAGGTCCAATAACCCCCTAAAAATGTATGTAAATTTTTTGAGGATATTCATTTGTCTGCCACCAGGGCCCACAGCTTTCATCAGATTCCCAAAGCGGGTCAAGACCCACTCCCCAAGTACACAGTTGATGCCCACTCTTACATCTAACAAGTGGTGAATGAGTACTCTCTCAATAACCATTTGCTACAGGGACTGATGAGTTAAGGAAAAGAGGTATGCAAGGTGCAGACTTTTAAGGTTGGGTCTCTTTATTGCATTGGTCTGTTAGAGCTTTTGGGGATCTCCTAGGAGGTCAAATCTTCTTCTCAGAGTATCAATTAGGTCAACACTCCCAGGTCAAATGTTGAAAGTGGCAATGTTACACAAGCTTTGGACTGGAAATGGGGAGACTTGAATTCTGATTCAAGTTGTTACTAATTAGTCAGGCTGACCTGGGGCAAGTCCCCAAAAGCAAGATGGTTTGTGGCAGTTCTTAACCTGTATTCTGCCCCAACCAAACGACAAATGACTTTGCCATAGGGAAACAGGGGTTTTTAATGTATGGGAAAGTAAAATATGACAATAATTCATAAACACTCTGCATATATTAACAGCATGTTCCAGAACATTCTTTATAATGCCACACTTCACCCTCCATGCCCCTGCACTCCTCACCCACTTTGGCCCCACCTTTCATTTCCACCCAAGAAAGCATATGAGCAGGTGAGCAACAGCAATTCCTCCTAATTTAATTTAAAAGTTAATTATTTCCAGACATAAGCACTTTGAGGAATGTTTGTAACAAATCCTATAACATACCTCAAGGTAGATCACGAAGGTACTGAGCTCGAGAACTACAATGTGGGTGGAAAAATCCAGGCCAATTGGAGAGCAAATCTCAGCTCTGCTTGTGAGGCTGAGCGACTTTGGGAAGTTCAGTGACTTCTCTGAGGTTCCACTTCTTCATCTGAAAAATGGAAATGATACCCCTTATTCACACGATTATGAGGATTAACACGGCATAGAGTAGAAAGAGCTATGGAGCACTCTGCCAGCCTATGGTAACTAATTTTAATGCCCATCTCCTCCTGATTCTTCTCTCTGGACCTCAAGTTTGTGATTATCAGGATGAGAAGGTCAGACTAGGTCCATGTTGGAAAGACCTGTGTTGGCCTCCCTCACGTCCTGCCTCCAGCATGTCTCCCAACTACCTTGGGGGGAAGTTTTCAGTACGATGGAGAAAAGAGACAGAAACTCTGTCAGCAAATAATATATGAAAGATCTGCTACATAAGAATTAGCCAATACTTTCAAGAGAAACTGACAGGAAAAGTCTACCTTCCCCCTCTAGAAACCACAAAGGGAAAACTGAAGGGAGTGGCCTGGCCTGGCCTTCCACAACCTACACATAGAATGAGGTAGTTACAAACCCTCGTTTCTCAAATCGAGGGATGGGTATCCTTGCAGGAATGCAAAGGAGCCAGGGACAACCTCAGATACAGGCTGGGCCAACTCATCTTCCGGAGACACCAGTTTTATTCCAGTTACTTTAAATTTAATTTTTATTATGCAAGGTAGGCTTTTTAAATGATAATTTAAAACCTTATTTTTGCTCTTATTAAAACAAACACAGAAATATTACAGTGTCACAAAGTTTTTATGGATTTTTAAGATGAAGGGAGGGTGCCTAACCCACTCACATACTCTAATGGGAGGGAGAAAAGTTTGAGAAACATGAGACAGGATGATCTCCCGAAAATCTCATATGGTTGTGTATCTTGTCAGCCCCAGGCCTGTCTCTCCAAACAAGACTGTCAGAGCAAGTAAGTAAATTAACATGTGAAGCTGAGAGAGAAAATTCAAGTTCAATTTGAAAAGAATTTGCTCCAAAAGCAGGGAATCCAGGACAACCAACAGATTAAGTGCTCTCTGGTGCCCATCTGCTGGGCTACACGATCCTGGAGGAGCATCCCCATTGGTGCCCAGGATGAAAATCTTTCACAGATCTCCCAAGGGCTGAGGCAGGTACCCTGATGAGGTTGAAGGCAGATGGGGAACAGGCCGGCCATTTTTATGATGTGTGAAAGGAAACCCAGGAGCTATAAACGCTCCTCTAAAAAGAAAGCTCACAAATCAACTAAGCATCAAGGAGGACCAAATTCTTATCATTTCTAGGCACTGCTTACATTTTGAAAGCATCTTACAGTATAAAATTGGGGAAGTGCAGGAAAGCATAAACTAGAAGTAAAAATTACCCATAATCCCTGTCTTAGTCAGTTCCAGCTGCTGTAACAGAATACAAGAGACTGGGTGGGTTACAAACAACCGAAATTTATTTCTAACAGTTCTGGAGGCTGGGAAGTTGGTGCCCTCCCTGGGATGGTGAATTCTGGGGGCTTGAAAACATCCAAGGAGAAGAGTCTCTTTCTTTCTCTTACTTGTTAGAAATAAAACCAAATCTCTTTTTTCTGAAAGCAGACTATGGTTGGATATTTCTGGAGACCTTTGAGAAGCTGTAGATGGTAATTGGTTCCTACTTGCCCCTAGCCTCACACCCCCGGCCCAGGGGCTCCTGGCCCCTCTGGGATCCACTGCAAGAACTCCCTGGATCTTGGCTGGAGGGGCCAGATTGCCCTATGGGCCTGTGACTGGCCAGCCTGGGCTCTTGAAAGGCAGGGAACTCTCTCCTGTCAGTACCTGGTCTTCAGGGGAGGACCTGGTTGTCAAATCTGGTCTGAAGCTTCCAGTGAGATCCTTTACCAGGTCCCAAGCAGTAAGCGGTAGAATTCAGGTGAAATTCATAGTATGACTTGCATGTAACACCATTCCTGGAATGTTGCTCAGGTTCAGGTCTACCTCCTAGAATAATAGAACTCTCCATCCTTTGTCAAGGGCCTCAGATTGCAACTGTACTACCAGGGGAAGTTCAGGGCTAGATTGGCAAAAATGCTTCCTCTAAAAGTCACTAAGTGGTAGAGGATGGCTGGGTTTATGTCCTGGCTGTATTCCTCACTAGCTCTGTGACTTTGGGCAAGTTACTTATTTCTCTCTGCCTTTATTTCCTCATCTGTAAAATGGAGAGGATAATAATACCTACCTTATATTGTGAAACTTAACTGAAATAATCCTTATAAAGCATTTAACATAAGAAACATTAGCTATTTTTGCTATTATTGTTTATAATAGTGAAAAATGGAAATATTGCTAATAATATTGGTTTAATAAATCATGTATGTGTAGATACATACATATTGAAATGTATATATAACCAGCCATAGTGTGCTTTCAGAAAGCAAAAGGTTGGTTTTATTTATAACTAGTAAGAGAAAGGAGACTCTTCTCTTTGGAGGTTTTCAAACGCCCAGAATTTAGCATCCCGGGAGGGCATCAGTTTCCTCTATGCAGTCAGAGTTTTATCCAGACAGTGCCTCAGGATGGCGTCACCTGTAAGAAACGGGAAAGTGTCATTCTCACCATCCAGTGGAGCTTTCTAGGAGGATGACACAGCTGTTGCTGAACCAACTCAACAACTCCCTACCTCTTTCAATCTCTTGCAACCTACCTGAAAATGCAGAAGCAGCCAGTGCACAGGAGATTCTAAAACCAGCCAAGAGGAAACACTCACTCTGTTCCATCGCCTCCACGTCTACACCACCCCCACCCTCTACTGCTTTCACAAATCTGATAAAAATCCCATTTTCCTTCCTTCCAGTTTCTCACGTTTTCTTCTAACACAGGAGGCTGTTTCAGAGTTGGAAAATAGCCACTTTCTCCTGAACCTCCCCTGCCCTCCTGCTCAACCCTGAAAAGACCTTTTCTGTTTGAAGCCAATGCAGATCTTTCTCTCTTTTGGCCTGGAGAAAGAGGGGGAGGGATTGGCTGCAGTGACAAGGGAACAAGCCAAACCTGTCCACATCTCTCTCAGGACCCTCCTCTCTACCACCACCTTTGGAGATTAAAAGGGGGCTTTTTGAAAGGCAGAAGAAAGCAACAAAAAGCCTCAAGGAACAATACTTTAACTGTTACAAGATCCCTCTAATAATATTGAGACAGGAGTCAGATGATACCAGAACGGAATGTTCCATATGTTCTCGCACATTTTTCCCCCAAAAGTGTATCCATTTGAAGAAAAAAAGAAAAACACCCAAGAGTATTATTGTTCACCACACTTCCTGCTCTGCAGTCGCTCAAACCTGGACAGATTGGCTAGGCTTGCAGAGAACCCAATTGCTTCTCACGCAAAACACAACAGGTTTTTCTAGCTTATGTTTGTTAGAGCACACACTCCTGGATAGATAGACTTTTGAAAACACACCGAAGCACCAGCTCTATTTGTAAAGTCATAAAATGCTGACTCTATGAAGTGTCTTTAGAGAACCTGTATTCCAAACTCCTTGTGCAAATGAGACACTTGAGACGCAAAGGGACGTGACTTGCTCAGGTCAGACATGGTCATGGTGAGCAGGAAAAGGCGGTAGGTCCTCGCCAGTTGTTAAGGACGCCAGGGCTGTGATAACGACCTCAGCAAAGAACAAGCATCCCCACTCTCTCCCCACCAAACCCAACAGGGAGTGAGAGTTTTTCAAGAATTTATTTTATATTTTATATTTCCCAACGAAACTGCATTGGATTCTTGAGGTCTATTTTGCCGTTCCGTATTTATATTTTGAATTACAAATAGGAGAGGGGGAGACATGAGCTTTTTAGGGCTTAGGGCTCCGCGGTACCTAACGCAGCTTTGCTCTCCACCACCTTCCCAGGTCCCCAACTCCTATCTCAAACATCTGCCTCCTGCCCCCAAACACTCACATTCTCAACCCACTCAAGTGGTGTGTTGACTTTCTGTGACATTTTCCCCTTTCAAGAGGCTTCCCATGATACTCCTGTTGACATTTAGCAGTGGAAAGTACTAGAAGCTGGAGGGCAGCAGGAGAAGAGAAAGGTACATGGGGACTTTTGCTGGTCACCATGAGTGGGAGGGGTTTAGAATTAACTCTGCACAGAGAGAGAGGGAAGCAGGGTCAGGATGGAGTCCCATTCCCCCACTGCACAGATGATGGAATGAAACCCAAGGTAAGGACTCCAGTTACATGGGGGCAGAGCCAGGACTCAATCCAGGATGCTCCAGTTACGGATCTGTGGTGTGTCCTCCTCAAAGCCCAGGCATTTGAATAGAACACCTGCTCCATGGACCCTGATGTCTTCTAAAAGATAGGCACTGGAATTATTGCTAAGGAGTAGCTCTAGGGTAGAAATGTTAGACTCCAACAGAGAGAGAGAGAGAAATTAAGAGGCAAGGTGTCTAGTGGAGCCCCTCCAATCACACCATGCGTGTGTTGGGTAGAGGCCAGAGGGTGTCCACCAGAATTATCTAGATGCTCTTCCAAAGTAAGCATGCTTTCCCACACCCCCCAACCCCACCCGCTCTGAACCTCCCTAGGTGGGGAGAGAAAGTTCCCCAACATGGTTCTGATACATAAAACCCCTCCTCCAATGGTGCTGATAAGATCAACAACTAGCCCTTTAGTGGCTTCCTCCTTCCCCTCCATGCCCCCTGATGATCTCTGAAGGTTTCTTGTGAGTGACACCACCAAGAAAAGGTCATCCAGGAGAATGCCTGCAAAGATGTGTCTGAGGGCTCTTGAATGTTGTCACACCCATTAGCTGGTTACATTCTATCAAGTCATAGCCTAATGTGCCTCCAGCCTGTGAATGAGGCCTATTGTTCAGGCCTCTCACCAGAGCTGTCTCTGAGATGCCAAGAACTGGAGCCTTCAGGTTTGAACTTTCATGAAGATGGACTGGGGGTAGGAAGTAGAATGAGGTGAATGCATGAGATCCCCAAAATGGGAACGAGCTGTTGGCTGACACAGGTTGGACAAGGGATATGAGAAGGAAATGACTTCCCTTAAATGAAAACCAGAAACCTCCTGGCTTGAGCAAGGGCTTACAGCACAAATGACCTTGATCATAATAGCCCTGGATTCCCATTCCTGTGTACGCCCTGCCCCGGAGCTCCAGGATCAGCCTTGACCTTTTAACACTCAGGCCCGGAGTGGTCCAAAAAGGGTTCTGTTTAGTTACTTTCAGCACAGGCTAAAACAAGTGGCACTTTTCCTTAAAAATAAAAAATACAAAAACCCATGGAATACTAAGGAAAAACAAAAAAGGAAGAATTACAGAAAATACAGAGTAACTGTCAGCACATTCGATAGTAAAATGTTATGGTCTCCACCGAGGTCATTAAATGCTCTGCTTACAACCAAATACACTCCCCCAAGGATACAAATGTGTGTCATGCATTTTGCTACTCCCAATTCAATGCTCATAGCAGACATCACTAATCAATCACAGCCTTTTATCTAAATGCTGACCCCACTGATCTGAGAATCTCTCCACACAGCTTTCTACACAGCCACTTCCAGTCAGAGTTGGCGCTAAAGATGAAGCCTATCTGCCATCTCTGCTCTTTGCCAAGAGAGCTGGAAGAACAAGGGAACATCTTATGCAGTTTCTTCTTTTCTAATTCCATTTGTCCTTTGACCAAGAGACCTCTAATCATCATCTTGATTTCTTGTTCCCCAGGATGTGGTGTAACTAATTCACTTTCAACTAATTCCCAATGCCTCCTTCATTGAAGTACAGCCTTTTCCCACATTACAACAGACCATGGAACCTAGGACCCTCCACTAGTTCTCGTTCCAGACTCGAAAAATCTTGTCTGCCTTGATTGGCTTCACCGTGGTGACTGTCCACTGAGTGAGCCCACTCCCCACTCAGGCCAGCACCTTTGTCATCTTTATTATTATGTGAGTTTTCAGATGGACTCACACAAACATCTCCCTCCTCCCCCAATTTAACTCAAGGTCTGATCTCCATAGTTAGAAAGGCACTTTTCATGTCCCAGGGACCTCCGAGCCATTAGGAAAAGCCCCATCATACAGTGCTTGAGTCCACTCTTGGGAGCCACTCAGGCTGATACTTTAGCTATGTGACCTTGGGCAAAGTATTTCACCTTTCCTGAAGTCAGTTTCCATGTGTGTTAAATGGATGAGCTGGAAATATTCTGTTTTTCATCCCAATCTCATTTCCACCTTGTTCTCTGCCGCAGGTGTGCGACCTCTATGAACCAACTCAACAAGCTCCTCTGTCCTCTGGCTTCCCATTGGATTAGCCAATGGCGAGACAAGTGCAAGATGGGAGAAAGGAGAATCAGGTTGAGGTATTCAATCCTGCCTGCCACCTGCCCCCTTCATCCCACCCCAGTGCCACTGTTGGCTGGGTGGGTCTCACCCCTGTCAGGTTAACCTATCCTCACAACCCTCTTTGTCTCCAGGTTCACTTACATGCCCTTTCACCTCTTCGGTCCCCACAGTTACTAATCTCAGGATCTTGCCCTATTCCCTGAGGTTTCCCTATATCCTGCCCATACCTGAGAAAATAACCCCTTTGTTAATGCCTCTCTACATTATTTTGAGTGTGCCATCATGTTCCTTCCGGGCTCCTGACTGCCACAATTGGGTATAAAAGGCTCAGGGATGGGGTAACTGAACTCCAGGTTTGCATATCCTGTTGCAAGCTCACCATCTGCAACTGGATGTTGTGCTAGTTTCCTAGGGCTGCCATAACAAAGGTTCACAAACTGGGTGGCTTAGAACAACAGAAAGTGTTTTCTCACAGTTCTGAAGTCTAGAAGTCCAAAATCAAGGGGTCAGCAAGGCCGTGCTTTCTCTGAAGCCTGTAGGAAAGAATCCTTCCTTGCCTCCTTGAGCTTCTGGCGGTTGCTCTCAATCTTTAGAGTTCCTTGGCTTGTCGATGCATCACTCCAATCTCTGCCTCTATCATCACAGGGCCGTCTTCTTCCTGTGTGTCTCTGTCTCCTCTTCATATGAGGATCCCAGGCATACTGGATCAAGGGTCCACATGGCCAGGATGACCTCATCTCGACTAATTTCATCATCAAGGACACTATTTTCAAATAAATTCACATTCTGAATTACTAGGGGTTAGCATGTCAATGTATCTTTTGGAGGAACATAATTCAACTCATAAAAGTTGTCTAAAGGGACCTCAAATCCAGCAAGTTCCAAACCAAGCTCTGGATTTTCCTCCCAGTCTATTTTTCTCCTAGTCTTCCCTATGTCAGTAAGTGACAACTCCATTCTCCTAATTTCAGAATGAAAACCTGGGCACCACCCTTGAGTCCTCTCTATCTTCCACGCCCCCCATCTCACCCCTCACTGTCTGCCCATGTAAGTGAGGATGGGACCCAACCAGGATGGGGAGATCCAGGCTTTCCCCAGAAGATCACAGTGCAGACATCCCTTCCCACTCTGCAACGTCATGGTCTCGACAGCGCTTTAATTTGTTTTAACAGTGCTTTAGAAGACTTCATGCGTGTGTGTTTTAATTATTTATTGTTTTAAAATTATAGTGTTTTCTTTAAAGCAGGAGTTGCAAGCATAAATGCCTTCAGAGTCCAGACAGGGAATATGAATGCATGAAGCAGAAGCAGGTGGAAGCGCACATACAAACTCTCAGTGGGTGGTAGGGACTGTGACACCTGGAGAGTAGTGAGCTATCAACAGGGGCAGGAGCTACTCTGCAGCCACAGCTACCACCATGCAGAAATGTGGGCACAGGGTTGCCAGAGCTTATCATTCTTCACGTTAAGTTAAAAGTTAAGACAATATGTGAAATCTCTCCATTTTTAAATGTTGGCTCAAATTCATAAAACCCTTCAAGAGCCAAACAAGTCACATCGTCTGCTGGTTGAATCTGCACGTCAGTTCACAAGCTCTGAATTAAGGGAATTCTCTTTTGCGAATAGTTACAAATGAGGTAGGTAGAGGGGAATGACCCTAAAAAGAAAGGAGGGAAGGAAAAGGGAGGACATTACCACTGGAGTAGAAATGCTTGAGCGGAAGTTGGGAGGTGCTCGTCAGTAAAACACACTGTAGAGACTGTGATTAATCTACTAAAAGAGATGAAGAAGAACGAAATAAAACTGGAAGCATAAGTTCAAGGAGATCATTGAGGGACCTAAAAATTGATACCTGGGGATTTGACTTTATCCTGGAAATAATAAGGAGCCATTAAACACGTTTAAGACAGAGAAGGATTGACATTTGGCTGCAGAAAGATTTTATAAAATCTGGCCATCATTAGACTCTCTTTTTCTGAAATATGAAACTCTCTCCCTCCCTTTAATTAAACTAGGAGACTGCAATCAAAGGAAGAGCAGTGGAGGGCTGCTGCCCTTATTATGGTACTGGAACAGCTGAAACCCGAGCCCAGATCAGCTTCACGGACTCGCTGACTTGACTTTGTGCTTTATTCCTAAAGCCACTTTCCTGTCATTCTCTCACTTGCAATGTGTAAGCCGCCTCCAAAGGGCCACCTTGAAGTTACTTAATATGGGTTCCGAAAGGCCTGGGACAATGAGGCTGACTCCACAGGGGATGACGCTATCAGCTTCCTTGAAATCACAAATGTAGAAAAACAGGAATTGCCCAGTAGGATAATGGTTTCAGTGTGTTCAGAAAAGGAGGCCCTGGCGTGAAATCATGGGCTTGAGCGATGTGGAGGAGAGAATTCCGATTCCACTCAGGATAAGCTCAAGTGCAGAGGGGAGAGGTCAACATTTGCATTTTTCCAGTGGCCATTTGATAGGGAACCTCTACTGGGCCCAGATGAGAGATTCTGGTGGGCAGCTTATGGTCACGTTGCTGTTATCCCCACCTCAATCCCTTTCATCAGCTGGAAAATAAAGACTTGTGTGTGAGTCCCCCCTCCCTGGATGGCAATGAGGCTAAATGAGGTGATTCTCCGAGGCTCCAATTCTCCCAACTCCACCTGGAGGAGATCAAGAAGGACAGATGAGAAACAGAACCTTGAACTGCCCTTCTTACTCAACAGTGTGGGGATCAGGACACCCTTGGCGGTCACAGTTGAATATTTGAGGTTTAAGCTATTCACAGGTGATTCTGAAAGTCCAAGACCTGGAGTCATTTGTTCTTTCTGGTCATGTGAATTTGAGTTTCAAGTAGCGGGTGACTGGGTTATGGGATCCAGTTCCATAGTTAGTGATGGAGCCCAGTCAAGAGGGCACAGCACAATGCAGTTATTATCACACACGTACTAGTTCACAGAAAGTAGTAGAAAATAACCCTGAACAGAGAGTCAACTGCTGGTGAAAGAGGGAGAGAAGTTTTATTGGGGGAAATTATATTCTATACAAGTGTTAGCAAATATGGGGATTCAAGAAGGTCCTGAGATCCATCCATAGAGATAGTCAAGGTTCTACCATGCTGCAATCAGCAGTGAGAGTGGGCAGGGTACCAAAGTTCATGAACAGTAGGCTCTCAAGGATGTTTTTAAAATGCATAGCTACAAAACAGTAACAGCAGCAACAAAAGAAAGGAAATAGGTCACAGTGTTGACTGGGGTTGTCTCAAGGGGACGGAATTAAGCATTTTCCTCTGTTTCTTTAATATTTTATAAGCTTTCTAAATATTCTACAATAAGCAAGTATTACTTCTACAGTAAGAAGAAATGAAAACACAAAAAGAGAAGGGAAGATGAGGGAAGGAAACATGACAGGAAGAAGTGGGTAGACAATGGTAAAAGCCTAAGGAAATGTCAAGTGTTGTAGCCACAGCTCAGGGCCACCGCTCAAGGCCCGTGTCCACTTGTGCATCCAGTGAACTGTAACTGGCACCGCAGTCTAGCAAGCAGCCTTTCCTCAGGATGAAAACACCACCAGCCACAAAGCCAGCTTCACTATTAGAAATGGGATCTCTAGCAGTGCCTTGCATGCATGTGTGACTTTGTAGTTTTGAAATGCTCTCACAACCTCCATCTGTCTGTCTCTCTACTTAGTGGCAAGAGACATCATAGATAGATATAGATGACAGATAGATGGATAGAGTGATTTATTTTGCGTAACTCCTTTTATGTAATTATATAATTTGATATAATACTTCTAATTTGTCAAAACACTTTTGAGTGCCTCTCTTCTGACCATCATCACAACCTTATAATGAGCTTAGTGGAAACAGATGGCCAGAGAAGCGGAGCCATTTGCCCAAGGTTGCACAGCGGGTTAAGGGCAGAACCAGAACCAGGAGAAGGTGGGGGGGCATTTAAGTGCTTCCCAAGCCCAAGCCCTCTGTTCCTTCAAGGGAAGCCCACGTTGTGCTGTGGTTATCTTGGAGTGTGCACAGAGCCACAAATGGATTTCCTATCCATTTTAACCATCTTTTAAGTCTGCTGGGAAGGATCGATTTCCATAGCTTTTTCATCCAACTGTAAGAGAACGGAGTTGGTTTCAAACCAGAAACTAAAGCAATGTGGTCTAAGGTAAGTAGTAAAGGTCGTAGGGCACAAAAGTCAGGGCACAAAATCACAGAACCGTCCAGCATTTGCAATACTTGGAAAAAATTGCAGGTCTGACCATGCAGCTGTCCAAGTTGCTCAAATTCAACTTAATTGGGCTATTTTGTTTTGTTTTGTTTTCAAAAGAAAAAAACAATCATTGCACTATAGTCTCCCTTAAAGGATCTCACAGCTGTGCATACATGAGAACAATTCTGGATTGTTCCAGAATACCAATATCATTATTTGGACCAACCCGTTGGCTCACTGCATCACTGCCACATAAAGCCCTTTGGCTGTGAATTGTTAATGAACTTGGGAACTATTCAGTGACCACAAAATCACTAAATCAATCTGCTCTGTACAGACAACCGATGAAGATAAAAACAAATGAGATGGAAACCAGAAAGATGCCTCACCTGTGGCCCAGTCCTACAGGTGACAGGTGTAGGAGGTTAGCCTAAATTTCTCCTATGAGCCCTACCCTGCACGTTCATCTGCGTTGACTTGATTTCCCAACACATGAGCAGACACAGGCTAAGAAAACAGAGTTGGTGGATAAATGTTCCCATAGGATATGATTTAAAAGCAAAGTTAATGTCCAAAAGACTATACTATGGGCCAGAAACACCTTGACACTTGAAGCTCGCAGACTCTTGAAGGCAACTGTACTGGCAGTGTGAGAAGGTTGGCCGCCAGCTCCCCATACATGGGGTGTCCCTGATTCTATCCAGCAGAAGCCCTAAGGGCTCAGAGGAAAGAGGTCCTTTAGATGAAGGGTCCTGAATCCCATAGAAGAAGGAGCCAGATAAAACCACCCTCCTACTGGGACCTTGAGAAATGGTGATAGGTGACAGCACTAGCTATGATTTCTTAAGCACTTACTGGGTGCTGAGTTGTCTGCCTTATCTCACTTCATCTTCCCAACAACTGTTGGAGGCAGATGTTGGCATTACCACCTTTTTCCAAATGAGGAAAGTGGACAAAAGAGAGGTTAAGTAACTTATCCACAGACACACGGCTGGTCTGCCTCGCTTCCATGTCCTGGCTCCTAACCACCATCCCTGCCTCCCACCAGTATGCCTCCTCACCAGCATTACTGAAACAATTACATCATACTCGTGTACCAAAGCTCTGATGCTTTCTCCCAGTCAGGATGAGCGTCAGATGGCAATCATTGCTTTTTATGTCATCATCAAATAAATAGTTAGTTAAATGCTGGACATTAGGCAGGGTAATGGGAATCCAACTGTGGATAATCCAGAGAAAGTTCCCTACCCTCACTGCACTTACAATTCAGTGGGAGGGACAAGCAATTAACAAGGAACAACAGTAACATGATCGTTAAAGCAAACAATTGATAATCTCGGAGTACTTAGAAAATGATGATGCAAGGGATTTTTTTTTCCTACAGATCTCTTTGAGCACCCAAGACCCTTTTTGGGAGTCAGTAAGGTGAAAACCATTTCCATAACAATACTAAGGCATCATTTGCCCTTTTCATTGGGATGGTATTTGCACTGACAATGATGGATATAACTGCTGGTGCCTTAGCAAGAATCAGGCAGTGGCACCAAACCATACTGATAGTCTTGTCATTGCCAATATGGTACACCCTCAGCTTTTTTTTTTTTTTTTGAGTCATTTTCACTCAAGAATATCCTTGATAAAGCAGTAAAAATTATTAATTTAAATAAATCCCAACCCTTGAGTACATAACTGTTTAATGTCAACATCACGCATAACAAAATGGGAAGCTTACATAAAGGACTTCTGCTACGTAGCAAAATGGGCTGATCGTCTTGAGGAAAGGCACTTGTAAGATTGTTTGAATTAAGGGCTGAGCTAGCCACTTTTTCAGGGAGAACACTTTTACTTGAATGAACAATTGACAGACAAACTGTGGCTCTTCCAACTTGGATCTTTGGCAGACATTTTCTCTGAAATGAATTAAGTGAGCTTGTCACTACAAGAAAATAACTGATGATGTTTGTTGCCAGTGATAAAAGTTGAACTTCCACTGGAAAAGTAGAATTTCCAAAGTCTGCTATCCACCACCATGATGTTAACAGCTTCTCAGTACTCATGGAATTTTCTCAAGAGATACTGGTGATATCAAGGCATGTGATTTTTTATTTTTTAATAATGAAATATGTCAACCTTTGGAAAATCAGCATAACTCAGTGAACCGATATTTTCCAAAAGGCCAGTGCATGGTGTTATAAATCATGCATGGGTACAAGACCCATTAGAGTGCAAGGTAGACCAATGGATTTTAGTGTTGCAGAGTACCAAAGGTTCAGTGACGGAGTTTCAGATTCCACATTGCTACTAACCTCTAAGAAAAACTACCATCTATTGGGTTTTGGTGCATTATCAGAAAACCACCAGGGGCCGGCCCCGTGGCCAAGTGATTAAGTTTGCGCCCTCTGCTTCAGCGGCCCAGGATTTCACTGGTTCAGATCCTGGGTGCAGACCTAGCACCACTTATCAGGCCATGCTGAGATGGTTTCCCACATAGCACAACCAGAGGCCCTCACAACTAGAATCTACGACCATGTACTGGGGGCTTTGGGGAGAAGAAGAAGAAAAAAAGAAGCACCACAATTATCTAAAGAATCTATTAGAATAGTCCTCTTTTCTAACTATAAATCTGTGTGAAGTCAATCAAAACAACATATCACAAAAGATTGAATGCAGAAGTAGATATGAGAATCTAGCTGTCTTCTATGAAGCTAGATGTTAAAGAGATTTATACCCATCTGAAACAGTAGCACTGTTATGATATTTTTTTGTTTTGGAAAATACAGTTATTTTTCACTAAAAATACATTAATTAAGCTAACATTTAATGGGTTTAGTATTGTTATGTTTAAATAAAATAATAAATATTTTTAAAATTTCTCAGCTTTAATTTTTTTTTTTTCCAAAGATTTTATTTTTTCCTTTTTCTCCCCAAAGTTCCCCGGTACATAGTTGTATATTCTTCATTGTGGGTCCTTCTAGTTGTGGCATGTGGGACGCTGCCTCAGCGTGGTTTGATGAGCAGTGCCATGTCCGCACCCAGGATTTGAACTAACGAAACACTGGGCCGCCTGCAGCGGAGCGCATGAACTTAACCACTCGGCCACGGGGCTGGCCCCTCTCAGCTTTAATTTTTAATGTGGTTGAATATCAATGGACATAACCCATAAAACCAAGGCTCTTCAATAATTTTTAAGAGCATACTTGAATCCTGAGACCAAAAAGTTTGAGAATTGATGACTTAGATCTCTGTGGTGGACAATAAGATTGTTAATGAAATGAAAAACCACTTGAATACTTAGGTATTGTCATTCCAAGGCTTCTGTATGTTTTGTTCATTTTTCTCACTTTATTCACTTAACAGAAATGTATTAGCTGCCAGATACTGTGCTAATAATATAATTATTAGCTAGTACTTCTGCTAATAAGACCTACAGAACTATTTGCATTCCTTCTCATTTTACAAAATGAATTTAGTTAATAAGAACTTGAATTGATGCTGACCCCAGAGCCACACAGCTTAGGGTCATAGTCAGGCTTCTACTTCTTAGCTGTGTGATGTAAGCAAGATTCTTAACTTCTCTGTGCCTCAATAGCCTCACTTGTACATTGGAGATAACCATACATACCCACCTCAAAAGGCTGTTGCAAAGAATAAATTTGCCAACACGTGAAAAGTGTTTAGGGTTAACGTAATAAATGTTGTATAACTATCAGCTGGAATTGTAATATTACAAAATAGCTTACTCTCATTGTCATTGGACTTCGAAAAATCCTTTTCAACAACGTGTCTACTTTGTAGATGAGGAAACAAGTCATTAAAGGGCCTGTTTGAATGTCCCGGACATAACACTCTGAGGGCCTTGCACTTATGATCCTCCGCTAAAGGAAAGTGACAAATAAAAATGGCAAGTAATAGGATATATTGGAGTATATGAGGAAGCCATTTGGTGTAAACCTAATTCGGCCTGACTTTGTTTTTCGAAAAGGGCCTGACTGTGGCTGTTGAGCATGCATTGTATATCTGCTTTAAAACATTTCCTATGGCAAGAACAAAGGCCTTTGAGATAAAGGTGCAACTTCCCCCCACATTGGCATTTCCTTAGGGATAAGCATCTTTCCTTAGGCTAGGAACTGATTGCTGTGCTCACCTTTGACCACCCAGCTCACCTGTGACCACCCAGCTTGAGACAGCAGACCTGCCACCCTGCTGTGTTCACTGAGACAGCAGAACTACCTGCTGTGTCCATCAATCGCTGTGCTGACAGAGCAGTCTCGTGACTGTTGTAAAAGAGATATTTCAAACATATGTGAAACATCCTATTTGGAGGTATATAACCACTCTGTGCACCCCACTTCTTCGGTTTCCTTTCTTCCTTTGGGAAGAAGGGCCCCGGGCCATGGTCCTCAGATTTCAGCTCAGAATAAACTCTCCCAAATTTTATGGATTATTTTCATTGACAAAAGGGAAGCCAAAATTCTCTTACACCTGATCACTGTACTTTACCAACTTGAACTTGACTCTCTAATCTCAGTTGATTGAACCAGGGATTGGTCCTTCTATAGGCTAGTCAGCAAGAATTGGGATAGATGGCCTGGGAAAACAGCTCCACCAATAAGGTACTTGCTGGCCCATCAGATCCTCTCTTGGGATTGATTGGTAATCTACAGA
The DNA here is from genome assembly GCF_021613505.1 of Equus quagga. Taxonomy (NCBI): domain Eukaryota; kingdom Metazoa; phylum Chordata; class Mammalia; order Perissodactyla; family Equidae; genus Equus; species Equus quagga. The sequence goes on from NC_060268.1 coordinate 165,790,240, forward strand.
GGGACTCAGCAAGCAAAAGAGTGGGCAGATTGTCTGTCCTAGGCATGAGTAGGGGAAGCAGCACCATTGTGCCAAAGTTTATTGCTCTGGCCAGATAATCACCAAAATCCCTGCCAGCTTGGTAGCTACCTACATAACCAGCCCTGGATCCCAAGTTCCTCTTTTCCCACCACCCCTGCCAAGACTAGAGCCTACTGGCCTGCACTCTGAGGCCTGAGGCTTGCCTCCCTTGGGTCAGAAGGTCTGGCCAATCTGAAATGTGTGAAGTCTTTACACTGAACCCTCTTCCCATTATCTCTGCAGGGCCTGCTCTTTAGATGTCTGCAGGGGGGGGACAGAAAAGGGAGAATGAGTCCCTTTCTGTTTGTTTGTTTGATGTTTTTTCCCACACAGTCAGCTGCCGTCAAAGAAACCATCATACTGTCTGCAGCTCTTCTGCTGAGCCAGGGCCCAGAAGATGGCCACTGGTGGGCACTTCCAATGTCGCTGGCATTGGCAGGCGCAAACTTGCAATGCCGCCAGAGGAAGCGGCAGAGGGAGTGTTAGGTGATGAAGAAGGGGCAGAGAATCTCAGCACTGCAAAAAGTGTTTCCTGGATAGTAGTGCGAAAAAGTAGAGACAGCTGGGGACCTCAGTTTACTTATAATCCATATCAACTGTTTCAATCTTCAGTATGAACTGCTGAGCTTTTTCAGTCTTATGTAAGTTACTCTTAATCACTGAATCATCCCACTTTTCAACTAAAGTGCTGTCTTATATCCCTTCCTTACAGAAAATCTGCTGCCACCATTGTGCATACACTAGTTCTTCTGGATAAATCACTGGATTAATTAAACAGAACCCCCATACAAGCTCAGGAGCCTTCTATGACCCTTTCTTTGCCCACAACCGGTGTAGAGGCTGGCGTTCACTGAGTATGTGCAGAGGAGTGGATTCAAGAGCTGTGTGGCATGTCCAAAGGAAGTTTCTTCTTTCTCTCTGCCAAAAACAGAGCCCTGTGTGGCTAAACCCAGAGACTGTCAGGGAGTCAGACACCTAACCTTTCCTAGAACGAGATCAGGAAAGAAGTCATTCTTTAACAACCCAGAATCGCTGCTTTCCAGTACAGCCTTCTCTACAGCTCGCCCGCAGAAGGTTAGCACATTCTGGGACCCAGTGTAGACTCTCAGATTGTTTCCAGATAATTCTCTAATCTGGGGCCTTAAATTCAGGCCAAGGCCTTTGCTCTTTGTTCACTAGGGAGCCAGTTAACAAATATTTACTGAGCATTTATTAAAAATTTTCAAGCTGTGAATTGATAAGCTTGGAGCTGTCTTTTAAGAAGATTCATCTGTCAATAATTCACCTCGTTGACTGACACCAAGGAAGCCAGCTTGAAGCTATTATAGCCGTTAAGGTAGGATGTTGGGAGGCCTAAATAAGAATGGTGACAGGGGAAATAGAAAACAATGGAATAGTGTAAGAAACCAGGTTAACAAAGAAATATAGTGTGGTGGCTTGAGAACCAAACAATCATGGGTCAGATTCAAGCACCAGCGCTTACCCCAGCAGGTGACTTAAGCTTCCCAAGCGTCAGTTTTCTTATGTGTAAAGTGAGAATAATCTCTGATGATAGATAGATAGATACACATACACAGTCTTTCCAAAGGTAGCTATATGTATTTGACTGCTATCTGTTCACCAAAACCCATTTTCTCTTCTCTCTATGCAGAGAGCTGAAGTTAAATATTGCCACTTAACTGAGTTCTAGCCAATGAACTCTGAGCATAAAAGATGTGTGCCACTTCCAGACCTGGCCTTTTCAAATTCCTCGTTGGAGATTCTCCATACTCTTTCTCCATCTGCTGGCTCAATACAGAGATCTCTGAGGACTCAGAGGAGAAGGGAGCCCTGAGATGCAAGAGACTCAATTCCCTGCATAACCACAGGAAGACCACCTACCAGCTGGGAACAGCTGTTTGAAACTTCACATGAGTGAGAAATGAATTTCTCAGTATTAGGCCACTAAGATTTGGGGATTTATATTTATCTTTCTATTCTTGCACAGAGCCTAACATCAGAATCTCTCAACAAATGATCATTATGACAGGTTTTGGTATTATGAGAAATGCAAAGACTTACAAGCTCTCAGTTTAAGAAGACAAGACATACACATAGCAGCACATACTAGATGCCGTATACATGATGTAGACAACAGAAGTTAAAAAAGCTTAAAGTCCCCAGAGGTAGGAGGATCTCAGACAGCTTCACATAGCAGGTAGCTTTGAGCCTGTCTTTGAAGAATGAGTATGAATTGTCTAGATAACAGAGGCTCTATTCATTTACTAACATCTGAAAACAAAAATCCTCCATCATCCAGTATCTACCCCTGTGGTCTGTAGAACACTTTAGCTCTTACCCAATATTTCTCCATTGCTCATCTCTTCTGTCAATGATGCCCAATGTGGTCTGGCCCTGATTTCCCCGCAATGGCCTTTAGCCATCTGCAACCTTCTGAAATCACCTAACATCCACTTTCTATCCCCAGAAGTCTTCGCTCAAGAAAGCAAGGACCTCCGCCAGCTTCAGAATTTTTGATATGCTTCTCCTTGGGTCCATCACAGCCCTAGGTTTGTAGATTTAAGAAAATGGCTGGTAAATGAGAGTATAATTATGTGTGTATATCGCTCCAGCATTTTCCCTTACTCCTTGCAGCTATTGATCACTTAATCCATTTTAATTACCATTTCCCTCTGGCTGTACAAGCAAAGAGCTTCTTTTCAGAAATCAAAAGACTGATCAATCCAACAAGGGTGTTGGTCTTTAATCATCACCATGTAAAGAAAGCTTGCAACATGAACTCACTGCTCTAATTTCCTTCTACCAAATAATGAATTATAGATGATATGGTGGAAATTCTGCCACGATTTATAGCTCACTTTAATTAAAACTATTGCCCTTCAGTCTTTAAAAGCTGTGAGGGTTCCTATTTTATAGGGGAAACTACCTTTGTAACTTTCCAGGTTTTCAACTTTCTCAAAATGTTTAACACAGGTACTGTAATTCTGTAGGTTCAGAAATGCATAATGTATTCACTGAGTTGGGAAGTAGACTTGAAAGTGTCACAAGTCATTCTGTCAGTTTATTAAACAAATAAGATGCACATATGCAGGGTCAGAGAAAGCAGAAAAGTGGGACTACTCAGAACCTGGTACAAGAGATCATTTAAAATCATTTAACTACAATGTCAAGCATGCATTTTGTAGGAAGAGTGCTAATAGAGCTGCAGGATTTTGAGGACACTCCCTCCCCTCTCCCAGGATGCAGTTTGGTTCTTAGAGCAAAGGGGAAACATCGGCAGGTGCATGCGCTCTAGTTACACAGAAACTGCTTTGATGCGATATGGAAATGGCCTTCCCTTCAGAAACACTTAAACTCTAGTGCCTACAAGAGCCGCCGTGATCGGAACTGGTATTGAGAACTAGTAGTGACTGCAAAGAGCTGACCGAAGGAAAATCAGAGCAGCACATTTTTAGCGCTTCAGAAAGAAGCTGGGTCTCTATATGCTAACTTGCCAAAATCTGCTCGACTTCACAGAGAAGTACTACAGAATAGTACCCTTCAGCAAAGGAGTCTGTTCAAGGGCAGTTGCATCACAGTTTGAAAAGCTCTCTCGCTTCTTTGCGTCAGTGGTCCATTCAGTAAATATTTTCTAAATGAGCCATGTGCTGGTACCGTGCTGGGAGCTAGGGATTTAATGCTAAGCAAATACTCAGATAAATAATCCTTGCCTTAATGGAGCTTTCAGTCTAGTAAAGGAGGCTTCATGCAAAAAAGTGAAGTCAGACTATTGTACACGCTATGTACGAGAAGCGCATCATGCTATAAGGGCATAATTCTGTCTTAGAAGCAGTGAAGTTGCTTACATCGTGGATAACAAATTGGTTTCAACTCATATGCTAATTCCAATTGACTAATAATATCTGAAGTGCAGTGTTGAGAATGCTTCTGAGGTTTTATTTGAGGTCAAGGGGGAAGAGTTTCTTGATTAATGATGTCTGGCATGGATGCAGAAGGGGGACGTGGCAGCATGTGTGCCATGTATCTGATGTGCCTGGTATCTATCTAGAGCATGTAGGCTTTTGAAAACAAAGTGAAGTGTGATTACAATTGCAGAATCATCTGGTAATAGTGTACAAGATAATTATATAGATTCTTTTCTTCTGTTGCTCCTTCCTTCTACCTATCTCGGGCTATCTGAGAACTGGACTGGCCAGTATCTCTATAATAAACTGTCACAGACATGAAGGAAAATGGAACTCACTCCATCTCTGGCATAATTACAAAGGTATCAGGCCTGGTTAGACTTTGGCCGGAAATGAGGAAGAAGCCATGAGTAGCTTCCCATGAAGTTCCTGGAAAGAAAAATCAGTCGACCAAAATGGTCATGGGTTCTGGAGGCTAAGTTTGTGCGTTAGTTTTAGTTTCTATAGATCCATGGGACAATTACTCCGATCTTAATTATAAATTTATAATCAAAGTGACACCAATTCGCCAAACAGAGAAAGAAAATCCAGAATGGCATTATCCACCAAGGATGGAAATTCTCACGATATGGAAGGCCAAGCAAAGGAAATGCACTTCAAGTCAAGCAGGAAAACTTGCTTGGATGTCAGGGAAAAGAACTTGTAAAAAAGAAGAGTATGCAGGGGCTGGCCCCGTGGCCAAGTGGTTAAGTTCGCGCGCTCCGCTGCAGGCGGCCCAGTGTTTCGTTGGTTCGAATCCTGGGCGCGGACATGGCACTGCTCATCAGACCACGCTGAGGCAGCGTCCCACATGCCACAACTAGAAGGAACCACAACGAAGAATATACAAAACAACTATGTACGGGGAGCTTTGGGGAGAAAAAGGAAAAAATAAAATTTAAAAAAAAAAAAAAAAAAAGAAGAGTATGCAAAGGTTGGTGAATGTATCCTCTCCATCCTACATCAGAAGCTTCCTTAAGTGCCACACCGCCTGCCTAGAATATTCCGCCCCTACACACATACATGCACGCATCCCCTTGGCACCCATCCCAACTCCTTCTCATCCTTCAGGCCCCAACTTAAGTCTCTCCAAAGAGGTTTCCTTGACCAGGCTGTCTAAATTAGATGCCTTTTCTCTGTCCCATTATTCTTTATCTTTAAAGCCTATTTGTGTCCTTCCTCAATATCCTTAGATTTACCCCAAGTAGAAAGAGAGAGAGAGAGAAAGAGAGAGATTCATATATACATATGTGGTTACTACCTGGTACATAGCAGACATTCATTACATATTTGATGGATGAACAAATGAGCAAATGAATGAGAGAGTAAGTGAATGACACTCTGGAAATTTTCAAGTACAGAGCAAATTATTTGCCTTGAATGTCTTAGACCAGCAATGAGATCCCTAATCATGATCTGAGGAGGAACCATTTTTTATTCTCCAGTCTTATGACTGGAGGTAAGGAGGGCGGTGGGGAGACAGGGGCTGATGAGAAAGAGGGCAAGGCTTCATCCTCTGCTTAGCGTTTGGCTAGATAAGACTCCAGGATCTCCTGGAGGAGGCAGTTTATCCACCTGGGGCGATCTGGTTCTCTGAAACTGATGGCTGCTGGGTCTGCGGAGAGCAGGGGGGAGCCCTGAATTTCTGAGGAGCTATCAGCAGAGGCTCTTTTCTCGTTTCTCGGTTCTCCTTTAGGAAGCAGCGTATTTTCTAGGAGGGGAAGCACTTTCTCTGGAGAGCTGTTAATTCCCAGGGAGGAAGCCATTGAAGCCTGCATGGGAACACCCACTCATTTGCAAGTTGGCAGTCTCCCACGAAGTAGAAGAAGGCCTTATTCAGGGCCTAATGGAAACAATGGAGTCCATTGAACAAAGCCAACATTTAATGAACTCAAAACAGAGCGCTTTAAAAAATAAGTTAATAAAGCAGCCATTTAAACTTTAATGCATGTTCATTAGCTTTATTTTTAAAGTACCGTCTGTTACCTCAGTAAGAGTTTACTGGTATTGTTTATCCTCATGATTCATCACCTATACAATTTCTGAGCTATGAATGAAAATATTGATTGGCATTTTGCAAATGGCAACGCTTTGTCTGGGCTAGCTTTCACAAATCACGCAGGACCTTCAAACAGAACGGGTACCTTCTATTGCCTGGCAATTCGCAAAAGAAAGACACAGGAGAGACAAGCTCACCTTTCAGATGAGTCTGCTATAAAACCCTCTCCACTGGGCTCTTTCAAGATCCTGGGATTGTTCAAATCCTCCCATCAGTTTTATTTGTGAGTCTTATGGAGCATTAGCGAAGGTCTCAGTGGGAGAAGTGGCTTTTGGATTTTGTCTCCCAGTGGCAGCGGCCCCCTCCCCCGCCCCCACCATCTCCATCTTCATCCCAGGAAGGGAGAGGAGCATTAGAAAGCAGACAGGGGATGGGCTGCGGCAGCGGAATTGTGGGTAATTACCAGGAAAAACTAGGAGCTTTCTACGTTTTATCAGAGCAAGTATCAAATACCATTTGGCCCAAGTGCATTTTGCCCCATTCTGTTTCTTATGCAAATTCAACATCTAGAGACCAGCCTTCTACAATGGTTGACTCCGCTTCCCCGACTTCATTCAACTTGCCCTTGAAACGAATATTGTGCACCTGATTGTTAGCTGGGTCCCCACCCCTCCAAGAAATTGTAGGCGAGATCTTATCATCATCAGGCTTCTCCAGAAATCAAAAGCACCTGCTCTTTCTTAAGGTGGGCTCCTAAAGAGAAAAATATTCCCATTAGAAAATGCCCAGAGTTCATATGGGAACACCATCGATGTGTCCTCCCGGCCTGAGGACACCAACCTCGGATGAATAAACTTGATGAAAGCAAACCTTTATTGGGCACTTAACTGTGTGCCAGGCAGCACACTGTGCTAAGTAGTTTACATGTATCATTTCATTAGGTCCTAGCCATAGGAGATAGGAGCCCAATTTTACAGATTTGGAAACAGAAGGCTAGGGAAAATCAATTTACTTGCCCAAGATCAATCAATTGGAAATGTGATGAAGCCACGACCTCTAATTCCAGAATCTGTGCTGTTAGTTACATATGACATAATTCAGCATTGATGACAATAATATACACTATCCAGCAGTGACCCACTCCTGATAGGCTCCCCTCTTTGGATTTCCCAAGCAGAATTAAGCATAAAATGAAAGTCTTCCGTGATGCCCTGCCCCTATAGAGAAAAATGAGCTACGTCTATGCAGATGGGTTTATATCTCATTTAATACTCTGAGTAACACTATCTCATAGATAGTATCATATCCTTTCAGGAGAGGAGGAACTCAAGGCTCACAGAAGCTAAGGAACTTGCCCAAGAACACATAGCTAATAAGCAGTGGAGGTGGGCTCTTGATCCCAGCCTTACTCCATACCACCTCACAGCATCTTGCAGGAATCCATCAGACATTTCCCCTGGGAGACAAGAAAAGCTTTTATTTCCAATGCAACTCTTTCCACTAGTGTCCCTTCCGAGTCAGAGAGAAGATGATCCTGTTGACCTGCCTGGGTCAAGATTGGCTGAAAAGAAAGATATATTTGAAGATGTGTGAAGAGAATCTGCTTGAAATAGAAATGAGTATCCAACATACATAGGAGAGCAATACAGAATTGTCAGTAAGGAATAATCAGAGGGGCTGTTCCTTACACAGCTAGGCCGTTTTAGTCCTCTGGGACTTGGCTTACTTGTTGCTTCCTCTGTCAGCATTTTGATCCTCCCTTTTTCCTTTCTCTCCATCACACACTCCCAGTATAGACTTCCCTCACTCCATGCATCCCCCCACTCACCCATCCAGTTCCTAGTTCCGCTAAGTTGCCGGTGTCTTCCCAAGGCCTAGACCAGTGCCTGCTATGCTGTAGGGGCCCAATAAATGTTTAAGAAAAAGAAGGGAGAAAGAAGCACAGAGTTAGTGCTAAGCCCTAGGAAAGAGAAACTCAGAGAATTCACACATACTTGTGAGATTCAAGTGCCTTTTCCCTGCTCAGGAAGTAATGCCTGTAATGATCTATGAAGATCAGTATAAACTTGCCGATGTTTCTAGGCCACACTAAACTTGATCCAAGTGTATATAACAATAAATTAGTGTGTTCCCTCCTCCTCCCCTCTTCAACCCATTTGGTCTTTTCGTATTATTATTTTTTATTTTTATTTTTATTTTTATTTTTGAGGAAGATTAGCAATGAGCTAACATCTGCTGCCAATCCTCCTCTTTTTGCTAAGGAAGACTGGCCCTGAGCAAACATCCGTGCCCATCTTCCTCTACTTTATGTGTGGGACACCTGCCACAGCGTGGCTTGCCAAGCAGTGCCGTGTCCGCACCCGGGCCGCTGAAGCAAAACGTAAGAACTTAACTGCTGCGCCACCAGGCTGGCCCCAACCCATTTGGTCTTTATCCATAAAGTATATTGCCTGTGTGTTATACAATATAGGCATGTCTCCTGTTGCATGAATCTGCACTGCAACACTTTGTGGTACTTTCCTTTGTGGAAAAGAAAAACAACTCAGGGGCACATAACATTTGCCAGAAATTGTTAGTTGTCTTTTCATGTACCCTATTTACTTATCTAGTACTTTACGGTTGACAAGAGCCTTCACATCATTGCTCTCCCCCGCTTTGAGGTGAGCCCAGGACTATGGCTTCCATTCACAGAGAAGGTAATTGAATCACAGAAATATTTAATGGTTTGCCACATGGCTATTTCCTCAATTCTTAAACACCATCATTGTAAGACATACCATCGGTTTAACAATAAGTTTTGAGGAAACTACCATACTATGTATGCATATTGCTTATAAGACGTATCTCGGTGTTTCTGAAACATTAAATTACATGCATTTGGAGGAAAGAATATGTATCTTAAAACTAAGGAAATATGGTAAGTAACAGAACAGCGACTTAACTAGGCGATCTAACTCTGAGTCATTGTGGATAGATCATTTACCTTCTCAGTTACATTGTAAACTCCTGCAAGACAGGATAATTTTCTACACTTTTTACGTCTATCTCTTGAAAAGCTTAATGTAGTGACTTCTGTACAATATGCTCTCAGTTGATTGATAAAAGGGTCTGTTTCCTCTAAAAACAAAAACTAAAAGAAACCCATGTTTTTGATTCTTAAACTTCTAGGTGCTAAAAATTCCCAGGTAATATATTTGGAAACTTCCCAGGAGCTGCATTTAATCTGTTGTTTTTGGTGGCATCTCGTTAGGTGACTAAGGATTGACCCATAAGATTGCCTTTCTAGGTTTCTTCATCTAATATTATTGCTCTGGAAGACTAAGGAAACTTTAGAAGCCTCGGGGGTCTATGATCTAAAGTAATATCTCAGGATGAAGCTCTAGATGAAATTCAGGATGAAACTCTGGAAGTCCAGAGTTTCTCGTAAAAGAGAAAAAATCTTCAACATGTTTGCATTAACACACACAGCCTAGTTTTGTTTGAGTGTCAGGTGTAGCACGGCTGGACTTGGGTCTCCTTGAGTTCAAAGTTTAGACGGCCACTTGTGAAAGTAAGAAACCAACAAATAAAGCAAAGAAAGCAAAACATCAAGAAAGAACATTATCACCTGGAACCGCGCAGAAATTAGTTTGCCTCCAATCAGAGTCACTTTTTGTACGAGGGGTAAAAAATTCAACTTTTTATCCCAATCTTGGTTGAAGCGGTTAAAAAAAAAGTTTTTCCAACTCTGTGAAGTAAAAGAAATTAGACCCAATTGGCCGTAACTGAGCTTCCCATCGGATTATTGTGTAAAGTCTCCTTTTATTCTCCCCAGAGTGGATAATGCGTGTTCATTGTGATTTATCTGGAGCCGGTTTCTTTTACACCCTCTGCCTATATAAAGTCAGCTAGGACTGGGGCTGGAGATTTAGGGAGCTTCTGGGAGGCAGGATCCACAGTCCGGAGAGAATGAGACAGTTGGGAACATGAGAAACCGCATGTGTCACTGACGCTTCCAGGGGTATGAGTCCTGCTTTTTGCCTCTCAGGGCAGACGAGGAACCATTAGGAACAGGGGCTGGCGTTATCCATCTCCCTTGGAAATTCCCCTCAGGACTGTGTATGCTGCTTTGTTCTCGCCCTTGATTTTAATTTCTCACTCGTGTTTCTGACCTAGAATGCCCGGGGCTGGGGCCCTAGCAGGACTGTGAACATTTGGCCAGCTTGGGTTGGCCACCTGGCAAAGACCGGGTTCTGAGAAGCAATGGTGACGAGGGCCTTTGTCCTGTTGGCCGTCTTTGCGGAAGCCTCGGCAAGAACATGCACTCCAAATAAAGCAGGTATGCCCTGGTGCGAGTCCGTTTTCCTGGAAAGGAAAGTTTCCTGAAGCTTCTCCTTTGCAAAACGCAGAGCTCTGCGCTTGTATTGCTATGAAAATGCAATAATGTAGCCAAGGAGAAGCCCTGAAGCTCCCCGATGCCTGGCGGACTTTTTCCACAGGAAGTAAAAATGTATTGGATAAACAGACTTTTTAAAATTAGAGAATGCTAGATAGATGGCTAGAGAGACAGACAGAGAGAGGGAGAGAGATAAAGATAAAATTTCCAGGTTTTTTCTATTTGATTGTTGAATTTCTGTCCTGCCATAAACTGCTATTTCACAGTGTTGGGCATGAAATGGACATTTTTTTATTTTAACTTATGTGTCCATTTTCATGGGATTAAAAAAAACTATATATTATGATCTCTCCAATCCATCCATTCTGATTTCATAGCTACACTCCTTAAAATAGGTTAGAGTTTAAAAGTGGCCCAATTTTGAATACATGTTAAGTATAGTGCAGATATTACACAAATGTATCCAAAACTGCAAAAGTGGAACTTCAATGACTGAAATTTGGGGAAAACTTTCATCACAGCTCGTAAAGAATAGCAGGGAAGGTATTTTTAACTAACTGCTTTGCGTCTTTAGGTGTGGCTGGAGCCCATCGCATGTAGATTAATGTGTTACCATATCTGATTTCAAACCATGTATATCCTCTTTCTAGATGTCATTCTTGTGTTTTGTTATCCCAAAACCATCATCACCAAAATCCCTGAGTGTCCCTACGGATGGGAAGTGCATCAGCTGGCGCTCGGAGGAGTGTGTTACAACGGGGTTCATGAAGGAGGTTACTACCAATTTGTAATCCCAGATTTGTCGCCTAAAAACAAGTCCTATTGTGGAACCCAGTCTGAGGTAAGTCCAGGCCACACACTGAAGAGTTGCTAAAATGAGGCAACACCTCAGAATGAGACGTCTGCCGGCCACCCTCAAAAGGATTCAGAATTCACCATTTTCCTTTTAAGAGTCTATCCTGAGTCCCAAATTTCCTAGGATGTGTTGCTTAAATTCTTCTCCTCTGCCTGGTTGAAGTGACTCTTGGCTTTGAATCTTATTCTCCTAATTTGTTGCCAGAGCCAGCTAGGCCACCTTCTGTGTGTAGAGCAAAGTACCCACCCTACTTCCACCTCACTTGGAAGCAGTTCACAGGCTGCCATCCTGCCCGGGTGGATGGGCAAGCCAGCCTCTGCCCGAGCCTTTGAAGTGGTGAGGAAGCGCGTTTGGAAGGGATTTAAAAGAGGGACCAAAGCATAACCCAATTCATAATTTGCTCTTGTGAAGTATTCAAGACAGGTAATCAGAATTAGAAGGAACCACAGACATTTTCTTGCCTAGTATCCTTGTGTGACAGAAGAGAAATCTGAGACATCCCAATAAAGTCACTAGTCTGTGGCCACAGAACCAGTAACAATGTACTCACGAAGCGAGGTTAGTTCTGACCCCAGGGCTGATGTCTAGCATTCCTACTGCCTTGACTGCAGGAGATTGTAGGTCTACTGCATCTCAGAAGATGAGAGTAAAGAGCTCCCAGGACCACCACCTCCTCCTAAAGACCTGCAGGGGAGGAAGACACTTCCTCTTCCCAAATGTGGGTTCGTCTGGCTGGAGAACGAATTAAATTCACATGAGACAGAATAGCAAGAGAAAATTAAACAAAGCTTTATGAGGAACCATGGCCCGGGGCCTTTCTTCAAGAAGGAAGAAAGGGCACCGAAGAAGTGGGGTGCACAGAGTGGTTATATACCCCCAAACAGGGTGTTTCACATGTGATTGAAATGTCCCTCCCAGAATAGTCACAAGATTGCCCTGTCGGCACAGCGCTTGATGGACACAGCAGGTAGTGGTCTGCTGTCTCAGAGGGCGTAGCCGGAGGCAAGTCGATTGTCTGGAGCTGGGCGGTCACAGGTGAGCGCAGCAATCGGTTCCTAGCCTAAGGAAAGATGCTTAATCCTTAAGAAATGCCAAAGTTAGGAGGGGGAGGGAAGTCAGTTACAGAAGGTTACCAGACAAGCACAATAAAATGCAGATTTTAAGTCCTTGCCTTTGGTATTGATTAAGAGTTTCTAGAGACAAGGTCATCTCCTTTCTTCTTCCTGGTACAGAGAGGGAGGCACCTTTACAGACAGAGATTTACTTTACAAATCTAAGTGTCCTAATAAAGGGCAAGTTCATTCCTCAGAGCCTCCTTCCCTGTCCCAGTTTATCAAAAGCAATCAGCCTCAAATAATCCTGATGCCAAAGAGACATATCTTGGGGTGGCCAATTTCAGGTCCCCACAGGCCCCACAAGGATTCATTGATTTAGTGGGAAGAGTCATAGGCATAATTAACAACAACATCTTGTCTTTGAGTATCCTGGTAATGTGAACTAGAAATCATCTGTGTGGGTTTAAATGGATTACTTCTCAAGTGAATGTTCAAGATCTCTTCTGACTCTAATGTTCTGTGATTTTTAGAGCCCAACATGTCAGAGGAAAGGGTCTCAGAAATCATGTCACGACTAGAAGAAGGAAAGAGCAAAGAACTAGAAAGTAATGTTCTAGAAATGGAAGATGGGTGAAGTGATTCACATAAGATTACTTGGATAGAAAAAATGGATAAAAAGTTGATGTTGGGAAATAGAGATTTCTGAGCCAGTCTATTTTGGTCAGAAGCCTAGTGGGTATAAGGATTTATTTTTAAGCGTACAACATTCAACCTAGATTATCTTAAACAATCTTAGTTGAACAAACTCAAGAACTCTTTACAAAAATTATCAGGCCACCCACAGACAAAAAGAGTGAGTGTTACTGTCAATGGCAGGCATTCAAGTCTCCCCATTGGGTTTTTTTCTGAGCCATCTTCAATCACTTTTCCCAGAATCCTCATTCTCTTGGGGGTACTGGCCCACCCTAACTGCCTTCTTTCTTTCTCCAGTACAAGCCCCCCATCTACCACTTCTACAGCCACATTGTTTCCAATGACAGCACAGTGATTGTAAAGAACCAGCCTGTGAACTACTCTTTCTCCTGCACCTACCACTCCACCTATTTGGTGAACCAGGCTGCCTTTGACCAGAGGTAAGTTGCTCTGAGAGTGGAGGGCTGGCTGCTTTGTGCGTGTTCTGCAGTCCCTGTCAATCAGGCATGTTTCAGTCCTTATGCAAAATTCTCTCCCCTTTTCAGAGTGGCCACTGTTCACGTGAAGAATGGGAGCATGGGCACATTTGAAAGCCAATTGTCTCTCAACTTCTACACTGTAAGTGGTCTCTAGGTTCTCATTACTGCCCTGTGGCCTTTCCAGGAGAGGATGGGATGCCTCCTTGGGATTTGCTCTTCTCTAAGCTCTATGAAGAGGCCTATTCTTGAATTCAAGTTGAGATGTAAGCTTTGGTCTGGCTTTAAGCTCCTTAAAGACTAGATGCAGGTTCATAGACTGGATGGAAGAGCTAAAAGATGCTACAGAGAAAAAAGGTCAACCTTCCCATTTTACAGATGAGAAAATTGAGACAAGAGGAATCCTCTGAGTTGCTGAAGGTCAATAGACAGTGAGACAGCCAACATCTAACTCTTAATCAAGATTAGTTTCCACAACAACCCACCCCAGAGATTTATATTTAGGATCTAGCTCTTGTTAAAACATCTGGCACAGAGTGAGCTTCCTGCCTGGGACAAGGCTAAGCAGAGAGGTTGGGGTTGGCCGCTGCTGCCTAGTTCTTTGGTCTCCAAACCTCTTCGGTCAGTGGGTTTCCTCATTGTCTAATCTGGACATGTTACCTTTATTGGCATAAAAGTTAAAGGCACACATTATCTCTCTCAAAATAAAGTGCTCCAGAAAAACCAAATATGCAGTGGCCATTAGCCTGGCTGCCCTCCTGTTTAGAAGGGGTGCTTTGTTTTTTAAACCTGTGGCTTCCAGAGAAGAGGCATACACATAGTGACCCTAGCCCAGCTGGCTCTAGGAAGACACAGGCAGAAATAGAAAGCTTTACATGGAACGTTAGAACTGGAAGATATCCTTAGAGGCCATTATGTCCAACCCATTCATTTCACAAAGGAAACCACTCTTTTACTTGGAACTCCACTGACCTTGAAGTCTTTGAACTTGCCTTACTGGCTCCCTGGAAGCTATTAACCCTGCTGAACTCAGAAGGTGAGAGCTAGAAGGGATCCTAGAATAACCTAGTCTATTTCACAGATGAGGATCTAAAGCCCAATGAGGAAATGATCTAAAAGGCCAAGATCCCACAGGTGGCTTGGAGCAGTACCCAGTCTGGAACACAGATCTCCTGACATTGGTTTCTGAGGCATATTTCCTATGAAGCGAATGAAGCTTAAGTTTCATGAAACTTCTCTTGCACAGGCCCCTTTCAAGGCCCTCTGTCTAATTTTGTATTCAAAATTTTGATTCTTTTAATTAAAGAGGGCTCTCTAAATATTTAAGCTTTAAAGTCTCACAAAACCTAGATCTGCCCCTGGCCACACACAACTAGTCATTAAGTCCTGAGAAAAGGAATACCATACAGCCTCTTGACCTATAATCAGAGGGGTTCATACAGTGTGGACCGCTAGGGTGATGAAAGGACGGCCAAACCACTGTAGCAACTGATAAAGTTTGTCCATAAAGGAAAATAGGCTTCATGAATTGACAACAGTCTCAGGGGACGTCCTGATGAGAGGCTCTCTTTACTGCTAAGCCCCTGTCTAGAAGAGCATGATTGTTGTTTCAACCAGATGAAATTATAGATAAGATGCTTCGAAGATTTTACAACAGCTGGAAATGGAGAGGCACCACGATTTTCAAAAATCGTAACCCATCATCAGACGTGTTGGGCTAAGTTTCAGACATAAATATGAAATCTTAGCACTTTTTTAAGAAAAAGCAAAACAAAAATTGAGGCATGTTCTCAGCATCACCCAGGCCATCCTCTGGGCTAGACAGACAGACGTAACAGGATGTTTCCTTGAACTGTTCTAGAAACAAGGATAAAGCCTCCCCTGGGGCCCACCAAGACCCTTACAGAACAAACAACCTCGGCAGAGATGGGGCTCTGATGTTACAACAGAGACTTTGTACTGATTAACATTCCCACCATGGACATGGTTTCCTATGTCTGACCCACGCTTTTGGTATTATTCTTCTCCCCCTTTCTTCCACTTTGAGAGCATTCTTGTGCATTTCTGAAGCAACCACTGCTCCCTGCATATATTTGCATCAAATTACTAGAGACAGAACTGTGCCCTAGATTGCACAATGGAATCAATGCACTGCTAATAGCTTAGGATTCCAAGAGCTCCAAATGCTGGACTCCAAAACCACTGGTTCTACTCAGCATGCTTCCTCTCTTCTCTCTCTACCCACTCCCACTCACTTCTACCAATGGCCCATGGTTGGTACTCTTGGGGAAAAGTTGTTTTGACTCCCCATCCAAACTAAGGGAAGGTGGTCAACTTGCAGAAGTAGACTAGCATTATAGTTAAGAAAATAGGCCTTGACATCAGACCATTGGTTTGAAGCCTGATTCCACCATTTACTAGTTGTGTGACCTTGGGCAAGTAAGGTAACCTCCCTGGGACTCCACCTGTGCATTTGTTAAACAAGGGTAATAATAGTAATAGTACATACCTGACAAATTTGTTATGAAGATTAAATGAAATAATTCTTATGATGCACTTCGCACAATGTCTGGCACAAGATAAGTGCCTCAGAAAGTAGTCATTCTCATGGTTGTAGCCTTTGACTTCATTTAAAGTGGAAACCCTGAGAGCTCCTGACACCAGCATTGTTACCTTTATAAGGTTGAGCATCAATGCCAGTGTGGGATTAGGTTGACTTTTATTCAGTTGAAATGGTACTCACCATTCCTCCTAGTTACACAGAAGCAAATGAAAAAGCTTGGGATGGAACAAATGCAAGCAATAGAGATCAACACGACTTTCAGAGTCAGAACAAACCTCAGAGGTGATTAACCTTGACCTTCCACCCAAAGCCCAAAACTCTTCTGCGAGACTGCTCAGTGGTAGGCTCACCACTTCTTCCAAGGACAATAGCAAGTTAGGCCTTCTCATTTTAGATGAGCGTATGAAATCCGACACCCTGAACTCCAGCCCATCGGTCCTGTTCTGTCTTCTGAAATAATAGGCTGTGATGATGCTGCTGACAGTCCTTCAAATGTCTCAAGCTTTTCCTTCCCAAGCTAAATATCTTGCCACTGTTTGTGGTCCACACATCATCCTAATCACTCTTCTCTGAGTGTGATCCACTTCGTCAATGCGCCTAGTAGCAAGTGGAGCCCAGAATTGAAATGTTGTATTCTGGACCTTGTCAGACCAATGCAGGTCAGAGGTGATCTTCTGGGTTCTGGAAGACTCTAAGAACATGGTCTAGGATAATATTAGCTTTGGGGCAGTTTTCTTCCACCGCTATCTCACATTGAGCTTGTGAGCAAAAGCAACCCCCAGATCTTTCCCACATAAACTGCTGTTAAACTAGATATATGCATCCTAACTTGTGTCACTAGCTGGTTGTGACTCAACCTTTTGGTCAGACGAAGGGACTAGATGGCACGATTTTTCAAGGGGCTCTTCCATCCCATTCGATGAATGAGTTACTACTCATTATGTGGCGTTTCAATGTTTCCAAGGATGCCAAAACAAACTGTCTGGGTATTGGAGAGTAAGCTATCTGGAAAGAGGTTCCTAATTGTTCTATTATAAAGAAATTAGGGGAAAATCACGCTGAGCTTGGCTTTAGCTGTTGAGTGGAAAGTGGAGAAACTGACCATTAAAGGTGTTTTTTATTTCAGAAATTGAATTAATGGTGCAGATTCTGTTCTCTACTTTGTAGCGTAATCTGTCAGGTTCCTCTGTGAGCAGAGACATTATTCCAATGTTCCAATTTTCTGCTGGCTGGTCCCTGGGAGATGGAGCTGGGAGAAACACCTCTAGCTAGACTGAGGACAGCATTGTGGTCCCCAGGTTGGGCCCCCCATTTGGAAACAGTCTCTTTAAATATAATAAATCTCAAAAAACAATAAGGAATGGGGCTGGCCCCGTGGCTGAGTGGTTAAGTTCGCGCACTCTGCAGCAGGCAGCCCAGTGTTTCGTTAGTTTGAATCCCGGGTGCGGACATGGCACTGCTCATCAGACCACGCTGAGGCAGCGTCCCACATGCCACAACTAGAAGAACCCACAATGAAGAATACACAACTATGTACCGGGGGGCTTTGGGGAGAAAAAGGAAAAAATAAAATCTTTAAAAAAAAAAAAAACAATAAGGAATATTAAAAACCTCTGTAAATCTGCCACTTCAACCTGCATATTAAGCTAGTAAATCACTTATGATTAAGAACATTATGGTTTAATTATTACAACCATTTAAACGGTGCAGAGGGCTGACAGATGGGAAGAAAACAATTGATTTCTAGGTCACTGAGGCTGGGAGCCCTGGCTGGACCTGCAATCAGTAAAATAGTGTAAGAGGCACTAGAAGTTGATTCTGAGTCCTCTCAGCTGCTTCTCTGAATTTGACCCTTAGGGTGTTAAAGTCCTTTTTAGCTAGATATCCTTGCTGCCACTGTCTACCTATGGCAGTCCTGTAAATCTCCAAGTCCATGAAACAATCTTTTAACCAGTATCTGGTCTAAGCTTTATTTTTCTATTACATAAAATCACCATTATAAAAACATTTCTGCAAGGCAGACGAAGGTAAAAGTTATTCCCATTTTGCAGACGGAGAAACTGAGGCCCAAAAGACTGACTTGCCTGTAGTGTGTCCCACATTAGTGGTGGGAGCTAGGATTAGCCCAGGATCCTTACCCTTCCATCATCATGCTCTTGTCTCTGGAAGCTAACCTTGGAGAGTAGTTAAAGGTCGTTACTAGAGTTGAGTGAATGCAAGACTCAAAGAATGGAGAAATCAGCCTCCTTTGGGTAAGTCAACTGCAAACCCTGTAATTATTCCTAATAACTCACCCCCACCTGCCTGGTGAAGATGGCAGGTGAAGACCACACACACCAGGCCAATGACCCAAGGCTGCCACTCCTGCTCGCAAATTGTGGCGATGACTCCCTATTGCATTTAGAGTTGAAGTCACAGTCTTCTGCACACACCCTCACAGCCCCTCTAACTTCATCTCCTGCCCTCCCGCCCCACCTCCGCCCACCTCCCCCTTTGCTCTCTCATGCTCCAACACACTGGCCTCCTTGCTGTCCTGCCAGGCACACTCTCACCCCAGGGCTTTTGTCTTGGCTGAAGTATTCTTCCCTGGGTGTCTGCATGGCCCCCTTCCTCTCCTCTCTCAAGGCTTGCCTCAAATGTCACATCCTCAATGAGACCTCCCCAACCGTTGCATTTAAAACCGCAACTTGTTACTCTTCACACTCCCAATCCTCCTTAACCTGCTCTACATTTTTTACAGTTTTCCTACATAATGTACTATATTCTATCCTAACCATGTAATTCATTTACCTATTGTCTATCGTCTGTCTCCCCTGCTAGAATGTCAGGTGGTTGGAGACAGAGATCTTTGCTTTGTTCATTGGTATATCTCAGTAGACAAAACATCCTGACATAGAGACTATCCCAACAGAGAAAGCAGGGCCTGACACATAGTGGATGATGGATAAGTTGTTGTTATTGTCATTGTTGTTAACTGTACTGGGAATAAGCTCATAAACTTTCCAACCCAGGCTGGAATCTGCTCGGGCAGATAGTAGAGGAGCAAGGGCAAAGTGGGGTTGCATGTGTTTGGTCCCCATGCCTTTGGGTGATTCAGTAAAGCACAGTGCTTCAGAATTCCCGGATTCTACTTTTTTTCCATCAGCGAGATCTTGTTCCTGATTGGCATAGATGAGACATACAGTATGTGTCTCACTGTGACCAGCAAATCCAGCCATGGGATGTCCTCATCTCTTCTAAGATGGCACCAGCATCCTAGGAGGTATAGTTTCTCTGGTCCTGGAGGGCCTCACTGTGGTCTCATGTGCCTGTGCCTTTGGATTGATTTCCACCCCCACCCCATCCCAATTTATCTGCTCCTGTCAGAGCCAAGTACTCAATCTAGGAGGTCATAATGCCCAATGTCAATTTCCTTCCCAAGAATGCCAAGTTCTCCATCAAGAAAGAAGCCCCTTTTGTCTTGGAGACATCTGAAATTGGTTCAGATCTGTTTGCAGGGGTAGAAGCCAAAGGGTTAAGCATTAGGTAAGTACATTTCCTTCATGTTTATATCTTTAAATACAAAGAAAAGAAAAAAAGACCAGTTGAGTGACTTTTTAATCACCAGATGCTTCCTACAACTCTCTGGCTCAAAGCGATGTATTTTGTTTCATTTGCAGGTTTAAAGTGGTTTTGAACAGCTGTTGGGCCACACCCTCAGCTGATTTCATGTATCCCTTGCAGTGGCAGCTGATCAACAAGGGGTAGGTACCACTCTCCAGAGCACAGGGCTAAGAGGTGGGGCCAGGTACATCCAGGGCTAGTCTGGCTTGGGGGAGCTTGAGAGGAAGACGCAGAGCCTCCTGGGGATCAGCGCCATCTCCTGTGCTTCCAGGCTGAGTACCGATACTGGGAAACGATATAGTGCTTTCTAGATACCAGGTACTGTTCTGAGAGCTTTATCATATATGAACTCACTTACCTTACAATAAGTAGGTATTATTACTATCATCACCATTTTCCAGATGAGGAAACCGAGCCACAGGAGGGGTTAAGTAACGTCACATAGTTAGTGAGTGTGTCTGTGTGTTTTGGGGGAAGTGGATTCAAATCCAATCAGTCTGACCCCAGAATCCTGGTGAGGACTAAATTAGATAATCCATGCAAAAAGCTTAGCACGTAGTACCTACTCAGTATCCTATTGATTGAAATAATATCATTGTTTTTATTATTAATTCAGTAAATAATAGGGAGCTCTTGAAATTTTTGAGGAGACTGACTTATTGGAATTACACAACAGAATGGTGATTCTGGAAGTCATACAAAGGACAATTTAGAAACAGTACGTGGACAGTGGGAAGATCAGATTAGATGCTGCAGTAGCTAGAGCCAAAAGTGATAAGACCTGAAGTGAAGTATAGCCAAGTGAGGGGAGAGGTCATCCAAGGGAGGGAGAAGCCATAGGAATTTAGCAACCATTTGACTATGCGGTGGAAGGAAGGCCAGGACGAGAAGTCTGAGGAATATGTGACAAAGACGGCTCTGTATTGTTGAATCTGTGGATTCTGAAGGTGAGGAATTGTTTGTTGAGGGCTGCTGGGGAAGGAGCTTTCTGAATAAAGGAGTTTGGTTTCACCTTGAGTTCAAGGATGACATGCTGAGTTTGAGATAAGAATGGTCTAGAAGCACTTAGAATTAGAACTTTGGAAAACAGAGGAGAGATGGAGCTGTACTAGAGACGCAGGCATCGTCCACCCAACGCACAGCGAACACGGAAGAGGCCATTCCCCAAACCAAAGCAGGCCCTTGTGCCCAAGTGATCACCAGAATCCATCAGGGCTAAAGAAACCCTGGGGCCAGGGACAAAGATGATTAGATAACAAAGGTGAAGTCACTTTGGATCTTTAACTACTTATTTTTATTTAACAAACACTTACACAGCACTTACAACATGACACATTGCTCTTCATAGGGGCTTTACAAATATGAACATTTAAATTTCATTAAATGCCCTATAAAGTAGGCAGTATATTAATTACTATTGTATAGATGAGCCAACTGAGGCACAGACAGGTTCAGAAACTTGCTCAAAGTCTAGAGCGTGTATGGGGATGGAAGACCTGGGGTTCAAACTCAGGCAGCATTACTTCCTGAGCAATGTGGGTAGGACAAGCCAGGAGAGCCACATCTAAGCAACCCAGCAAAGCTCCCTGCACAGATGGGAGCTTAGTTTGGATGCTTATTTCACATCTGTCCTTGAATGATTTATTTAGGTTCTGTTGACGATGACACAATCAAATGGTTTCAGGGAGATTCTGAAATAAATTTTTGACTACAGAGACCTGAAATTACATTGGGAACCTCTCCAAATAAAGGCCACATGGGGACAAAGACTTCAGCCACACAGTGGAATCATCTCCCAGCAGAAAGTTCTGGTGCTGTTGCTCAACTGACCAATGTGTAATAGAGCAGGAAAAGCAATGCTTGTGGCTTTGGGGTAGTCCCTACAGGCTGTCCTCAAATTCTAGTGTGCACAGGACTTACCCAGGGTGCCTGTTACACATGCGGGCACCCTGTAAACCTACCACATCAGAAGGTCCCCCGGTGAACCCAGGGTATCTGCATTTAAGCACAGCCCAACTAAAGGAGCCCTGGCCTATTTCCACATTCTGCCTAGTGGAAATGACCCCTTGAGATTGGAAAGGCATGTGCAAAGACCAGTGCCAAAGGGGAGAATTAAAAGTCCACTCCCACAATCTCCCAGATGCTTTCGGTTCACATTGTGCCCTTTTGGAGGAAAATCTAGTTTTCAAGACAGCCTGGAGAGATTAGAATAGATATATTATTAGGAATTTTGATCCTATGAGGCAAAGGAGAGCCCTGTGGCGACCATGTGAAAACCACCCTGTGGGCAATCCATCCAGAGACATCTGTCATGAAGGGGAAAATGCCACAGCCAGCGCCAAGAGGCAGCGGTGCCAAGGCATCTAGGACTGCCCATGATTCGCCTCCTCCCAGCCCCCGACAAAGCTCTGCTTACATTGTTTTCCGTTGGCTGACACCAGGCCTTGGCACTCCAGCTGCAAGGAGCTATTTTAAGGACTCACTTCTTGAGTTCATACAAGGATCTCAGGTTGATTGACCAAATGATCCTCCAAGAGTTTTGTTTTATAACTTGGAAAATGCCCTCAGCTCTGTCCCTGCTCAAAGGCCACCACAAACAGAGCCAGCTTTTCACCCCTGGTCCAGATATGAGGCACAGAGTTCTCTCCTTGTTTCACTCACTAACTGTCAGAGATGACATTCCTTCAGTCCTGCCTCTAATTGGGCCCCTAATGTCCGGTTCTGATAGAATGAGGCTGGAGAAGGTACATCTTGAAAGCTCGCTGTGGTAACCGGACAACTCTCCAGTGTGTGTATTGAGTTGTATTGACGACAGAGTCAAAGAGACATTCCAGGAGGGGCGGTAACATTGAGGTCCACTATGGTGCTGCCCTCTGGTCTTAAGCTTTTGGACCCATAGAGCTAATTCCACAGAGGACAGACTCTGGTGCTCCTTCTCACCTGCAGACAGCAAGCCCCCACACTCATGTGGGCCTCGCTGTAAGTTCCCAAGAATGGTTATGTCTGTTCCCAACACCTGGTTGAACGTCTGGTATTTAAATAAGAAATGAGTATGTGTTTGGTAAACGAAAGAGTATTTTGCTTAAACCAGGATTTTCAGTCTCAACACCATTGACATTTTGGGCTAGATCATTCTTTGTCGTGGGGACCGTCCTGTGCATCGTACAATGTAGTGTAGCATCCTTGGCCTCTACTCACCAGACATCAGTAGCTCTTTCCCTCAATGACAGTCATGACAACTACAGTGCCAAATGTCCCCTGGGGGGGCAAAATGGCCCCCAGGTGAGAACTGCTGTCTTTAACAAATGCCCATCTGAGTCATCATTTTTTCTTTTATTGCAATTATTACCTTTGGGACTTTGGGACTTCTCAAATATTACGTTCTCAATATAGAGAATTTGAGAAACACACAAAGATACAAAGAAGAAAACAAAAACTCTTCATAATGCCACCACCCCACAATAGCCAGTGTTAACATTTAGATGGTATCCTTCTAGCCATTTTTTCTGTGCTTATATTAAAAATTTTATACGTTTTACACATTTTTACAAAGGTAATTATTTAACATAAAACATATAGAATTTAAATAGTATAATGTAAATTTAAATTCCCAGTGGCAAAACCTCATGATACACACAGAGAAAAGTGTTAGGTATGACCTGGACTTAGGTGGCTGTGGCAGCACTTTGAGAAATGCTGTTCCCAGCACTGCTGTCTTTAGCTCATACACAAACTGGGAGTCTGTACACGTCCCAGTCCTTCAGAGGGCTTTGTCTCAGGGATTTGACTTCTTCGGGACAGAGGTGTGGTGACTTACCAGGTGTGTGGTTTCTCATAAGTCGCTCTCCAGCTGCTGTACCCTGTCTATAGAATGGGGATGACCACACCCGTTTCAGCTCCTCAATTTGACCTCAAGTCCTGAGGCTAAGTGAGGTGCTGCCAGTCAAAGTCCTTTGAAAGATAACATGCTGTATGAAAGCCCAGGGCAGTGTTGTTGTCTGTGAACTTGCCTCAGAAGCCCTTGCTGGAGTTCATAAGGTGACACTTTCTCCTCCCCACCCCTCCCTTCACCCCTCTCTGCTTCAGCTGCCCCACGGATGAAACAGTCATCGTGTATGAGAATGGGAAAGAGCACAGGGCGACCTTCCAATTCAATGCCTTCCGGTTCCAGAACATCCCCAAACTCTCCAAGGTTTGGTTACACTGCGAGACGTTCATCTGTGACAGTGAGAAGCTGTCCTGTCCAGTGGTGAGCCACCTCTTTCTGGAAGGAGAATGTTACCCAAGGGGGTGGGGCAAGGGGGGCCGGTATTTGAGATGCTGTATTTTTAGCTGGGAAACTGTAACCAGACCAGTGTAGGTGTGTGCTGAGGACATTCTAGAGGAAAGGGCACTGAGCATGGGGGCAGACGTTCCAGGCTTTGTCCACCCTGCCACCAAAACAAGCTACACAGTCTGGCACAGGTTGCTTAACCTCAGGAAACTGGTTTTCTCACCTTTAAAGATAGAGTGGTGATAAGTGAAGGAGGCCCTTCTCTCTTCAGGGAGCAATGTTAACTAAAATGAAAGTGATAACAGATATGAAAGTGCTTTGAAAAAGCACAAGGAAAATTCAAAATCTAGGTGGTAGCAACGGGCTCTGGATGAAAGTCAAAAGGTGGGTATTTTTAGCCCTTGATTGGCCAGCCTGAGGGTCCATCTCTGGGACTGGAAATGGACCAGAGAGAAGCTACAGAAATTCCCGACACCCGGTCACAGC
The DNA here is from genome assembly GCF_021613505.1 of Equus quagga. NCBI lineage: Eukaryota > Metazoa > Chordata > Mammalia > Perissodactyla > Equidae > Equus > Equus quagga. The sequence continues at coordinate 165,814,623 of NC_060268.1, forward strand.
TGATCTGACCGAGAGAGAGGAAAGGCCCAGAGGTGGCAGTCTGGCTTCACAGACCTGTTTAGTGTAGCTCATGCTGCGGTGGGGGTGAGGGGTCAGTTTCCCCTCTGCATCCCCCACCAAGAATTTGCTGCAGAATCAATCAACATGAGCAGCGAATTCAGGTGAAGATAGTTTTCCACTGTGACCTGCTGTCAATCTGCTCCTTAGAGCAGTGGTTCCAAAGTGTGGTCCACAGCAGCTCAAGCACCACCTGAGAACTTGTTAGGGAGGCAAATTCTCAGGCCTCCCCTAAACCACCTGACTCAGAAACTCCAGGGTGGGCCCAGCAATCTGGGCTTTAACAAGCCCTTTGGGTGATTCTGAGGCATGCTCAAGTTTGCGCACCACCGCTTTGGAGATCTAAAAGTGTTCAGCCCTAAACTGTTACCTGCTGTGGTCTGTTTGGACTAGAGACCTCGCTGAAGGGGGACACGGTGTTTCTGAGGAGGATACCTGCTCACATCGCCTATAGTAACCATTAGAAATAAGCTTATAATCTCTCTTCCTTTTGATTCATTTGACCAGGAAATGGTCATTTATGAGCACAAATAGAGAAAAGGAAGGGAGTAGAGAGACATTTAACAGCTGATGAAAGGATAATTGTTGACACTACATTTAAAAAAGAAAAGAAAGGGTCTGGCCCCATGGCATGGCACTTAAGTTTTCTGGCTCTGCTTTGGGGGCCTGGGGGTCACTAGTTTGGATCCCGGGCGCAGACCTACATACCGCTCATCAAGCCATGGTGTGGCAGCATCCAAGATACAAAAAATAGAGGAAGATTGGCACAGATGTTAGCTCAGTCACAATCTTCCTCAAGCAAAAAGAAGAAGATTGGCAACAGATGTTAGCTCAGGGCCAATCTTCATCCCCAAAAAAGAAAAGAAAGGAATGAGCCAGAACACATTTTGCAAGCGTCTACTTCTCAAATCACTGTGATGTGTAACTGTAGGTAAAAGCCTTACTTCTTACCAAAAGAAATTATGTCACTCCCTCCCACACCCAATGACCTCTTTCAGGTGGACATCTTCCAACCTGAAGAGTTGAAAAGTAAAGCTTTCTTCTTTTTCCCAAGTTAGAGGAGGAATGAAAGATGTCTCTCTGGGTTATAAAAAAAAAATAAGGTAACCAATTATCTGTTGACTGGGGAATCTTGACTCCATTTAGTTTGTGACATGTTCTGTTTTGTTTTTTAAAATCTCTTGTCTTTCCTCTCTTGTGTTTGCTTCTCATCCCACCTTCCAACCTCCTCTCCCCTTCTTTTCTCCTGGTCTCCAGACTTGCGACAAACGGAAGCGTCTCCTCCGAGATCAGACAGGGGGCGTCCTGGTCGTGGAGCTCTCCCTCCATAGTAAGTTTCTCTGTTTTCCAAATGGCTGAGTTCTCTATGGGCTGCGTCCACAGGCACAGCCAGTTTGAGCATGTTAACTAAATTGCCAAACCAGTCCTGCCTGTAAACACAGCCTTTACCCGCAACTGGAGTCTTCCCAACACAGGGGTGGGTGGGGAGGGAAGGCGTGATGGGGAGAGGGGGTAATAGTTGATGCCAAACCAAAGAGTTGAGGTTTGTTAACTACTCTGAAAAGTTCCATCTGTGGCCTAAATTCCAATCCCCCAAGGAATTAGGAGGTGCTGAACTTCCAGACAGAGCATGTGGTCAACAATAATAACAGAGAATGAAATGTATTGGGAACATCCAGTGCAAGTCAACCAAACTTTACTGACAGCCAGGGCTGGGCTTGGTCTGGGCTGGGCACTTGGGTTTCAGAAATAAAGACCCACATGGGTCCTGTCCTCAAGAACTTATCATCTAGCAAGGAGAGCGATGTTAAATGCGAAGGGAGATTACTATTGATGGGGGTGGGGGAAGGCGGGGTGCTACGGGCGTATATGGCAGGGGGATTCAACCTGGTCCAGGGCTTAGGGAAGACTTCTGTCGGTAATCTTTAAGTATGAGCTGAAGTGTGGTATGACATGAAGGGTGAGCAAGGCCTGTGAGAAGGCTGGGGCCTTTAGGAGCTACATCTTAGAGGACAGTTACCACATCAGGATCAGGGGCCAAATCCAGCTGCCTCTTGATTTTGCATGGCCTGCAATCTGAGAACAGGTTTTACCCTTTTATGTGGTTGAAAAAAGTCCAAAGAACAATATTTCAGGACACATAAAAATTGTATGAAATTCAGATTTCAGTGTCTATAAAGTTTTATTGGAACACAGGCACCCTCACTCATCGAGGTCTTGTCTCCAGTTGCTTTCATGCTACAACGGCAGGGTCAAGTAGTTGCAACAAAGGCCAGGTGGCCCTTAGCTGCAAATATTTACTATTTGGCCCTTTCCGGAAACTTTAACAACCCCTGCCTTAAAGAGCAGAGGAGGAAATGGTGTGAGATGAAGGCTTCGTAAACCCTGCTGTAAACTTTGTCCTAAAGGCAATGAGGAGTCTGTTGGTTTAATCAGGGGAGGATACAGCCAGGTTTCAGATTTGTGTTTTAGAAACAGCTCTGAGACTTCTTCCATGATCTTTTCTTAAACCTTCGGCCTTCTCTCTCTTTCCTCACTACAGGCAGGGGACTCTCAAGTCTCTATAGCTTCTCAGGTAAGGAAAAGAGACACTTCTGGGAAATGTCATGGCAATATCTTTAATGGGAAGATGTGTGTTTTAAAAGAAGTTTACCTTTGGCCCCAGCAAAGTCTTTAAGAACTGAAAGTTACTCCTTAAAGTTCCGCCTAGTGGGGAGGAGGGGGATGGAGGCGGGGGTGAAAATGATTTAGATAGCAGCCAGGGGAGCCTCTCAGAGGAAGAAACATGTCAGCTAGGATGGAAGAGCTCACCTCAATGATGAGGAGGAGGCAAGTATGCGAGGGAGGAGCTAGGATAAGACAGTTCTATTTATTAGTAAACTCACAGTTGTAGACTTTGCTCTCACAATTATAGGAAATCATGTAAACCAACTTTTTAAGACTCCAATCCCAGATTCTCATTTCTAAAGGAAGTTCTACAGAGAAATGTACCATCACTGTATTGTAGAAGTTCAGATTCTGTCTGTCAGAGGTCCATAACCTGGGTTTGTCTGTTGGGTTCTCTGTACTGATGCAAGTGAGCTAAAGAAAGCCCAAAGGATGAACAAAATTGACTTTGTATAAAATGTGCAGAGTTTTATGAAAACTCACGTAACAGCCCTAGTTGACTCTTTTGTTGAGTTCCCTCTTTGTGGTGTTGTTCTCGCTCTTTGTGGAACTGCTCCTGTCTCCTTTCCTATCTGGTTCACAGATGTTCTCTACCACCTCATCGTGATGCTGGGGATTTGTGCTGTGTTATAGACGACAGCCTGGCAGGCAGCTACAGCTCCTCTACCAAGATCATCTCCTCTGTTGATGACAAGCTCACATTTATTGTGCTGCCAAAAAGAACAAACAGAAGACCGTATTGTTGGGGAGCAGAGAATAGCACTTTGCCAAATATGTGTTCCAATGATTTTTGTGAATTTCAGTGATTGTCCTTCTTTGGTGCCCCACTTCCTCTTGTGACTTCCTGTGGCTCTTAGATCCTGCAGTCCCTCTCCTGTACCTGGCGGAGGAGTTTCCTTGCCCCATTCTCAAGTCAGGGCTGCGGTGGACTCCTTTGACTCCTTTGACATATATAGTACTGTTAAAAGACCAGCACAGCCAACCAAGTGCAACTGAGCATTTTGAGGCGCATGTCGGGCATAACCACAAAGTCAGTGGTAAGTACAGAACACAGAGGAATAGCCAACTTTGCTGAAATGGCCTTTGTCATCGATGCTGTGCAACTCTTTTCTAAGAACCAGGGCAGAGCCACCAGGTAGGGGGTCCAATCTTTCAAACGATGATATGGGAATCAGAGAGGAACACAATAGTTTTGCTCAAACCTGAGTAATATAAAGGAAAACAGTTATTGAGAACCCTGCAGTGCTAACCTAATTTGTTTTTATCATAGGACTTCTTAAATATGTATAAACATTATATAGATATAAACTCATTTTTGTAACTGATACATATTTCTAAAATCAAAGGAAAATTATAAGTTAATTAGGAATAAAGCAACAAAAAAGAATAAAACTCACATTGACATGAATTTAACATCATAATGTGGTCTTCCCTAAATGAAACTGCCACTTGCAACATGACTAGGGAGTGACCTCCATGACAGGGTCTCTGCAGCTTGTTAACCCAATCCTACCGTATACCTTGTGATGCTCGACGCTCTCACAATTTTTTACTATTTGCTCGACAAAGAAATCTTCATTTGTACAGAATGGTCTGACCTCATTTAGCCTTTACTTCAACATTCAAGCCTGTATCTGTTTTTGTTCCATTAACTTATAATCATTAGAATCGAACCAACAAAAAAAGTCAGAAACACAAATGCAAATATGACCACTGGAATCACGTGGTGCCACACCCTGATAACACGGCCACCCCAGTGATCCAGAATATGTCAATATTAACGCTTTACATTGTCAACAAAGTAAAAACAGCACAAAACAATCCTGGCGGAGAATTGGCAGATCCCTGAGAACGTAAGGTGGACCCCAGTTTGAGGCTAGAAGCTGGAGTGTAACAGAAGCCAGAGCTCTAAGTTCTTTTTCTTAGTCTTGTACAGAGTTAATTAGTAGGCTTATAATTTGAAAACACATCAGTTTGTGTCTCTATATATAATGTATTTAAGAAGTTTTGAGATAAGTAGTTTGATGGTTCTTTTACAATTGTGTTAGTGAATTCAGAAATTAAGCTGGTTCTCCAATCTCTGGAGACACGGAGTACACGTTTGTTTAGCAATAGCTAGATTAAAACCACTCAGTATAGTCTAAACTGGGCTCAAAACTGGTGCTCCAACCAGGGTGAGATCTTGTCTTCCTACAAATTCTGAATTTTTGTAATCAGAAAGGTTAGAAGACATATTTTATTGGTTCTAATAAAAAACTCTTAAATAGCATACTGTTAGCCATAGTCATAAATCCTTGGCTGTCAGAGTAAAACAACGTTGTATTAGTTTTGCTTTATTTTATCATAATGCTTAATGATCTTGTATCTCTACCTGGTACTATGAAATAAATAAAATGCCTTAAAATAAATAACCTATGACTGCAGCTCACAGTGGTAATATATCATGTTGATGGCCAATTCCTCAAGCCTCCCAGGGGTTGATACAGCTAGGGCTTCTTAGACTCCCATCTGTACCGCAGACTTTCTATCATTCTATCCTACACTCACATTTCAAAAATTCCAGTCTTGAGTTTCTGATGCAAAGAGGCAAAGCCATTTTGTATGATTAACATTTAGGGGGAAAAGCTTTTGGTCATCCCTGTCTCTACCTTCCTAATGCCCCAGCACACAGTGTGTTTCGACTTTAGTTAACTAACAGCCCATGGAGTCAGCTTGCCCTTCATGTCTCTTAACTTCTCTGTTAAAGAATTAAGGGAAAGCACTCTCAAAATAATCTCTCTTGTAAATTCCCATTAGTGCTAAACATAAAACAGACATTTAGAGAATGTGGAAAGAGAACATTCTCCCTTAGGTATTATTGGCTGGCACAGAAAAAACACTGGCTATAGATTTTAGGAAATTGCTCTTATCAAAATTCCTGCTTTTGATCCCTAAAGACTCTCTCTCTCTCAAAAGCTCGAGTAATATAAAGGAAATATATAAATACACACGTATATACTGAGTACACACACATAAATCTCTCTCTATTGATCTATTGATATAGAGAGATTTATATATGTGTCGCGTATATGCACTTGTATATGTATATATGTGTGCATGTGTATGTATATATTTGCACGTGTGTGTATGTCTGTGTGTGCACATGTGTGTACATATGTTTTATATGTTTGTGTGTGTGCAGATGCCAAATGTTTATAATATTGAATGAAGAAGGCAGAGGTAACAAAGTCTTTATTTTATGAACCTAACTTACATAAGCATGTGGGCTAGAGAACAAACACACATGCACTCCACCCAAATACAAAGATGGGATAATAACAGACGATCTCCATATCCCACCCCATCCCTACATCTGTGTATCATTTTCTAAGGCTTTTTAAATGTAACAATATCGGATTGCTTAGTTATGTCTACACTTTCATACATACCTCTATTAGTTCTTAATATACTGCATTACTACTATATATGCTGCCTCCCTCCAACTAAATGGAGAGCTAAAGATTAAGGAAAGTTTCATGTTTTCTTCTGTCCCCCAATGTGGTACTTAGCACAGAGTAACTGCTTAATAAATGTTCCTTGTTCATGTCCATATGGATAAAGGATGAATAGATGGATGGATGGATGGATGGACAGATGGATGGGAACTGGGCCCTCTCTCTAAGAGACCTCATAGCAGAGGTTGCCTTGTTCCCTTTAATGGTGGAATAAAGTGTTTCAGATCCAGAAGCCCAGATCCCCAACAAGAGAAGACATTATGAGACATGAGAAGATAAATTTTGGCCCATTGTCTCCATGCTAGGGTAGCAGAGGACACACCCCTGTCCCTTTCATATAAATGCCTTCTGCCTTCCTTATTTCTAAACATCAGTCAAAAGCTTTCAATCCTTGACACTGAAGGCCTGTGGAGAGGAGCAGAACCTACCATCAAGAAAATGGAATCATGTTATAGAAAATAAAGTCTGTGAAAATCCTAGAGTTTAGTCCCCCACCCTGGGCAGAAGAAAAGTCCAGCCGACAGAAGCACTTAGGAGCTTGGTGGAGATGAGACTGCAAAGCACTTCCCTTGGCTCCTATTTAGAGTCCCGCCTCCTGAAGAAAGGCAAGAACTCCACCAAACCTTCTGTAAAATTTGGTATTAAAGGCTCTCAACCCACCAAAACGTAGTTTATTTCCCTATTCAGAGCTCAACAATATCTCCACAAAGGCAGCTCACAGGTCAAGCAAAAAAGAAAACATTCTCATTGGTTTCCACTTCTTCAGTCATAGGAAATTCAACAGGAAAAGGTCTCAGACACGATATATCATTTAAATCACTCTGCCATATTCAGAAGCAACCACACAGAAGACAATCTGGATGCGAGGAGCCGCAAGAGATAAAGCAAGAAGTATTGTAAATGCATTAGTGGTTCAGTAAATCTATTAAACAACATGGGATCCTATTTGTGTAAAGAGGGAAATATTCATAGCAGAATGGATAGAGCTCATCTTTGCTGGACATTTAAAAAAAAAGTACTTCGTAACTGAATGAAAAATTCTATTTAAAATTCTAGCTTTGACTGCATCCTGTGCTCAGTGGATAGGAAAAAATATATACAATAAATTGAGAACAGGACATCATCCATTTGGAAGCTGCAGTGCTCAAAGGAAGTTAGAACCAGGGACCAGGCCTTCTGGTAACTAGACTGCAGGGGTCCTGTCTGCTTGGAACCCCCCGGGTCGGGTTGGCTTTCAGTGCTTGCTCAATCAAACCTTAAAGCTTCATCTCCTGAACACATTCTGGAGGTGCCTTCTCATATGCATTCCTATCTCCTTGCAGGCTATTTAGCTGATAAGGAAATAAGCACTAAAGGTTAGGAAGCAGCCGCCTTGCACAGGAAGGTGGGGTGGGTGGGGCCTGTCGGCCCAGGCTTTGTTCTCCTGCTTTCCCCTCGCCCAGAATGAATTGGGTTCGCTGCAAATCGCAAGCTAATAGGCTGGAAATATCTGGCAGCCAAGGCAGGCTTACTGGCAGGTCTGGGAGCAACAGCCCAGCCCTGGCCCCCCAGGAAACGAGTTCACCACATCCAGCTCTTCCAGCTCCAAGTGTGCTTTGGGCCACAGAACTCAGAGTGGGAAGAGGAGGCCAGCTAGATGGCTCCCCCTACTGGGAGATTGACTCAACACCCTGGAAGTACATCCCCTACATGGTATATTTAACGCACCTCACAGACTTTCCTGAGACCCCACAGACATCTTCAGAAAAGACACTCACCTCAGAAGATCTCTGGGAATTTAGCTTCTTTCTCAGTAAATTCAGGGAGTGGAATAGTGAAGCCTGCTTTGCCTTTCAACCAGAAAGTTGTTTGTTCTCCTTTCCCCTGTGGGAGGGAAAGGAGAGCGATGGTGACTCAGAGGAGAGGCTGCCTGTGAGATGTGGCCTCTGAGCAGACGACTCAGTCTCCCGTGCTGCTTACTGAAAACGCTGTTTGTAGCCAGACCCGCAGCTAGGCAGGAGCTGCCTCAGTGAGGAAAAGGCCTCGTTGTGGATGAAATCTTGATGACTCCCTTGGGCTTTGGTGATGAGCCTCGATGGACAGTCAGCAATGGCCTAGGGGTGAGGACCAGTGGGAGCTAAAGTTTGTTGCAAAGAAAATCTTTAAAAGATAGTAATGAAGCCTATTGGCTCTTACTATGAGTGGGGCACCAGGTGAAGCCCCTCACATGCACGTTCACATTTAATCCTCGCATCCACCCTTTGAGGGCAGTATTATCACCATTCCCATTTTACAGATGATAAAACCAAGCCCCCAAATCAGACAGCTAGTAAATAGGGGGACAGGATTCAAAGCTAGGGCTATACTGCTGCCTTCTAGAAAATTCTTCCTCTTTCCTGAAGTCAGTTGATCAAATACAGCAAGCCAGGAGCAGGCTCAGCAAATGAGGAGTTGATGCCACCCCCTCACCTTTCACTTCTCTCCCTGGACCCCACTCCCACCCAAACACCCAATATCTTAGTAACCACCCACCACTCCTACTGTGAAAATCTCCAAGATGTTGTTGAGAATATCCCAAGAGGAGCCCCCCCCCCCCCCAGCCCCAAAAGGGCAGTGTTTATCAGAAAGAAGATCACGGTAAGTTTCAGTAACAGACTGAAGACCAGGATGGAGGAGAAGGCAGAAGGAAAGGGGAGAAATATTTAAATGTATAGAGATGAGGTCCTAGTACCCCCAAACCAGTGGGCTTCTGTCTCCCCTGTGAGCTTCATGATTCCTGGGCTTGTATTAGCTGTTACTTTGTGTGGGAGACGAGACTGGGGTATTCAAGGGGAGGCCGGGAGACCATTAGTGGCAAAGAGAAAGGAGGCATCCCATAAAGGGTTGGTCTAGGTGGGAGACAAGGTGTTTTCTGTCATAGATTCCATGTCTGACTCTTTGAGGGAACCGTACAGTCCTGTCTGAAGGAAGAAGACCTAGAAACACGAGCACCTCCCAATGGACCTTAGAGGTCTCCACACACCACAGCGTGGAGATTCGTTCATCTTGTCAAGTTCCTCAACACCTCCATCAGAGACCCCAATGGGGCAGGTGGGGTACAGTTTGCCAGGTCTTACCTTGACTGGAGTGGTGCCTCTCTTCTGCAGATCATACCCTCCCAGCGCCAGCAGGGCACCTGCAGTGCTCTGAGAGACGTGAATCCGGAGAGCTGCCATGAACCAGTCATTGCCTAGTTATCGCCTTGATCATGACTCTCACACAGGTGTCAGCAGGACAGGGGCTGCCGTGGAGGGGAATGTTGCACTGCTCAAAGTCTCTCATTAAGCAAATCACAGACAACCTCTCTGAAGTCTGGGACCCTTGGGCTGGGACCCCCAACCATCCAAGCATCACTCAGACACTCCTGGGTGCTGCTCAAGCTTTAATATACTCACTTTAGAATCAGAAGGCAGAACTGACTCCATATCCAAGTTGATACTCCTCATGGAGGGAAATCAGGTGGGCTCTTCAGGCTTCTTAGGATGATACCAGAGCCGAACGTATCACTGAAAATGTTGTTTGTAACCAGAACTGCAAACAGAGTCAGGTTTGGAGCCTATACAAGCAGTTCCACTTTCAAAATTTATCCTGAAAATCTTGATTTACAAGCTAAACGAGGGGTTAAAATCTGTGTTTGAGATGTGGTGGATTAAGTTAAACAATGACATAATCAGAGGGGGAAAACTTTTTTATGTGTTTTTATATATTGTGGGAAATTTACATATTCGAGAGAATGTTAACCTAAACTCTTTGAAACTTAAATCACTGAGTAATTATTTTTTCCAGCTGATAAATGTCTCAGCTGATAAATGGCATACATGTGTCTCGCAATAGTCAATGCAATAGAAATTACTGTAAAGCAAAATAGTATGATGTTCCCCGGAGTTCTCGGCCATTGATTTCTTTTGCATCACCAGAACCATTCTCTACATCAGGGAAGAGCAAATTACCACCCATGGGCCAAATCCAGCCCACCACCTGTGTTTGCAAATAAAGTTTTATTGGAACATGGCCACACACATTCAGTTACATATTGTCTATGGCTGCTTTCACACTACAATTGCAGTTAAGTAGTTGTATCAAAGACAATGGCCTGCAAAGCCTAAAATATTTATTGTCTGGCCCTGGACAGAAAAAGTTTGCAAACTCCTGCTCTTCATTTAAATGATCTTATTGTATGTGCACCTGACTTTAGAACGGAAAGTCTTAGAAGGAGTAAGTCGTGTGTGTTTACACAGCTCCATAGAGAGAACAGTACAAAACCTTGTCTACAAAGCTTGTGATCAGTGTTGTCTCGAGTGGATAACGATCTTATTCTCCAAACGGAAAACTGTAGAAAATGCAAATGAGTCCTCTCAAAATACTCTCTGGTGAAAGAGAGCAGACTGGAGGGACAGCAAGACTGTGTTTGCAAAGTGCTATAAATGATACCCACACAAACTGCTACTTTCCATTCCGGATGCCACGTTCACAGTGTCTCCAAACAGACAGTATCTAGGCATGGTGACTCCCAGCACGCCAGCCACCACAGGGCCTACAAAGGGAAGAACAGAAGGGCATACCCAGTCTGCATTTCCCAAGGACTAGACCCCATGATGCACATTAAGTCAACAAATGCAATTCAACAAACATTTGTTGAGTGCCTTCTTGGGGCAAAGCTTGGTAATCGATCCTAGGGTTTAATGAGGCAACCTATGGAACCCACAGACTTCTGGTGGGAAACAACATAATTAAACGTTACAGACTGAATGTTTGTGTGTCCCCCCCACCCCACCCCCAAATTCATATGTTCAAGCCCTCAACCCTCAAATAATGGTATTAGGAGGAGGGGCCTTTGGGAGGTAATTAGGTTCAGATGAGCTCATGAGGGTGGGGCCCTTATGCCAGCATTAGTGTCCTTATAAGAAGAGGAAGAGACACCAGAGCTCTCTCAATTTCTCCACTGTGTGAGGACACAACTGGAAGGCAGTCTTCTGCAGTACAGGAAGAGGGCCCTCACCAGAACCAGTCCATGCTGGCATCCTGATCTTGGACTTCCCAGCCTCCAGAACTGCGAGAAAATAAATATCTATTGTTTAAGCCACCTAGTCTATGGTATTTTGTTATAACAACTGAGCTAAGACAGAAATTAATGACAATGCTATTCATGTACTAGAGATGTAAACAAAGCCACAGGGGCACAAATACGGGAGTAATTAATTCTGATTAGGGGTCAGGTTTTACTTTAGTTAAGCCTTGGAGGATAGGTAGGAGCAGGGCCAGCTACATAATTTGCAGGGCCCAGTGCAAAATGAAAATAAGGGACCCCTCATTCAAAAGTTATTAAGAATTTCAAGACAGTGATGGAAGAGAATTAAACCAAGTGCAGGTCACTTCTGCTCAGGTCACATGCCCATGAGTTTGACAAAAACAGAACAGATCAAAGGGCATTTGACGCAGAGGCATGGAGGAAAAGCAGCCTGATATAACTGCTCTGGTTTTTGGTCTCCTCCTTATTTTTGGTTCAACACCTTGAAGTCTTAGTGTGTCTATTATCAAGCAATCGGGCTAACTGGAAATACACATACTAAGACAATTCAACCTTTTATTTCCCCTGGAGATGTTACCATCTATTTCAGGGTTCCTAAATCCTCTGACCTAGAACTTGAGCTCAGAATTACCTGCCGCCACACCTGGACCATAAGGCCACCTGCCATCAGTGTTATCTACCTGTGTGGAGGCCAATTCGAAGCTTGAGCTTCTCTTCAGGCATGTGCCCAATCTGGAAGTGAATGTTGGCTCTGAGAAACTGCAAGGACATTGTGGCAATCTCTCCCACATGTTGGGTTCCATTGTGGATGGGAAGTCTACTAGCCACCATGTATGCATCTCCAATGGTTTCAACCTGAAAATAAAGCAACAAGGTGGCCTTGTGTCCTCCAGGAGGGAGGTCAGGAGTGGAGGCAGGCTCAGAGACCAAGGCCCCTCATTACTGACCCCTGCTTTGAGGCTTCATATACTGAGGGGTCACACTCCCTGACCTCTACTCCATCCAAGTGCCAGCCTTTCCTCAAGTTCCTGCTCTCATCCTGGTTCTTCCACAAAGCCTTCCTTCCCTGAGCCCTTCTCCCCACTGTCACTGCTTCCTCCTCTGAAATCTGACAGTGGTGTGACCATATTTCCCAACCCAAGTTCAAAACCAGTTAGATAGGCAGCAGTGTACTGATGAGGTAAATTGCAAAGGATCACATGGATCAAGTAGAATCCATCTTATGGAACCTGAAATGTCTTCACCCCACACAAGGACTCTTATATACATTGTATACATATGTATATTTACACAAAATATATACATTTATACATATATATAAATGTATGTATCTGCCTGATCTGTCCTCTTCTCTCCCAATCCTCCTAATAAAATCAGCTTTCAGATCCTTCATTCACAACAGAGAATAAACGACAAGCGTAAACTTAAAGTTATAGTCCTTTCCAGATCCATTTGCATTCTAGCAGAATCCAAAGATACTGCGATAAAGGTGGAATTTCAGGCCTTAGCCAGGCAGTCGGAATACCCCTGTCTCCTGGTGACCCTGAAATTACAGACTCAACTAGTACACGAGTCTAAGTCTTCCTAGGGTACCTCTCTTCACCATGAGCACATCTTTTAGAAATACAAACTGATTTTAGCATTAGCTCATGCAAAACATAACTGAGAAGATAGCACTAAGAGGAAGTCCCAGAGGAGGTCCCCTCAAGCAGAGCCGGTCCTGTTTTGTTGGGTGTGTGTGATCTGCTCTTTGAGATATCCATGTCATCCTTTCTTTCACCCTCAGGGATAACCATTGAGGACCTGTCACTCAGGGACATGACCACACTGTCCCCCAAATGTCCCTGACCCTAGGGCCATAGGGAGAGCCCTGCAATCACGGTCAGAGCTGGTGCACTTGAGGCTGCCTACCAGGCGTGTGTGAACATGGGTACTGTCCCAGGAGTCACCATCTGGCCCATCTGAAAAGTCAGAAAACACCTAAAGCAGCCGTCATCACCACCACCTGAACGAGGCCAAATTATTTGTTCTTGCTCTTCTCCCTCCAAAATCGTTTTGCACACTAGGTGACCACGTTCATACACCCCAGGGTAGCACCAGGCAGGTAGCTGTCTCACCTTTAGCCATGGGTCCCATAGTCTAAACTCAGGAGTCTGTCTTCACCTGAATTGCTAAGGATCACATTGACAGAAGTGGGACTCACACAAGATCCAAAGACAGCCTTTCAAGGAGAGCACATGGGAGCCTCTCTGTCTCTGAAGGAAATACGTTCAGGAGGCAACTGGCGGAATTAGCCAGTGGAAGGTCAAGGCCTCTTTTAGAAATGTGTTTACCACAAGATATAATAATGGAAGGAAACAGAGGGAACAACTGATGATTCTTGACAAGCACCTACTTCTTTGATTAATCAAGCTCTTTCCCAAGAAAACAAACAAGAATAAGATATTGAGTTTCTGTCATGAATCGAGATAGACTGCCAGCCTGAAATAGAGCCTTCCTCCTGGCTGACGTCTAGGGCTGCGTTCATCCTCACTCACGCCCGGAGACAGCCGACAAGGAACTCATGTTCCCTCACAACCCAGGAGCCAGGTGTCTCACCTTATACACATCATAAGTTTTAATGATGTGATCGAATAAACTGTACAGGTCATTAAGGAGCTTTACAACTTGCAAGGGGGAGCTGAGAGAACACAGTTTTGTGAATCCAACAATGTCAGAGAAAAAGATTGTCACGGACTTAAAATTTTCTGGTTCCACGGAACTTCCAGCTCTGAGCTGTTCTCCAGTGAAGCTGAAATCAGAGAACAGGATCATTTTTGAACAGTACCTTATTCATCTTTCTCCTGTAGACCCCTACAAAGTCACCCTGTAGATGCTTTTGCTTCAATGAGTTGGGTTTTCAGTTGACAAAATCCATCGTCTAGAGGGATTCTTTTGACACCCATTTCTCCACCTGCATTTTCTCTAAAGAGATATTTTAATTGGTGGGTATGAATTGGGGGAGGCGGGACGGGCAGGTCACAGAAACATCTTTACAGAAAGGATTTTCTCCCTAAAGGCACTTCGTTGTCTCCTATTGGTTATAGAGTTTGATTGTAAAGACTCGATCTGCAGAAGTGTAAGCAAATATAAGCATTCACTAATGCACAAATTAATATTTTGCTTCTATCAAACAATCTTGCATTAACACGTTCAAATCCCCAACCCAGCTTCTTTGTCGAGACACACAAGAAAGGTGCGGGATTTTAACAGCCGATGCTTCTGCCAAGTGCTTAGAGAATGCAAAGGTGAAAGCAGAGGCAAAAATGAAGCAAGTTTTGGATCTGAAGTCATGGGTATATATTGTATCGTGCAAAGGCTTTGGACGTACAATCTGAAATACTGGGAAGTTAGCAATTCATCAGACTCATGAAACTAGAGCGCCATCTAGTGGTTCCTCTCTTATTGCTGAATCCACCATCTTCCATGCAAAAGACCTACACTCTCTATTCCTATGGATTCAAGGGCTTTTGCCTCTATCTCCCTTTATAGGGTGTGCCTAATTACACGCAAAATACTTGACCCATTTTAGAAGAAACTGATGTCCTCCTAGGAAAAGAACAAAGGAAATATTCTCTCCATGTGGGGCCTCCTTAGATAGTGATGCTGTTGCTTCCTGGGTTCCTTTGTCAAGGCCCCAGTGCTTTGGGATACCTGGGCAGCATTGTGGACAGAAGCTTATCCACCTTCCTCTTCTCTGCCATCAGCTAATTGGTCCTCTCTTCCACCACCTCCTCCAGGTGATTGGCATATGCTTCCAGCTTGCTCATCATATTGTCTAGTATGTTCACATGGCTTTAAAAGAATCCAGACATTAACATATTTTCCAAGAACTTTACGGCCTCAGTGGAGTACAACTTTCAACTATACATTCCAAGAAAACGTGCCTCACTCTTAAGGTTTCCTACTTAATTGTTGCCAATGGACAACAGTGAAATGACAAGGGCAATGGGGCCATGTGGCAGCATGGAGACTGCCCTTTACCAGCTCTTGATCTTGAGCTGCACCTTTCATTCCTCTGAGCCTCAGTTTCTTCATCAGGAAAAAGGGGATAATGATACATACCTTACAGTGTTGTTCTGAGGATTCAGGGAGACAATGGGTGCAAGGTGTCTAGGGCTGTGTCTGGCGCCCAGTGGGCACTCAACAAATAGTGGCCTTCACTGGCCTTCCCTCACTCTCCAACAATCTCTACACCACTGTCATGGTCAATCAAAAATGTAGATTTCAGAACAGTCATTTTTTTCTTTTCAGATGGCAACACCAGACGGTTTCTTTCTAGTTGACGGATGTCAGGGGCACGTCTCCATCATACAGGCTCTTGTTTTAGAAGGGTCTTCAGAAAAATCTCTTAAATTCCTCGTTTTTCAGATGAGGAGACTGAGGTTCACATAGAAAATAGGCTTGCCTTAACATTGGAGGCCATATTTTCTGAGTAAAATGTCATGACTGATCCAAGACATACTATTTAAAACTATTTTGATATGGAAAACACAGAATATATTGCTTAGCGACATCTGGAACAGACAAAAGAAGGTGATGGAAGTACTGATGTCTGGTCCATTTTTATATCATTTATGAAATAAAAGGAGAATTTACCACTCTACTTCAACAGGCATGTAGTACAGTGCTTTGAATATGGTAGGCATTGAGTGAGTATATGATGAATAAATGAATGAATGGAGGAATAAATGAATGAGAGGAGTGAGCCACACAGAACCAATCACAGCCATATAGTTTTAAACTACCAGTGGTTAAATGATTAGGAGAAAATGTCTGTCACACATATAACTCACCCTTTGGGACAGGCTTCACGTAAAATTTCTTGATGGAAGCGAAAGTGGGCCTTTTCTCTGGAGACATCCCAACACGCCCTCACCATGACCACGATCTTTTTACTGCATGCACTTCTCCTCTGCCAGGGAAGGTCAAAGTGGAACTGAGGCTGTGGGCTCTTTGATTTGGCTGATGATCTCTGAAATTCATTTTGAGTTTAGCTAGCCAAATTTCTGAACTTTATGCCATTTACTACACTTCATTTTAAACATATGTGCTCTTAAATTTGTAAATTGAGTTTTTAAGTAAATTAAACAGATTAGAATTTCAGAGAAATTTGAATATTTTAACAGAAATATTCTGAATCCTCCTGGAAAATGAAGAACCCTAACGTAAAACTTATAAGCACTTCCTAATTAATCTACTTTTAGATTAAGTTTTTTTCTAATAGAACTTTTCTTCAAGTAAAGCATATTTCTATGCGATTTCAGGAGTGTATAGCATCTGGTATTGGAAATCCCCAAAATGTGCTTTATGAAAGTTTGCATTCCATTTAATATGTTACATAAAAGTTACTTTAACAAATAATGAATGTTACCACCATGTTCTGCCTGTGTCCAACTTTGTAAACCCTACTTTCTTTCACGTCCTCATTGGCTTTTATGACATTCATTAAACATTCTGCTTCTGTAAAGGAAATATTTTGAGAACAATGTATACATGGTTGAGTACAAAAATACCCTGGGTGAAATAACATGGATCAATCTCAAGTACGTATTACTAAGTATAAGAAGCAAGTCTTGAGTGACATCAGCATCATGGCAGAGTGAGTTGCTCCCTTTGTCTCTCCCCTCTAAGTTGCAACAAGTTGGACATTCATTGACCAACAAAGGACTCCCTGCACAGCACACCAGAACGCCTGAGAGACCCATGCCTCTATACATCTGAACATGGGTGGACTGGACCTCCGGGAGGTAGTGGAACTAGGGGAGCAGCTCCCTCCACCTCCCCCAGTAGCCCCTCTCCCAAACAGAACCGGCACTTTGCAGTGGCAGCATTCTACAACATGGATCCTCACACCAGCAAATAGATTAAAAAGCAAGACCCATCATTTTCAGGGGAAAACATGGCACTCACAGCTTAGCCTCTGCCAGCCACCCCCAGCAGTGGCTGGTGGTGCATTATGTCCTGGGGTGTTAGGACACACAGTGGTCCTGGCCACTCAGCCCCCTCGCTAGCCCCTGGAAGTTGTGCTGGTCTTTCCAGCAGTGGGGACAGCCTCCAAAACATGGATTCTCCTGGCTGGGGTGGCACGCTCTGACCTGAGGTTCCAAAAAGCACAATGGCACATGCCAGCAACCAGAGGCTGCAGGACCAATGACAACACCTACGTCTTAACCCCTGCCCCTCCCCTGGCAGTGGCAGGTGGTACCTGCAATCCGAGGCTTCGGAAACCACTGCAGGACCCATGAACAAGCCCCCAGTGGTGACATGCTCAACACCAGCTCTACCAGCAGTGGGGGCTGCATACAAGACCCTGGGCCCCCAGCAGTGACAGAAACACCTGTGAACCTAGTGCCCCTGCAGCAGTGCTGCCAGCACCCCCAGACAACCCAGGAACATTAGCACAGGTAGTGCATGCGGCACAGTACCCGAGCCCATGGAGAGCCTGCAGAGAGCCAATGGAGGAACACAAGACCTAGGTGACCACAGAAGTAGCAGAAGTGCTCACAGCCTGGTGATCTTAGTGGTAACACCAGAGACTGCAGTGACATCATAAGCAACAGGGCACCAGCAACCTCAGAGGTACAAACAGCACAAGGAAGACACTGACAATGCCTCTAGCAGAGGTAGAGGAGGGTGGAAAGTGCAGCTCTCAAATACGACCAGAAGCAGCTCAAAACCAAAGTGATCAAAGCCTTACCCAAATAAGAAAGGTGGTTATTACCACAAATGTGCTGGCAGAGGATCAACTCATCAGATACCATGAAGAACTACAGTAACATGGTAGAACAGAAAGAAAATGGCAACTCTCTAGAAACCAAACTTGAAGTCACAGAAGATTCCAATCTAACTGACAGAGAATTCAAAATAGTGGCCATAAGGAAACTCAGAAAGACAGTTCAATGAGCTCAGGAATAAAATTAATGAACAGGAGGAGTACTTCACCAAGGAGATGGAAACTCCAAAAAACAAAAAACACCAAACAGAAATTCTGGAGATGAAGAATGCAATTAATGAGATGAAAAATAAAGTAGAAAGCATTGTAAATAGAGCAGGCCATGTGAAAGAAAGAATTCGTGAGTTCAAAGATACAAATCTAGAAATGATTCTGGTGGGAGAGGACAGAGAACTAAGATTTTCAAAAAATGAAGAGATTCTGGGGCTGGCCCAGTGGCATAGTGGTTAAGTTTGCACACTCCACTTCGGCGGCCTGGGGTTCACCAGTTCAGATCCTGGGCATGGACCTACACACTGCTTATCAAGCCATGCTGTGGCAGGCATCCTACACATAAAATAGAGGAAGATTGGCACAGATGTTAGCCCAGGGCCAAGCTTCCTCAGCAAAAAGAGGAGGATTAGCAGCAGATGTTAGCTCAGGACTAATCTTCCTCAAAAAAATAAATAAATAAAAGAAGCAATTCTACAAGAAATATCTGACTCAATTAGGAAAAGCAACATAAGGATAATGAGTATTCCAGAAGGAGAAGAGAGGGAGAAAGGAGCGGAGAGCTTAATCAAAGAAATAATAGCTGAGACCTTCCCAAATCTAGGTAAGGAACTGGATATACATGTATATGAAGCAAATATAACTCCTAATTATCTCAATGCAAAATGACCATCTCCAAGGCATATTATATTAAAACTGTCAAGAGTCAATGACAAAGAAGTAACATTAAGGGTGTCCAGAAAGAAGAAAATAACTTACAAAGGACCCCATCCCCACCCCAAATCAGGCTACCAGTGGATTTCTAAGCAGAAACTCTAGGCTAGGAGAAAGTGGAATGATATATTCAAAATACTAAAAGACAAAAACTCTCAGCCAAGAATACTCTATCCAGCAAAGTTATCCTTCAGATATGATGGAGAAATAAAGACTGTCCTAGACAAACAAAAGCTGAGGAAGCCCATTGCCACTAGACTTGCCTTACAAGAAATGTTGAAAGGAGCCCTCCTACCTGAAACAAAAAGGCAAATGTTTACAGAGCTTTGAGCAAGGTGACAAATAGACAGACGGAATCAGAAAATTGCAACTCTATATCAGAATAGGTTAGTAAACACTTGGTTAAAACATAAAAATTAAAGGGAAAGAAAGCATCAAAAGTAACTATAACCACTTCAATTTGGTAACAAACTCACAACACAAAAAATGATAATTTGTGATGACAAAAACAGAAGAGGAAAAGGAAAAGGATGGAACCTGCATAGGCTAATGGAGATAAGATGCTATCAGCAGAAAAAGGACTATCTCAACTACAAGATCTTCTAAACAAACCTCATGGTAATCTGAAAACAAAAAATCAGAGCAGAGTCACAAATCATAAATAAACAGGAAACTGAGAAAAATATCACAGAAAACCACCAAACTGAAATGGCAGCCAGAAATACAGGAAAAGAAACAATGGAAATATAGAACAACCAGAAAGCAAAAGATGAAATGGAAGTATTAAGCCCTCATATATCAATATTCACTCTAAATGTATGTGGATTAAATTCACTAATCAAAAGACAGAGTGGTTGGATAGATTAAAAAACAAAACCCAACAATGTGCTGCCTCCAGGAAACACATCTCAGCTCTAAAGATGAACAAAGGTTCAGAGTGAAGGGATGGAAGATGATACACCAAGCAAATGGCAAGCAAAAGAAAGCAGGTGTAGCCATACTTATATCAGACAAAATAGACTTCAAGCCAAAAAAGATAGCCAGACACACACATGGACATTATATTATGACAAAAGAGGCATTTCACCAAGAAGACATAACAGTTATTTATATACATGCACCTAACATAGGCACACCAAAGAATATAAAGCAACTATTAACAGACCTAAAGGAAGAAACTGAGAGCAACACAATAATAGTAAGGGACTTTAATACCCCACTTACATCAACAGATATATCATCCAGACAGAAAGTCAACAAGGAAACAGTGACCTTAAATGAAATTCTAGACCAGGTGGACTTATTAGATAAATTTAGAACATTCCACCCCAAAGCAGCAGAATACACATTGTTTCCAAATGCACATGGGACATTCTCAAAGATAGACCATATGTTAGGAAACAAAACAAGCCTCAATAAATTTAAGAAGATTGAAATCATATCAAGCATCTTTTCTGACCACAATGGTATGAAACTAGAAACCAACAAGAAGAAAGCTGGAAAAGTCACAAATATGTGGAGACTAAGCAACATGCTCCTGAACAACTATTGGATCAATGAAGAAGTCAAGGAGAAATCAAAAAACACCTGGAGACAAATGAAAAGAAAATACAATATACCAAAACTTACGGGATGCAGCAAAAGCTGTACTAAGAAGGAAGTATATAGCAATACAGGCCTACTTTAAGAAACAAGAAAAATCTCAAATAAACAATCTAACAGTATACCTAAAAGAACAAGAAAAATAAGAACAAACAAAGCCCAAAGTCAGTAGAGGAAAGGAAATAATAAAAAATCAGAGCAGAAATAAATGAAATGGCAACTAAAAAAACATAGAAACAATCAATGAAAGTAAGAGCTGGTTCTTTGAAAAGATAAACAAAATTGACAAACCCTTAGCTAGACACATTAAGAAAAAAAGAGAGAAGGCTCAAATAAATAAAATCAGAAATGAAAGAGGAGAAATTACAGCAGTTACCACAGAAATACAAAGGATTATAAGAGAATACTATAAAAAGCTACTCATCAACAAATCAGATAACCTAGAGGAAATGGATAAATTCTTAGAAACATACAACATCCCAAAACTGAATCAAGAAGAAATAGAGAATTCTGAATAGGCCAATCACAAGTAAAGACATTGAAACAATAATCAAAAACCTCCCAAAAAGCAAAAGTCCAGGACCAGATGACTTCTCTGGTGAATTCTACCAAACATTCAAAAAAGATTTAATACCTATCCTTCTCAAACTCTTCCAAAAAATTGAAGAGGATGGGATGCTTACTAACTCATTTTATGAGGCCAGCATTACCCTGATACCAAAGCCAGGAAAGGACAACACAAAAAAGGAAAATTATAGACCAATATCACTGATGAACATAGAGGCAAAAATCCTCAACAAAATATTAGCAAATCAAATACAACAATACATTAAAAGGATAATACACCGTGATCAAGAGGGATTTATTCCAGGGATGCAGGAGTGGTTCAACATCTACAAATCAAACAATGTGATACACCACATTAACAAAATGAAGAATAAAAATCGCACTATCATCTCAATACATGCAGAGAAAGCATTTGACAAGATCCAGCACCCATTTATGATAAAAACTCTCAGTAAAATGAGTATAGAAGGAAAGTACCTTGACATAATAAAAGCCATATACGACAAACCCACAGCCAACATCATACTCAGTGGTGAAAAACTGAAAGCTATTCCTCTAAGAAAGGGAAAAAGATAAGGATTCTCATTCTCACCACTCTTCTTCAACATAGTATTGGAAGTCCTTGCCAGTGGAATCAGGCAAGAAAAAGAAATAAAAGGGATCCAAATTGGAAAGGAAGAAGTAAAACTGTCATTATTTGCAGATGACATGATTCTGTATATAGGAAACCCTAAAGAATCCACAAAAAGCTGTAAGAAATAATTAACAAATACAGTAAAGTTGCAAGGTACAAAATCAACATGCAAAAATCAGTTGCAGGGGCCAACCCGGTGGCTGAGTGGTAAAGTTTGCGTGCTCCACTTCCACAGCCCTGGGTTTCACCTGTTTGGATCCTAGGTGCAGACATGGCACCACTCATCAAGCCATGCTGAGGTGGCATCCCACATAGCACAACCAGAAGCACTTACAACTAGAATATGCAACTATGTACTGGGGGACTTTGGGGAGAAGAAGAAAAAAAAGAAGATTGGCAGCAGATGTTAGCTCAGGTGCCAATCTTTAAAAAAAAAAAATCAGTTGCATTTCTATACACTCAAAATGAACTACCAGATAGAGAAATCAAGAATACAATCCCATTTACAATAAGAACAAACAGAACAAAATACCTAGGAATAAATTTAACCAAGGATATGAAGACTTATACACTGAAAGCTATAAGACACTATTGAAAGAAATTGAAGAAGACAAAGAAATGGAAAGATATTCTGTGCTCATGGATTGGAAGAATAAACACAGTTAAAATGTTCATATTACCCAAAGCAATCTACAGATTCAATACAACCCCAATCAGAATCTCAGTGACATTCTTCATGCAAATAGAACAAAGAATCTTAAAATTTATATGGAACAGCAAAAGACCTCAAATAGCCAAAGCAATCCTGAGAAAAAAGAACAAGGCTAGAAGTATCACACTCCATGGATTCAAATTATACTACAAAGCTGTAGTAACCAAAACAGCATGGTACTGGCACAAAAACAAACACACAGACCAATGGAACAGAATTGAGAGCCCAGAAATAAAACCACACATCTATGGACAGCTAATATTCAACAAGGAAGCCAAGAACATACAATGGAGGAAGGAAAGTCTCTTCAATAAATGATGTTGGGAAACCTGGACAGCCACATGGAAAAGAATGAAAGTGACCATTATCTCACACGATACACAAAAATTAATCAAAATGGATTAAATACTTGAATGTAAGACCTGAAACCATAAAACTCTTAGAAGAAAATATAAGCAGTACACTAGTTGACATCTGTTTTAGTCATATCTTTTCTTTTTTTTAGTATGCTTTTTGGTGCGGAAGATTGGCCCTGAGCTAACATCTGTTGCCTATCTTCTTCTCTTTTTTTCCTCCCCAAAGCCCCAGTACATAGTTGT
This sequence comes from Equus quagga, assembly GCF_021613505.1. Classification (NCBI taxonomy): domain Eukaryota; kingdom Metazoa; phylum Chordata; class Mammalia; order Perissodactyla; family Equidae; genus Equus; species Equus quagga. The sequence continues at coordinate 165,837,701 of NC_060268.1, forward strand.
ATATCCTAGTTGTATGTCATTCTAGTTCTTCTGTGTGGAATGCTGCCATAGCATGGCTTGATGTGTGGTGTGTAGGTCCATGCCCAGGATCCAAACCACCAAACCCCAGGCCCCCAAGTGCAGTGCACAAACTTAACCACTTGGCCACGGGGCCAGACCCCAAGCAGTATCTTTTTGAATACCATGTCTCCTCAGGCAAAGGAAACAAAAGAAAAAATAAACAAGTGGGTGTACATCAAACTAAAAAGCTTCTGCATGGCAAAGGAAACCATAATGAAATGAAAAAACAACCCACCAATTTGGAGAAAATATTTGCAAATCATATATCCGATAAGGGGTTAATTTCCAGAATATGTAATGAACTCATACAACACAACAACAGAAAACCAAACAACTCTACCAAAACATGGGCAGAAGATATGAACAGATATTTTTCTAAAGAAGCTATACAGATGGCCAACTGGCACATGAAAAGATGTTCAACATCACTAATTATTAGGGAAATGCAAATCAAAACTACAATGAGATATCACCTCACATCCATCAGAATGGTTATTATTAGAAAACAAGAAATAATGAGCGTTGGAGAGGATGTGGAGAAAAGGGAACCCCATATACTGCTGGTAGGAATGCAAACTGGTGCAGCCACTGGGGAAAACAGTATGGAGAATGCTCAAAAAATTAACAATAGAAGTACTATATGATCCATCTATTCCACTACTGGGTATTTATCCAAAGAACATGAAAACACTAATTTGAAAAGATATATGCACCCCTATGTTAATTGTAGCATTATTAACAATAGCCAAGCCTTGGAAGCTACATTAAGTGCCTGTCAATGGATGAATGGATAAAGAAAATATGGTATATATACATGGAATATTACTCAGCCATAAAAAGGAAGAAACCATGCCATTTGTGACAACATGGATGGACCTTGAGGGTATTATGCTAAGCTAAATAAGTCAGACAGAGGAAGACAAATACAGTATCATTTCACTCATATGTGGAAGATAAACAAACAAACACATACATACAGAGACAGATTGGTGATTACCAGAGGGGAACAGAGTGGGGGGACAGCAAGAGGGGTAAAGGGGCACGTATATATGGTGACAGATCGAAACTAGTCTTTTGGTGGTGAACACAACGCAGTCTATACAGACGCCAAAATATAAGATGTACACCTGAAACTTGCACAATGTTATAAACCAATGTGACCTCAATAGAATAATTTTTTAAAGAAAGAAACCAGTCTGAAAAGGTTAAATACTGTATGATTCTGTTCATATGACATTCCAGAAAAGGCAAAATTATAGAGACAGAAAACAGATCAGAGGCTGCCAGAAGTTTGGGCAGGAGAAAGGGTTGAATAGATGAATAACCTGGGTTTTTTTTAGGGTGATGAAACTATTCTGTATGATACTGTTGTGCTGGATACATGACACCATGTATTTGCCAAAACCCATAGAACTTTACAGCATGAAGACAGAGCCTTAAGGAATGCGTATTTTAAAAAATATCAGTTGGGAGATTGGACGACCCAAAGATAGAATGCAGACAGTGACAAAAGAATGTAACTGTTTTACAAATGTATGACATAACCTCACTGAAGGGGATGGGAGGAAGTGCTGACTTGAGTGACTTCTGAAATGACTTGAGACTACAGAACTGAAGACAAAAGGAACTATTCATAATCACTACACTCTAGCTGGTAAAATTGCTTCTCATCGGGGTACAGATTGACAACTCGGAAACTGTTATATCCATATACTGGGATTGAACAAATAAGTAAATGATGGTGGATGGTGGGAGCCAGGATTCTCACTGTTGGAAAGGGAGGTTACAGACAAGCGATGGGACGAGACTAGAATAAAGAAGCCATTTGGTAATGATGTCAGAGATGTCAGTATGAAACCATGTTTGGCTTACTACAGATATTGATGGGTAGATATAGATATAGACATATGTAAGCATACAGGTTATTATACACATGTATTTCCTCACTCTGCCCACTGAAAGGGCCTAGAAGCAACGCCAGCCCAGGGGCAAAGAGGGCACCCAGCATCCAGGTCTTGGTTTCTAATACCATTCTCCAATAACGGGAGCCAGGATTCCTTAGAGAAATGGCTGATTCTAGTACTGGGGCAGGGAAAATACAAGATGAGGCTGAAGTATCTTACATGACCAGCGAGCAAGGAAATACTAAACAAAACAAAACACAGCAACAGGTACATGTCAAAGGTACACAGAAGCCAAATGAAAGGGAATGGTCAAAGATGAAACAATGTGATAAAAAAAAAAAGTCGTATTAGATTATAATCCAAAGCATAAAATAAATATATAAATATAATAAATATAGGATATAAATGTGTAATAATATAATATAAATACAAGTATAATACAAATAACTGAATAAATAAATAAATGGGAGAGAACAGACAAATCTCCCATAGGGAAAAAATCCAAATAATTTTTGTAGATATTCCCCATTCAAGGCGGGGGAGCACAACTCCCCCCTCCTGAAGTGTGGGCTTCACATAGTGACTTTTTCTTTCTTTCTTTCTTTTTCTTTCTTTCTCTCTTTCTTTCTTTCTTGTCTCTCTCTCTCTCTTTCTTTTTTTCTTTCTCTCTCTCTCTTTCCTTCTTTCTTCCTTTCTTTCTTGTCTCTCTTTCTTTCTCTCTCTCTTTCTCTCTCTCTCTTTCTTTCTTCCTTTCTTGTCTCTCTCTCTCTTTCTTTCTCTCTCTCTTTCTTTCTTTCTTTCTCTCTCTCTCTTTCTTTCTTTCTTGTCTCTCTCTCTCTCTCTTTCTTTCTTTCTTTCTTCTTTTCTTCCTTTCTTTCCTTTCTTTCAGTGAGGAAGATTGTCCCTGAGCTTACACCTGTGCCAATCTTCCTCTAGTTTGTTTGTGGGACCACTGCAGCATGGCTTGATGAGTGGTATGTAGGTCTGTGCCCAGGATCCGGGCCTGTGAACTCCAGGCTGCCAAAGCAGAGCACGGGAACTTAACCACTATGCCACTGGGCCAGCCCCTAGTGACTTCTTTCTTAAGAGGATAGTGTGGGAAGGCGGAAATGAAGTGAACTTGACAGTGGAGAAACTGACGAACCTCAGCCAGGTGCTCAGGGTCAACACTGACAGTGACAGTCATGTTGACAATATCTACCTTTGATATGATGTGATGAATACGACAGCTTAGTTCTGTAGCCTTCCTCCCCCAGACATAATCCTAGTCTAACCATGAGGGGAAAAAAAAATCAGACCAATCCCAAATGAGGGACATTCTACAAAATACCTAACCAGCACTCCTCAAAAGTATCGACATCACAAAAAATAAGGAAAGTCTGAGAAAACTTCCTACAGAAATGTAATGTGGTATCCTGGATGGGATACTGAGTCAGGAAAAGGACATTAGGTTAAAAACTAAGGAAATCTGAACAAAGTATGACCTTTAGTTAATAATAATAAAATACAGGTTACAAAACAGTATGTGAAATAGGATTTGTTTCTGCAAATGTATGTGCTTGTGTTTAAGTGTGCATTTTTAACTCCTGAAAAGAATCTGAAAGAATATACATTTTAAAAGTACCGTGGGCAGTTGGGTTTTACTTCCCAAATGAAGTTTAATTTGAGACGCGGGACAGCAATGGTTTTAACAGTATTGAGTGTCTGAAGAATTAGTACTGCGGCATCTTCTGCTTTCCTAATTTCACCTCTAAGAAATGCCATGAAAGAATCAGTAAAATGATATAAAACTTTGACAACAAATTAAACCATGAGTCTGCACCTGGAGAACACGGGTTTATTTCCTATTAATGCGTAACCAGCTATACTATTACCTAGCAACAGGTAACCATCCCTTAATCTTTTCTTTTCTTTTTTTGGTGAGGAAGATTTGCCTTGAGTAACATCCATTGTCAATCCTCCCCCCTTTTCACTTGAGGAAGATGAGCTCTGAGCTAACATCTATGCCAATCTCCCTCTATTTTTTTTTTGTATGTGGGATGCCTCCACAGCATGGCTGATGAGTGGAGTGCGAAGATGGGCCACCAAAGTGGAGTGTGCAGAACTTTAATCACTCAACCACGGGACCAGCCCCTATCCTATAATCTTTAGTAGTCTACTGATCAGCCCCTATCCTATAATCTTTAGTAGTCTACTGATCACTCTAGCCTAATTGTTCTTTTTCTTTAGCATGCATCAGAACCGCCAGGGCGGGGGCGGCGTGGGGGGATGGGGCTTGTTAAAACACAGATTCTGGACTCATCCCCACAGTTTCCAATTCAGAAGGTCTGAACTGGGTCCTGAAAACTTGCAGTTTAACAAGTTCCCAAGTGGTGCTGATGCTGCTCGTCTAGGGACCCCACTAGACCAAACTTCTCAAACTGTGCATCCTCAACATCACCTGGGAACTTGATAGAAATGCAAATTCTCAGGGCTCACCCTAGACCTACTGATCCGAAACTCTGAGGGTGGGACCCAGCAATTTTGTGTTTTCACAAGCTTTCCAGGTGATTCTGATGCCTGCTGAAGTTTGAGAACCACTGGTCTAGTGTGCACAGAGAATCGCTATTTACTCAGCTTCCAGCACCAGGATTGTTTGTAGGGAAGCATGAGAAGTGAATGGAAGAAGTGTTTGTCCATAAATTAAGTGCACATTGTGCTTTTCCTGGGTACAGTCCTGTGTACACATAGTCCTACGTGGCCAGCTCTCATTTAACTTTGTGAACAGAGGACTACAATGAGGGGGAAATATACTGATTGTCACAGTCTTCCCCACCCCCACCCTCGTTGGCACAATCACATGGCAGCTGAGTTAGGTGGGCTCCTGCCTGGGCTCACTCTGGGAAGATCTGTGTAGCCACTTTGTTCAAAGTCAGATGCACCTGGATTTTGGGTTCACCTTTTTGAATTAGTCTCACCTCCGTTTCATTTAGTCATGAATTAGAAAGTGGAATCTGCTTTCAAAGCAACTACATACACTCAGAAAGGCTCCTGACTTGAAAACGTCTCAAGGGAATGCCTGATGATCTAAAGATGAGACTTGAGACGGGTCACTGGGGATGGGCTAGAAATAGTAGGCAGGGCAAAAAGAAGAAAAAAGAAAAAAAATCAAGAGAGAAAGGTGGGCTGGGTTTATATAGGATCTGTCGCGTGCACACACACACACACACACACATCCCTCTCCTCTCTCCAGGACAGTGGGTCTCAACTTGAGCTGCATGTTAGAACCACGTGGGCAGCTTTAAAACCCCTGATGCCCAGGCAGTACCCAAGATCAATGACATCTGAGTCTCCCAGGCTGAGATCCAGGCATCAGCAGTTTTTTAAATTCCCCCGCATAATTCCAATGTGCAGCCAAGGTGGAAATAACAGTTCCAAGGGGTTTCATCTAGTACATATTGTTTTAATCTTTTTTTTTTTTGAGCAAGATTGGCCCTAAGCTAACATCTGTTGACAATCATCCTCTTTTTTTTTTCTCCTCAAAGCCCCAGTACATAGTTGCATATTCTAGTTGTAAGTCCTTCTAGTTCTTCTATGTGAGCCGCCACCACAGCACGGCTTGATGAGCAGGGTGTAGGTCCATGCCCAGGATCCAAAGCCATGAACCCTGGGCCCCCAAAGCAGTGTGCTAGCTTAACCACCTAGCCACGGGGCTGGCCCCACACTGTTTTGATCAAATTTTGCTTCATTTCCTACTACTTCTGCCCCTAATTCTCTTATGGAATGTGTTAAGCGATAACCTAGCAAAAGAACAAGCCTGAATATGTCCTTTGTAAGTGGACAGTTGGGCAGCATTTGTCAAAAATCTTAAATATATTTCAAATACATTTATTGTTTCAATTTAATGGACAGAAGTCTATCCTGAAGAAACGTTCACACGTGTCCACGAAGATATAAGGCAGCTCACTGCGGCAATTTATAATAGCAAAAAATGGGAAACAACCAAAATGTGTATCAGCCAATAATACATGGTGTATCCTTACAATGAAAAATGTTGTAGTCCTTAAGACAGAATGAGGCAAATGTGTATATATACATACAAGGTGAGAGATGCACAGCCAGAAGGAACAGCATGTGCAAAGGAACTGGGGTGGGGATGTGTCTGGCATGTTGGAGGCACATAAAAGTGGCCAACGTGATTGAAAGGAGCAAGCCATGGGAGGTGGAATTAGGAAAGTGTAGTGGGCTGAATGGTGGCCTCCAAAGAGATACGTCCATGATCTAATCCCCAGAACCTGTAAATGTGACTTTATTTGAAAAAAAAAGGATTGTTGCAGATACAATTAAGTATCTTGGATTGAGGAGATCATCTTGGATTATCTGAGTGGGCCCTAATGCAGCAACAAGTGTTCTTTTAAGAGACATACAGAGGAGATCTACACAGAGGAGGATGCGTTGTGAAGATGGAGGCAGAGATTGGAGCTATGTGGCCACAGCCCAGGATGCTAGGGCAGCCACTAAAAGCTGAAAGAGGTGAAGGATGGATCTTACCTAGAGCTTCTAGAGGGAGCTCGGCTCTGCCAAGCCTTGATTTTGGACTTCCAGCCTCTACAACTCTTACAAAATAAATTATGTAATTCTGAGTTCCTTGACTTTTTTTGGTAACCAAACGGCAATTTGTTTTCTAATTTTCAAAAGAATATGAATGTTAAAAAGAAAAACTAAGAATGGAATAAATTGTAAATTAATAAACATTTAATAAAACAATTCATAAAAACGAGCATTTAAAAGCTAGCCCAGATGACCAAAGTCTGCCAAGGAGCCGCCCCCAGTCGTCCCATTTGGTGCCTCATCAAGGTCATCGAAAGGCCCGCAGTCCTGCTGGTGGATCAGCTCCCTCATCAGAATGGCAAAGCTGTAAATGTCTCCCTTTGGGGAGCCCAACCACGGCACCTCTGGGAGCCGCAACAGCTCTGGGGCCGTCCCATAGAGCTCTGCCAAGCAAAGGACATGGAGTGAGAGAGCAGCCAGGCAGACCTGGAAAAGCCACCCCTCCTTCCTCAGGGAAGTGCAGGAGAAATGAAAGCATCCCGCCCCTGAGCAGTCAGCCCTGCTGGTGCCCGACTTACAGAGCAAATGAGGGTTCACGTGTGTGAACAGGAGGAAAATCATCAGGACAGACATGCACTAACATGGTAATGGTGGTTAACTCCTGACTTTGCAATTACAGGTGGTTTTCATTTTCCTGTTGCTTTTCTGTATTGCCTACATTTATAACATAATTTATTGTGGTATCATTCAGAGAACATAAAATGAACCATTTTAAAGTGAACTCAGTGGCATTCAGTACATTCATAATGTGCAACCACCACTTCCATCTAGTTCCAAGACATTTCCATCACCCCAGAGGAAACCCCATACCCATTAAGCAGTTTCCCCCTGTTCCCCACCTATCACAGACCCTGGCAACCACCACTCTACATTCTGTCTCTACAGATTTATCTATTCTGGATATTTTATACACCAACATTTTTTTGTAGTGAGCTTTATAGGTTTGTACCCTCATACGTTATAATCATTAAAGGAAAATATATGGAGAGATGAGGAAGAAGAAGTGGCTACGAGCAGGTTTTCAAAATTTCCCCCTTTGTCTTTCTCTAGAACACCGCCCTATCTCTTGTTATAGAAACCTCCCCACAAGCACACAGCAAAGCTGCTGGCAACATCCAGAGGGAGGTGGGCAGGGCTGAGGGCACCGGGCTAAGCAGGGCTCGGGATCCGTGCGAGGTGAGACTCAAGAGTGCTCAGTTAACTTTGGACAATAGGAAGACTCACCAAGCCTCAGTTTGCTCAGATGTAAAGGAGAGTTGAACCCAAGCTGGTGGGTCTTATCTTGAGATGTGCGTCAGAATCACTTGGGAGCTCTTAAAAAACAATACGAATGCCCAGACCCCATCTTCAGATATTCTGATTCAGTTGATGTGTGTTGAGACCCAGCCACCTACTTATCTTTAAAAGCTTCTTGAGTCATACTGGAGCACAGAAAGAACAGAGAATTACAGAACTTTATGGTTCAAGTGCCTGGCAGACCTTACATTCTATGCCGAGAACACAGGATGAAGATACGTGGGACAGAGAGGACTACAGAGAAGGGCAGTGACTTGCTTCAGGTTGCCCAGCTGAGCTGGGATGAGAACCAGTTCTTCTAACTCAGATGTCACATCATGGACTCAGGCCACTCCCAGGGGCTATTTTTTTTCTCGTCTCCTTGAGTGAACAGGATAGCCACAAACAATGAGCTCCAGAGGACGGCCCACCTGCAGGTACCTGTGCAAGTGAGCATCAGGAATCAGGGATGGGGTAGGAAGCCCTTTACTACTGCCAATAGCTACTCAATGGTTACCTGGTCTGTGGCTTTCTCATTATATGTTCTATATGTCCAGCCGTACTTGAGTTCCCACAGCCCAAATCCCGACAGCTTCACCTGCATCTGAGCGTCCACCAGGCAGTTGGAAGGCTTCAGATTGCCGTGGGACCCCAGCGGGTTCCTGTGGAGGAACTGCATGCCCTGGAAGAGTGAAAATGAGCAAATGAAGCAGAGCAGGTGCCAGTGGACACCCCTGGAAGAACAGAGACAGAGAGACAGATGGACAGTTACACAGACAGACAGGCTCACAGCAGCGGCACATGCCCATCTCTATGTCCATTTGTTCAAGAGCCGCTAACACAGTCCCCCGCCCAGGGGTCAACCTGAGCAAGGACACCCAAAAGGTGAAAACTATTTCTGGGCCCTCAGTGTGGAGCCACAAAGACAAGGCCAGCTTAAAATAAATATAGCCTAGTGGTCAGACTCCTGGGTCCAAATCCCAGCTCTAATACTTAGTAGAGAGCAAGTTACTTTACCCCTGTAAGCCTCATTCTTCTCATCAAAATAGAGGTGACAATAGTGCCTACCTCTAGGGTGGCTGTGGAGATTCAATATAATGCACGTGAGATACCAGGCATGGTCCATGACACAAAGTAAATATCCACTATAAATTACAATTAAAAATTTGTATAAATATGATAAGGAATATCAACAATGCAGGAAAACACTATATAATTAAGAATATTATTTTATTACCTACATATTATGAATTATATTCTATTACTACCTACATGTAATGGTTCTATAATAATATAATTATATAATATAATAATAGATATAATTACATGCACTTCAAGGGTCTTGTTTGAACACTTTGCCAGGAAAGGAAATAAAATGAGGAACACTGAAAAATTCTCATGTCATCTACTATGTTCTTAAGGGGTTATACTTATTATTATTATGCAATAATGAAGCACCGCTTTTACGAAGAGGGCAGAAAGAGCACTAGTCAGAAGACGTGTTCAAGTGTAGACTTTACCACTCAGTCTCTTGAAACGAATCACTTCATCTCGCTGGGCTTTGTTACCATCTGTGAAATGGAGCTGCCTAGACTTCTGCTGCTTGAAAGATGGCCTAGGGACCAGCAGCATCAGCATCCTCTCGGAGCTTGACAGAAATGCAGAGTCTCAGGCCCCGCCCAGACTTGCTGAATCAGACTGTGCATTCTAACCGGATCCCCGGAATGTTCATATGCACATTAGTCTGAGAAGATCTGTCCTCGTCAATTGTTTCCAACCTTGGCCGCACATTAAAATCACCTGGAGAGCTTAAAAAGAAAATACCAAGGCTTGGGGCCAAACAGAAGAACCTCTATTAGCTGCAGATTATACAAGGTACAGGCTAAGCATGAGTGCTAAGGAACCCAAAGCAGGAGAATGATGAGAATGGGACAAAGAGTGCTTGATCTGACAAGCTTGCTAAGGGAGGTGAGTTCAAAAATGATAATCTCATTCAGCAAGGAGCTGAGAGCAGAGTAGGGGGGTCTTTCCATGGGCAGAAAGGGGCCTGAAGAAAGACCTGGAGTTGAGGAGGGAGACAATTATGTTGGGAGGGCAAACAGAAGAAGACAGCAATTTGGAAAATGAAACCTGTCATATCTGAAACGTAATTAGACAGATGGATGTTTGTATCTCTCTGACATTTCCAAGGGGCAGACCTAGAAACAGTGAAATGAAGTTAGAGGAAAGAACCAACTGTGTTTCAGAAGCAGACCCTAATAGTTCAGGGAGATAGGGGCACCCATTGTTTGTTGTCTTGGTGTTTTATTTTCTTACCTTCCATTTTCCCTGCATCGGCCTGGTACCTGGCTCCTCTCAACTGCCTCAGCCGAGAAGTTTCAGAGCAAGAGCAAAAACGACAACGTCTCTCTCTCAAGGGTCTTACAGGACTTTTTTTTTTTAAGTTTAGGGTGCTAACCTTATGCCAGGTATTGTTCTAAGTCCCTTATTTAAACTAACTCATGTAATCCCTCTGGTGACCCTGTAGAGGTAGGTGGTATTATCATCAACCTCATTTTACAGATGAGGAAAGGGAGAAACAAAGAAATGAACCTGACCCAGGTCACATAGCTGGCCAGTGGTGGAGCCAGACTAGGAATTCTGCAGTTGGATTGCCAAGTCTGTGCCCTTGACCAATTGCCCAACTGCCCCTCTGCTGATGAAAGAAGCCTATGAAGGGCAGAGAGTGAGAAGTGATTGGGTATTTCATTTCAGCCATGAGGTTCCATGGAAATCCATACTGTAATATGGACCCATGATGAAAAAATAAATAGTAATAAACCTTTTTTTGTGACTTACTTTGCACTATGCACTGAAGTACTAGGAGAAGAGTACCCCATACATATGATTACATTTAGTCTCTCCTGAGATAGGTTAATATTCTTGTTACCTATTTCACAATGAGGAAATTCATGATTTTAAACTGCTCCCATGGAGTCGGGGCAGAGATGGGATACAAACCCAGGTTGGGTTGCCTTTGGAGTCTAGCCGCTTCTAAACCACTAGATTTTACTGCTTCTGGTGCCCTTGGTGATTGTAGAGGAGGATGAGAAGGAGAAGGAGGGTGGGTCCAAGCACATCCATTCCCCTAACACAGTTATACAGGAACAGCTTGGTTCAGACAAATCTCAAGCCCCGCTGAGAAGGGGCATGATGTCACCATGGGCATGGCTATGAGGAAGCGCTGGCCCTCAATGTGAGGAATGTGAGGAGGGCTCCTGAATGGACTACTGCACCCAGAGACGGGGTCCTTGGGCCTCTTGGGGACCAGCTCAGGGACTCACCTCTTCCTCCAGCAGTGATAGGCTGAGTCACTATTCCACTTTAGCAAGAGCCTTGAGCCAATATCGCATTAGAAATACAGGCTAATCATCAACATCCGCAAATCAATCAACGTGATACACCACATCAACAAACTGAGGAATAAAAACCACATGATCATCTCAATAGATGCAGAGAAAGCATTTGACAAGATCCAACAGCCATTTAGGATAAAAACTCTGAACAAAATGGGCATAGAAGGGAACTACCTCAACATAATAAAGGCCATATATGATAAACCCACAGCCAACATCATACTCAATGGGCAAAAACTGAGCACCATCCCCCTGAAAACAGGAACGAGACAAGGATGCACTCTATCACCACTCTTATTTAACATAGTACTGGAGGTCCTGGCCAGAGCAATCAGGCAAGAAAAAGGAATAAAAGGAATCCAAACAGGGAGGGAAGAAGTGAAACTCTTGCTGTTTGCAGATGACATGATCTCATATATAGAAAACCCCAAAGAATCCATTGGAAAACTCTTAGAAGTACAACAACTACAGCAAAGTTGCAGGGTCTAAAATCAATTTGCATAAATCAGTAGCATTTCTATATTCTAATAACAAACTAACAGAAAAAGAACTCAAGAACACAATACCATTCACAATCGCAACAAAAAGAATAAAATACCTCAGGGTAAATTTAACTAAGGAAGTGAAGGACCTATATAATGAAAATTACAAGGCCTTTCTGAGAGAATTGGATGACGACATAAGGAGATGGAAAGACATTCCATGTACGTGGATTGGAAGAATAAACATAGTTAAAATGTCCATTCTACCTAAAGCAATCTATAGATTCAACACTATCCCAATCAGAATCCCAATGACATTCTTTACAGAATTAGAACAAAGAATCCTAAAATTCATATGGGGCAATAAAAGACCCCAAATTGCTAAAGCAATCCTGAGAAAAAAGAACAAAACGGGAGGCATCACAATCCCTGACTTCAAAACATACTACAAAGCTACAGTAATCAAAACAGCATGGCACTGGTACAAAAACAGGTGCACAGATCAATGGAACAGAATTGAAAGCCCAGAAATAAAACCACACATCTACGGACAGCTTATCTTCAACAAAGGAGCTGAGTGCATACAATGGAGAAAAGAAAGTCTTTTCAACAAATGGTGCTGGGAAAACTGGAAAGCCATATGTAAAAGAATGAAAATTGACCATTCTTTTTCACCATTCACCAAAATAAACTCAAAATGGATCAAAGACCTAAAGGTGAAACCTGAAACCATAAGGCTTCTAGAAGAAAACGTAGGCAGTACACTCTTTGACATCAGTATTAAAAGGACCTTTTCGGACACCGTGTCTTCTCAGATAAGGGAAACAATAGAAAGAATAAACACATGGGACTTCATGAGACTAAAGAGCTTCTTCAAGGCAAATGAAAACAGGATTGAAAGAAAAAAACAACCCACTAACTGTGAAAAAATATTTGCAAGTCATATATCTGACGAAGGCTTAATATCCATAATATATAAGGAACTCTCACAACTCAACAACAAAAAATCAAACAACCCGATCAAAAAATGGGCTGGAGACATGAACAGATATTTCTCCAAAGAAGATATACGGATGGCTAATAGGCACATGAAAAGATGCTCATCATCGCTGATCATCAGGGAAATGCAACTCAAAACTACACTGAGATATCACCTTACACCCATTAGAATGACAAAAATATCTAAATCTAATAGTAACAAATGTTGGAGAGGTTGTGGAGAGAATGGAACCCTCATACGCTGTTGGTGGGAATGCAAACTAGTGCAGCCACTATGGAAAACAGTATGGAGATTCCTCAAAAAATTAAAAATAGAACTACCATACAATCCAGCCATTCCACTACTGGGTATCTATCCAAAGAGCTTGAAGTCAGCAATTCCAAAATTCCTGTGCACCCCAATGTTCACTGCAGCATTATTTACAATAGCCAAGACATGGAAGCAACCTAAGTGCCCGTCAACAGACGAATGGATAAAGAAGTTGTGGTATATATATACAATGGAATACTACTCAGCTGCAAAACAGAACACAATCATCCCATTTGCAACAACATGGATGGACCTTGAGGGAATTATGTTAAGTGAAATAAGCCAGTTAGAGAAGGATAATCTCTGTATGACTCCACTCATATGAGGAATTTAAAAATGTGGACAAAGAGAACAGACTAGTGGCTACTAGGGGAAAGGTGGGGTGGGGGCTGGGCACAAAGGGTGAAATGGTGCACCTACAACACGAATGACAAACATTAATGTACAACTGAAATCACACAAGATTGTAACCTATCATTAACTCAATAAAAAAAAAAAAAAGAAATACAGGCTAATCAGAAAGCAATAAGGAAACATACAGAACAATGAGTACACCCTCGCCACCCCCACCCAGCAAAAAAAGCAGGAGGCTGTCCGCCTTTATCACTGTGACTTGTTTGCTTTTTGAGATGATAAAGTTGAATCACATTTTGGCAATGCAACCCCTTCAACCAGACCTGGAGGGGCCTGGCTGGGGCTGCCTCTGGAATTTCTCCAGGGAGGCTCCAACCGGCCAGGCCTGGGCTTGAAATCTGGGGAGACCTGTGTTCAATCCAGAGTTCCTTCTGACCTCATGGAGACCCCTCCATGTAGCAGGACTGTTCCTGACACACACGACTGTCCCTACCCTTGCTAATGCCAGGCCCACCCCAGGCGTGAGACATTCTACATCTGGTTGCCACTTATCACCCCTGACATCTGCTGATCATCCCATGTGTAGGGATGCTTGGAATCCTAGGAATGTAGTCCTATCCAGGAGATGACACGCATTTCTTTGTCATTGTTTTTGTTGGTTTTTTTCCTATCTTGATGGAAATGTATGATTTTATGTATGTTGTCACAGAACAAATAGAACTATGAGAGGTTTCATAATTTATATGCCAGGATTTCATGCACTTTCAGCAATGCTATCATCCACCTGTCTGCTAGTTATGTTTATTTCCCTACTAGGAAGTTGGGGGTAGCCCACAGGGCTCATATCTCAGGATCCCACATCTGCACTCTCTGGTACTTGGCAGGAGGAAGCATAGCATGGAAGAAAGAACTCAGCCTGTGAAGACAGACTGGCTGCAAATCCCAACCTGCCTCTTACCAGTTGGACAGGTTACTTCATCTCACTAAGCCTCATTTTTATTCCTCTTGAAAATGGAGTAAATATTATTATTGGCATTGGCCCAGCCCTGTGGCATAGTGGTTAAGTTCAGTGCCCTCTGCCTTGGCAGCCCAGGTTCACAGGTTCGGATCTCAAGTGTGAACCTACACCCTTCATCTGCCCTGCTGAGGTGGTGACCCACATATAAAGTGGAGGAAGATTGGCACAGATGTTAGCTCAGGGCTAATCTTCCACAGGAAAAAAAAATATGCATTAAGATGAATTAATAACGGAGTTAATTGTTAATTACTAAGAGCACTATCCAATTGAAACAATGCAAGCCACATGTGTAATTTTAAGTTTTTAAACAGGTAAAATTAATTTTAATAATATATTTTGTTTAACCCAATGTACTAAAAATCTTATTATTGCAACATGTAATCAACATAAAAATATTAGTGAGATATTTTACACTTTTTTTTTTTCACTAAGTCTTTGGAATCCAGTGTGAATTTTACACTTATAGCACATCTCAATTTGGACTAGCCACATTGCCAGTGTTCAATAGTCACATGCGGCTGGTGGCTACCATATTTTGACAATGCTGGCTTATTCCCATAGGATTGTTGGGGGAATTAAAGAAGAAAATGTACGTTGTTTTAGTCCGAGTAATGGAGTCATCTGTGATAATAGATAGCAATACCACTGCCACTACTAATATCAACAATGAACTTTATTGGATACCTGTTATGGGGTAGGCGTGGTGCTAAGCATTTTACACACTTTAGTCCTCACAACAACCTGATGAGGTAGGTACTGCTATTATCTTTATTTTATACACAGGGAAACTGAGGCTCAGGGTAGTAAAGTTCACCTCGCCAGTAAGTGTCAGAGTCTGGGTTCAAACCCCCAAGACAACTCCTATGCCAAACTGCCCTTCATCCTCTTTATCCTCCAAGACTTGTCTTACTGAGAAATGAAGGCCCTTCCCCAACTCCAGAAGAGTATTATGCTCTCCTCAGCATCTTCCCAGGCTGGCCCCAGTGGGTTGACCTCCTTGGGGACAAGACAATGAGCCTTATTCCTCTGTGCCCTCCGTGGCCAGAATCAGGTCTGATCCAAATGACACGCTCAATCAACACATGTTTATTGCTTGAAAAGTCTGCATCATCTCGGAATCTCTCTGGTACCTGGTATAGAAGAGTTTCTAGTCAGACATCGGGAGAGGAATTGTTTTTATGATTGATACATGATGGCCAGAAACTCAATCTGACCCACAGAGCTTGGCCCAGTGCCTGGGTTCATGTCAAAGTCATCCATGGCAAAGCTCTAAGAGGCTGCCATGAATTTTCTGCTACTCTTAGTCTCCTTTCAAAGGATGTAGGCAGAGTAATTGGCCTTGAGGGCCTAAATGTACTGTGACCTAGCTCATTGTGACTTCCTCACACCATCCCATAACGTCTCCATTTCAGGAGACAGCAATCCTTCCAAAGCAAGGGGTCAAGCTGTCCTCTGTTCTTCTGGCTTAGACCGGATAGACTCAGTGACCTGGAGTAGCTGATGGCTACCAGGGACATTTTCCCCTTCAAACTGCCATTCTCACCCACCCCAACATTGCTCCAGAGAAAGCTTTAGGGTAATGCTTCTTGAAAGCCAAATGCCCACACTGAAAAGCCTAAATCTCTTAGTCATTCATACCTTGGTGAGAACTTACTAGCTTTCTCCTCACATGCTATGTAAATGATGTGAGCTGTTTTGACTCAGGCAGGAGACAGATCATTCTAGATCTATCTAGTACAGAGTCTACAGTACTTCCCTGGGCTTGGTGGGAAAGGAAGGGAAAGTGGGTGAAGACAGGGAGAGAGGAGCCCAGAGGAGGAGAGGGTGCCACGTCAGATCCCCCTATTTTATAACTGTTTCACTGCCACTTAAATAGTTTTATATGTACATTTCCTGACTGTTTTAAATTTTTTCTCTCTAGCTAGATTTTAAGCCATTCAAAGCTGGAAATGAGTCCTTGTCTTCCTATAAAACTGCTCAGAGTAGGACAAACCCTTAATAGACAGTCGATAATGTTTTACTGAAATAATAACAGTAGTGGCCCAGCATTGTCCACGGAGACCTAATCACTTTCAGGTTTCTGTTTGTCCACCTTGCTTGGTAACAGTATGCTGGCTTTACCCCAAGGCCTAGGAAATCAAAGTCTCATAGGGCTATTAAGATTCAGCTCCTTAGAAACAAAGTGGAATCAAATCCTTGAGGAAGAAAAGCACTTCAGTGTCAATCAATCAGGCCAACCTCACCCGTTAAACCTACATGGAGGCTGAGGTCCTGAGAGAGGAAGTAACTTGCCACAGTCACTCAATAAGCCACTGGCCCTATACTCCAGGAGGGCAGATTTTATGTCTCACCCTTTTATCCCTCACAACACCCAGGCTGGGTCTTGCCCATAGGAGTCTGTCGGTTGATGGATGGACTGTTGATTGACAGATGATGACTGGTCTCTGCCCTGCTGCTGTATGTCAGACTGAGGGGCTTCCTCACCAGGACCCACTCCCAGGTCATTGGCTTGGGCCCCTCTGATGGTAAAAGCAGATGCAGCGAGCTTAGAAAGAGCGGCTAGATTTTAGCCCAGGGTGAAGACAGCAGCCTCAGGATGCTGGTCCATTCTGACATGGCCCCCCAACCATCTCCCACCTGTAAAATGGGGATAATAAGAGATCTGCCTTATATTTTGTCATGAAAATTAAATAAACTAATATATACAAAGTGCTACAAAGTATCTAGGCTAAAGTAAGCACTAAATACATTTTTGCTATTTATTACTATCATTATTATTATTATTCTCTTCTCTGCAGCCACCACAGCCCTCTTTGCCCAAAGTAAAGATTCTACCTGCTTATATACCTTCTCAGATCTGCATCCCCATTCTACCTCATAGGTCAATGGCATTATGGTTACTCTGGCCTTGATCCTCATTTTCTGGGGAAAGGAATTGGGGACTAGGGGGAAGAGAGGGGTATTAGGAATCCCCCTCCCTAGCTCGCTTCATGGTCTAGTAATTAGACTTTCTTTGGGGTAAAAAGTTCTACCCGAGGGACCGGCCCGGTGGCATAATGGTTAAGTTCGTGCACTCTGCTTCAGCAGCCTGGGATTCGTGGGTTCAGATCCCGGGCACAGACCTACACACTGCTCATCAAGCCATGCTGTGGCAGTGTCCCACATACAAAATTGAGGAAGATTGTCACAGATGTTAGCTCAGGGACAATCGTCCTCAAGCAAAAAGAGGAAGATTGGCAACTGATGTTAACTCAAGAACAATTTCCTCACCAAAAAAAAAAAAAAATTCTGCCCACAGACACAAAGGAAGAGGCAGAATTAAGGCCAGGAGGAATTAAGGGAAAGAGCAAGGCTAGGAGGGATCTCAAGCTTCAGCTGCTCAAGTCAGGCCAAAGGGTCTGAAGACTAAAGTCTGGGCTGTCGGGGGATGGGGGTAGCGGGCCAAGTTAAAGGAAGCAGTCTCCCAGCGTTGCTCCTTTGGAACAGGGGGCCAGCCCCATCCAAGGTGGGAACAGATAGCTGGCAGGAAAGGGCCAAAGAACAAAGCCACTTTGTCTCCTCCCACGGGTGAGGGCCTCACCTGCCAGATTTCCTGCAGCACAGACAGCTTCCTGACCCAGGCTTCTGCTTGGTCACCGACATGGCAGATGGCCACATAGTTTCCCTGGAGCCGGAGACAAAGGGGAATGTTCTTACTCCAGGATGATCCAGAAAAAGCTCCACTCAGAAAGAGCTAGGAATGGAGAAGAGGAAGACTGGCAAGAAATCTAGTGACAAAGGGATCATCAAGCTTCGCACTGCCCAAATCAGCCCTAGGGTGGCGCTGTGCTATGTCCAGGCACTGAGCTAGCTGCTCAACACATAAGAGCTCAGTTAACAGGTGTCACAGTCCTGCAAATGGGTATGATTAGCCCATTTCCAGATGGGATCACTGAGGTTAGTGATGTTTTCAAGGTCACACATTTGTAGGTAATACAGCCAGAATTTGAATGTCTGACTCCATGACTACACTTTTTTCTGTTATACAATAACGTCCCATTGACTTTCAGGAGAATAGTGAGTTGAGGTCATAAACATAGGTCTGGAGTCAGATAACTGGTTCAAAGTTCATTTCCACTGCTGACTACCTGCATAACCTGGAGCAAGGGATTTAACTTCCGCAAGCCTCCATTTCCTCATCTGCACAATGGAGATTAAAAATAAAACTATGTGGAGCCAGCCCAGTGGCATAGAGGTTAAGCTCGTGCACTCCACTTCAACGGCCCAGGGTTCACCAGTTTGGATCCCTGGTGCAGACCTACGCACCACTTATCAAGCCATGCTGTGGTAGACATCCCACACATAAAACAGAGGAAGATGGGCACAGATGTTAGCTCAGGGCCAGTCTTCCCCAGCAAAAAGAGAAGGATTGACAGCAGATGTTAGCTCATGGCTAATCTTCCTCAAAACATAAAAATAAAAAAATAAAAACGTGTATGATGATGGATCGTAATTGGTCTTCAGCTGGTGAACATGATGTAGTCTACACAGAAATTGAAATATAAAAATAAAAGCTGTCTCACAAGGTTGTTGCTGGCACATGTCAAGTTTTCAGTAAGTGGTATATCCTATTGTTATTACCTATTGAGTCTGCTTTTAGAGAGTCATTTAATCAATCACCACAAAATTATACAACAGCCGGGAAAGATCTGGGTAGAAGAAGAGAGAGAATCTGGAAACAAGGGAAAGTAAGTTTCGGGATGAGTTAAATGTCAACCTGAGATCTGGCACTTTTAGTATGGGATTACTAGCAAAAGGACTAAGGACTGTGATGGGAGTTCCAAGGAGGAGGGAATTCCTGTGTGATGAAGGAAAGGCTTCTTGAAAGAGGTGATGCTTAAGCTGAACCTTGAAGGATAAGAAGGTTCCAGATGGGGTAGGAGAAAGGGCAGCGGGCACGGCATTGTCTGAGGGTGAAACATACATGGCATAATCAGCAGGACCAATTGATAAGCATAGGATTTAGGCCAGGAAAAAAACTTCTTAAGGTAGGTTGGGTCTATGCAATAGAGAGCCTTGAATCCCTTGTTAAAGAGTTTGGACACCATCATTCAAGCAACAGAGATGGGGAACCCAGTGAAGCTTTTTGAGAGAGGAGGGAAATACTTTTGAGGAAGGTTAACCAATCGTGATATGCTGTGGATTGTTGGCTTCCATCTCTAAATAGCTAGTTGACTATAATATACAGTTTTGTATGAATGGTGGTCCTTAGGGTTTTATGGTTGGTAATATCCCAGGAGGTTTTTGTAGTTTGAAATTCAAGTAAACAAACATTTAGAAAAATAAGTTCAGTTGCATAGGGAATGACTTGGTTCCAATCTTTGCTAAACCCAATTTAGAGCAAGGAACAAGTCTTCCCTTGCTTGGAGCTCTTTGCCCTTACTCTTCAGGAACTCCATTTTAAAGAATAAATATAGATTTGTTATTCCTTTACACAATTTTCTCCCAGGGGCCTTGAACTTCTGAAGGAGTGCCAAGCACAGGCAGCCGTAATGATCTGGGGTGTAGAAGAGAGGGTGAGAAAGGGCAGGCAGGAATCATGCTGTAGGCCTCAGCAGCTGCCACTGTTTACACAGCAGAAGCATCAGTACCCGTGACTAGGCCATCAGTGCTAAGGTACCAAGGATGAAATAATCCATGTTCTAGGACTACACTGTCCAATAAGGTAGCCACTAGCCACATGGGGCTAATTCAATTTAAATTTAATTTAATTATTTAAAATTTAAAATTCAGTTCCCCTCTCACACTAATGTTTAATAATCCCATGATGGTAGTGGCTACCATGTTGGACCATGCAGATTTGGAATATATCCATCTTCATAGAAAGTTCTATTGGACAGAGTTGAGTCTCATCTAAAAGTCAACATAGGAATCAACTGGAAGTTTGTTAGAGAAAATGCAGAATCTCAGGCCCCACCCCAGACCTACTGAACCAGACTCTGCATTTTAACAAGAGCCCTAGGTGATTCATATGCACATTAAATTTCGAGAAGCACCAGTCTGGAGTCACAAGACTACCTTGGCTTTTGCTTGGAGAATGTCCCCCTATTCAGAATGCCCTGTCTGACAGCAAGGACATGCAGAAAACAGAGACACACACTAACAGCTACATGCGCCACCTCGCCCACAGAAGTACCTGGTAAAGCCTACTAGGGCATAAAAGAGCTCTTCCCCATGCTGGCTCTTGACAAAGGAGCTGAAGTTCCTAGAAATCATCACACTAGACGAATTACTGTTGTTCACTCTTGACACAGGTGAGCTTCTCTGGGACAGCTGTAAAACAGGACATGATTCTGTTGCTCTCAGGAGTACGATCAAGTACCGAAGAGACTGTACCTTTTATAAATGAGGAAAATGAGTGCCAAAGTCACACAGTTAATTAATGCGAGAGTAAGGACTCGAACCCTGATCTCTTTGACCCAAAGTGTGGGTGCTTAACTGTTATAAGCATCCATCTTGCATCTGTACCACCAACGGACAGTGTCATGGTTAAGGTTCTGGCGTCAGACTGCCCAAATTCAAGCTCTGGCTCTGGCACCTACTCAATGTGTGACCTGGTGTCAGAGTCATTTCTCTAAATGAGCGGCTAACCGTGTTACCTCTCTAACACCCCCAGTGCCTCCCCAACACCTAGAGAATGTGCCTAAAACAGAGGAATCCTGTTTTTCAAAGAGAGTCTCACCCGGAACCACAAGGTAGAAACCAGGTAGATCACAGCAGAGCTGCTTTGGCTGAAGAGGGAAGAGGAAGCATTCCTCCCCACCGCACCTCCGCCCTCAACCTGCCACTCACCCCAAGACCAGACAGTGAGCCCCAGAAGCCCAGGGACCTTTGAACATGACCTACTAGTGAACCCCAATCTCCTGGTCTTAGCATATTGAAGCCTCTTTGACTTGGTACCTGCAAAGTCCCAGTACACCCCACATCTTGGCACAGCTTGTGCGCTTCTCTCCTGGTCACCGCAAGCAAAATCACTCTTCCCAAAGGTCATCTCCTCTCTGAAGCTTTCACGATGCTGAGACATTTCGTCCTTCCATCTGCAGGGCTTCTGTCTCACCTTGTGGACACCTCTCAGAGCACTTGTCCCCACCGGAAGGCATCTCCTCTGTGGTTTGTCCCCATGCCTTGCCCTATGCTTGGCCTACGGTAGATGTGCAACATGTGTGTGTTGAGCAAATGAACCTTACTGTCTTAGTCGTCAGTAGACTAGAGGAGTTAATATGACTTTGAAAACTACTAAATGCTCCCCAGGAGATAGCCTTAATATTCGAGCAGGATAGATGGGTTCTTATCCCCACAGGGTAATAGAGCTGAAGGGAACTTTAGAGACCATCTGATCATTTTCAAGTATTCAGAAACTGAGGCCCAGAAATGATGTTCCCAGATACTCAGCAAGGAAGTGGTAGGCCTAGAACCAGAACTCAGGCCTCAAGACTCTCCATTAAGCTCTCACTATAAATGAGCCAACCTCTGCTCTCCTAAACTCCTGAATGAGGTCCCATCTACAGATCACCAGCAGTGAGCAGGAAACTGGATGTCTGGGCCAGCTGTGGCCTCACCTTGTTCTGGGGCAGAATGGTGATGTCATCATAATTGATTTGCCACCAAATGTCTTTATTTTGCCTCTGCAGTTTTCCCCTCTGCATCCTCAAAATCAGACCTATGATGACAGCTTCCAAGACAGTGATAAGAAGGGTCATCGTGAGGATCCCAGCAGTCATACTTGGAGGACAGAGACATATTGTTGGTCAGGCCTGCCTAAGAGAGAAGTGAGCACATCCTGGCCGCAGCCTGGCTCTGCCAAGCAGATGCTCAAAGGCTGCCCAGGCGTGGGTCCAAGTTAGGACACACTGAATCCACTCACCCTTGTCTCTTCCAGGAATCCTTTCCTGACCTCCCCTCTGGTTCCCATGGCAACTGCGCTCACCTCCCGCTTTGTATAGAAACTTCCATAGTAGAGAGATAGTAATGATGACTTCTAATACCACCACCATCTTTTATTAAATATTTACTATATGCTCCCCTTAGGGTTGTTCTCAGGCGTTATCCATCTAATTTCAGGGTTGGGCTCCTAACCACCAAACAACACTCCTCTGTCCAGACTCTTTCTACTGCCTTAGAAATGAAGCTCCTGAGACTCAACCCTCAGGAGCCAGGTTTCCCTAGAGCAGAGGTTCTCAACCGGGGAGGCAGGCGATGCTGCCTCCTCAGGGAATATTTGTCAACGTATGGAGACATTTTGGGTTGTCACAATTAGAGGGTACCTCTGGCCTCTAGTATGTGGAGACCAGAGATGTTGCTCAGCATCCTACAATGCACAGGACAGCCCCACACACGCAAAGATTATCCCACCCAGAATGTCAATATGCTGCCGCTGTTGGGAAGTTCTGCTGTAGAGAAGGCCTTCCAGCTACTCTAAGAGCCCACACTGACCTGTAAAAGCCGGCTCAGCTTCACAGAGCTCTTTGTAAAATCCACAGCCAGGTCTGTCTTCAGGAAGGGAGCCATGAGGCCAAGTGATAATGGAGAAATTCCTCACGGGTCTTAAAAAAAAAAGACAATTAAACACAACGCTCACTTGATTTATTCTGCTTGTGTCTACCTCAGATTTAGCATAGATTCTGATTCAATATTTGAGCAAATTTGAGCATGTCATTTGCAAAACAGCAGGCCTTCGTCTCTGAATTCAAACTTCCTATGAATTCGTGCAATTTTCCCACTTCACCTGACTTTAAATCCAGCCTACAGGCAACCTAATTCATGGAAGAGCGATATCTTTCAGACGGGAAGAATAGCTGACTCAATCTTTTTATTTAAACCATGTCACTTTTGATTTAAAAAAGATGCTCCAATTCTCCAGGGTTGCTGGGATTTTCTCCCATGTTGGATATAGATGAATCTTGTTACAGATCACCTTGACATTTCACAGACCAAAACATCTCCCCCGACAAGGAGAATGCCTGTTCCTACAGTACTGTGGACCTAGTCTGCCCTGGTTATTTCATTTCCTGGGTCAACCCATTTTGGTACCTTAAAATTCCACAAGAATAGGGGAGAAAAACAGTACCAAATCAAATCTGGATTAAGGGTGGTGATGGCTGGGACAAATAGAAACTGAGTTAAGCTTTAGGTTTCCTCTTGGTTTTCTCATTGATTTATAGCTGAGAGAACAGAAACAGAGATTTTTCCAGGGATTCCTGGGTACTGGGAACCCAGGACAGCACCAGGGCCCGGTGTCTACAAGGCTATCTGTTTTGGAGTCAGGCTGTCTGGATGAGAGGGTTTTGCTGACTGTGGATCCGACCCTGCAGGGGGCGCTGTGCCCCATCACCCTCCTGAGCCAGGGCCTCTCCCTGAGACCGTGGGCCAGTATGACCTGCCTGGCTGGAGCATCAGAGGAGGCCCAGGCCCCTGCAGAGGTGCAGTTAGCGGGTGCCGTGTTCTCAACTGGAATCTAAAGTGGCTGAGCCACAACCACAATCAAGGACGAGATCATCTTAATGCCCCAACGTGGATCTTGGTGAGTTCAGAGAGCACCAGACAACCTGTGGTGGATTCTAGGAGCTGGATTCCAAACTGGCCTCCCTGCAGGACCCCTGGCCCTCCCTCTCCTCCCAGATCTCTTCCTGCAGAGAGGAGATGTCCTGCCCCTACCTGATCACTTTCTGGTAGCTGTCATATTGAAGGATGGGAAGGAAGAGGGACCGGTTTCCCGATTTCTGTATGGCATAGACCGCGTAATCCTTGCACCTTTCTCCCCGGGAGTCCAAAAACACGGGGCCAGTGATTCCTGGAAAAGAGAAGATTGTACACAGTAAGGAGGACAGAGAGGAGCACGTGGCTGGAAATGCCAGCCTGCTGGCTCATATCAGCAGAACCCCTCCCGCAGCAGTCACTGAAAACCAGCCATGAAGTTTTTGCCATTTCAGGGCATCCAAGAGAGGGTCAAAGAGGGGAGTGAGAAAAAGAAGGAAGTTTGAAGATGGTACCCTGGTGGAGCTCAAGGGCCACTGTGGGCAGGCAGATGTATTTTGTTAGGCCTATGCTGGCGAGGCCTATCCAGCATTAACAAAAAATAAGTTAAGCAGTTTCCAATTAATTTCACGTAAAACCCAAGATTTATGCCTCCCCGGAACAATCAGATGTGACAAAAGGAGGCCGAATGACATGGCAGCAGTTGGCCAGGGCTGGAGACAGCTGCCTCCACCCAGCTCCTACCACCCTCCTCCCCCGACCCACTCCACGCCTCAGGCACTGGGGCACTGGTTTTCAAGCTTTGTTCTCAGTGCACGCCCCCTGCTGGTTTTGGTTAGCGCTCAGGCCTGGCTCAGGTGCGTTCTTTGTTCTTGCTTAAAATGTGCTCAACCCCACGCAGAAAGGACACAGCACAGATCCTGGAGGAGTAAAGTAAAGCTCCTCCACACCCAAACTAGGACCCATGGGCTGACATAGGACTTATTGCTGATTTGCCCCACTGGGCACTTGGGGATGGGACACAAAATCACCATTTATTATGCACCTACTATGTCCCCGACACTGTGGGTCATGGTGAATTCACACATCTAGTCCCAATCCACCCTGCAGAGGAGGCAACGTCATCCACTCCTAACAAGTGGGGCCTGGAGGCACAGACGCGGCCAAGTTTCCAGAGCCGGGAAGAGGCAGGCCTCCTGGGCCCCAATACCATGTTCCTCTTAGCACCCCACACTGCTTGCTGTGCACACATGCACGCTGGCATCCTGAATGTGAAGTCAAGCACAGCTCCCTCCTAAGGTGTGCACAGGGGTGTGGGGCTGCAGCAAATGCGACAATGACAGGAGGGTGGCTGCTTGCAGTGTGTGGTTTGTTCACTGCCCAAAGACGTGATGGCCGTTCCGTTTCCTAATTTGGCCTCCTCGACTGACAGGCGGACTCTTCCCAGCTGGTGTAAGGGCTTTTGGCACTGGTAAGTTGTGTGGCTGTGGTCCTGGCCGCACCATGTGGCAGAAATGAACACAAGAAACAGAGACAAATATCCTAATCCTGTCAACGGCCAGTCCTGCAGCCCGTAAGGGAACAGAAGCCAGTTTGGAAGGGGCAGGGGATCCTCCAGCCTTGAGTCCCTGAAAGGAGCCCAGGCACCCCCAAACCAAGGTGAGATGCCTCGGACTCTATTGAAGGACCTCGCTGCCTTCACACCCTCCCCTCATTCAGGCCCTGGGAATTTCTGGAAGGCAGGAAAGAGGAATTAATTGATCTGGCAGGGGGGATTACACTGAGAACAGGAAGACAGACTCCCCCAACCTCCCTTTTTTTTTTTTTTTAAGCAAATGCTTCAGGGTCAGGAAGAAAAGAAGGAAGAGAGGCAGGTTAATATTTCCACTTGGCAAAGGTGTTGATGGGGTAAATGTGAACTGAGCCTATGAAAACCCCAAAGAGCAAGACTTAGCCCCTGTCTTTAAATTTTAGAACAAAATTTAGGTCGTAATTTATTAAGTGAGTGATAAGCCAAAGAAAAGATAAATAGCTACCATTTACTGAGCATCCCATGTGCCGAGCCCTTGAGATAGTTCACTGGCTCCCAGCGTCACACAGCGGTGAAGAACAGGAGCCCTGGGGAAAGGCAGGCCTCGTTTTGACTTCTGGTTCCACCATTTAGTAATTTTGTGACCTTGGACAAGTACATAACCTTTCTACCCTGCGTTTACTCACCTGTGGAGCATCATACAGTTAGTAACAGACTCCCTCCCGGGTTGTGTGAGAATTAAATGAGCTAGCACACAGAAGCTCTTGGCACCCAGCTTGGTATAACGTAAGCCCTCAATAAATGCTGGTTATTATGATGATATGTGGCAGGAGGTGTTCTCTCTGTCTTACAAATGAGAAAACTGGAGTACAGAAAGAGATAGCAGTTGGTCAGCTCCCAGGGTCGTTTTAAAACAGCTCACTTTCAAGCCAATCCTCACCCCTGCAAGGAAGTCCAATGGGATAGGCGCCATCTTTAGAGGTGGATAGACATGAATCAGGCCCAGCGCCCCACCAGGGAGGACGCAGGATAGGAAGGATTATGGAAATGACCCCCAGGAGGCAGGTCTCGCTCTCCTCAGTTTTATTCTTGATGGATTCTGTTTGAATGGAGCTATGGGAGAGAGTTTCCAGAGGGCAGGGGATAAGGTAGCCCAGAGGTCCTCTCAGCTGGTCTGGGCAGCCTTCTGGACAGAGCAGGAAGAGTGGGCTGTGGCAGCTGGGAGGTTTAACCTCAAGCACCCCTTACAGAAGACTTGAGTCTCCAGGAATGACTCAGCGTGAGGCAGGCTTTTAATCACACGCCCGACGTCTCAAAGCCCCACCGATTTGGGCTGCAGGCCTGAGTCCAGAAAACCCATCAGCAGTCAAGCCACTTACCCTGCAGTGCAGTCTGATTGGAACCTTTCAGAGTGCCGACCAACTGCCGCCCATCCCGGAAATCTCTTCCAGCCTGGATCATCTCCCTCACGGTCTGAGCATAGAGCCGGATGGTGTCGTGAAGGTAGGCAGAGGAAGGGCTCACCTTCAATGGGGGAAGCAAAGGCAGGGTTTTAAATGGCTCACAGCTTCCTGAGTCACGGCCTGAGGCTCTATTAGGAGGAATCTCACTCCATCCTCTTGATGGAGTAACGTAGAACATGTTTCCCATCGTTCCACAGAAAGTGGAGGGCCCTCCGCGTGGCCCGGGCCGAGCTATATTGTGATGTGCAGATATCACAATCTTTACTTTTTCTCCTTAGGCCTCCTTCTTCCTATTTGATCACATGATCCTTCAGATTGAGAACAGCTCTTTAGGCCATAAATGGGAACGAGTATGATTTAATTGAAAGAGGGTAGATTTTGGAGTCAGGTTGGCCCTGCTACTTACTGGCTATGAAACTTGGGGTAAGTTCCATAATCTCTCTGAATCTCAGCTCACTCAATTATAAAATAGGGATAAACCCATTGTCATGGTGAGTATAAGGACAGTTAAATGAGGCAGAATTTGCAAAGTACCTACCCATTGCACTACCTGGCACATAGTAGGTCTTCAAAACATATTCTCGTATTTATTTAGTCAACAAAAATACAAGTGCCTCCTAAGTGCTATGCACTGTTCTCCTCATAGAACCTGGTACGGAGCTGACACTTAGTAGACGACTCCCCAAATATTTGTTGATGGATAGCTTTTCTTGTGTGTTGGGTCTGTGATCAGCTGCCTCATTCCTAATGGAATCCCTGTCATCAGTGGCCTGTCATCACCTCCAGGCTCTTCTTGGCTGCACAGTTGGCCCCAGCTCTGTCCAATGGTCTCTCTATAAAAACTTCTCTGTGGGAACCAGACACTTTGCCCCATGATCCCACACATACTGAGACCACCAGTGCCTGATAATCTCTCTCCCAACTGTCTTCTCCCTGCTCCAGACCATGTGCTTGCCTTGACCTATCCGAGTTCCACATCTCTGACCAGAATCCATTCTTGTTCTTGGTCCTGGCATGCTGCTGGGAAAGGAGATTGTCATGGTCTAAGTACCCACTGCTGTCTGTTCTGCTACTTCCGTGTACTAGGTTATTAGACACTCAAAACCACAGCCTGGGAGAAAGATGTCACTGTCAGTCCCATCTTTCAGGTGAATACACGGAGGTGTAGGGAGGTTAAGCAATTCACGTCAAGGTCCCACAGTTAGTCAATAGCAGAACTAAGATGGGAGCCCAGGTCTCTGACTCCAAAGACCACCTGCCCTCCCATCTAGTAACCTCTGTCCTCCTCTGTGGTCCTGGGGTGCTGATTTCACAAGACAGCATCAGACCACTGTTTATTTGGGGCTATGGAAAATGAGGAAGTGTGTGTGTGTGAAGGAGTAGGGGAAATAAGAGGGAGAATGTAAAAGCCAAATATAAATATCCTCAAAGACGTGGGGGCGGGACCCATGCAGGAAGGCCCTGTGCCACACCTGCTCCTCTGCGGGGATGGCGCTGTGGAATGGCGGCCCCCACAGCCTTTGGTAGCTGTGTTCGGAAGCCTTCACCTCCAGGGCCTTCTCCGTGGGAGCTGAGAGCGATGAGAAACACTGACTCATAGACTTTGGGGAGGTGCATCACCTTCCCATTTGTCAATACCTCCTTCCAAAAACTGTCCTGAAAAATAATTAAATAAATGGAGCCGTTCTGTAGGAAATAATCTGAGCACAGAACTGCACGAAAGTCAGTGTTGAATTTGAATCGTTACATTCTAATCCTCGGAAACACAATGACTCTGGAAGGCCTGCCATGCAAGTTCCATGTTTTCTAGCTAGCCTCGAAGTGGGAAGGAAGCCAAAAAATAAATAAATAAAAAATAAAAACTTACCTGGAGCATCAAGCAGCTAAGAGGTAGAAAGCTTAACTTTTACCAGTGGATGGCGAAAACATGAAAAACTTAGGACTGTCGATTCTAGAGTTTTTGTTTGTGACTTGAGTGGTTTGTTATTATCATTATTATCTATATTATTACTATTAAGAAAGGAATATCCACTCCTTGTATATACGTATATGACAGACAGTAGGACCTTCCCCGATTCCCTGCTGTCCCTCCCATCCCACTCTGAGAGGTGTTCAGATTTTCTAGGCACGTACAGAGGGGTGTGTGTGTGAGTGTGTGTTTCACGTAAATTATATCCCACTACACTGCTCTTCTGAAGTTTGATTTCTTTTCCCCTTAAGCCTATGTCGTGAACATCTTTATAGAGTGGATTTATGCTATTCTTCTTTAAAGCAGCATGAATTCAACTGCATGGATGTTGTGTGGTATATTTTTAGTCTACATTCTTTCTGCGCCACAAAACAATTGGAATTTGGTCATCAAGGTTTTAGGAGAAAGTAACCATGGGGTTGGAAGGGCTCCCCTGTCAATGCTAAGATTTGGCCCATCCTCTCCTCCCATCTTTCTGAAGGCAGAGGTGAGACGACAAGTGAGGAGAAAGGGGTGGACAGCAATGAAAAGGGAGGGTAGGAGGATGTTCTGGAAAGTTGAGCATAAGTGTAGAATTTCGGCTGGCCATCCTAAGAATCTGAGATGCTTTTGGTGATCCGAAACACATCGTGATAAAAAAAATCAAAGAAATCTGGGACCTTATTATACATCTTCCTTTATTCCCTTTTGCCATTTCAGCTTCTTATGATCATATAAAACATGCACATTTTAGAAAGATAAAGCTGCTGGAAAAAATATACAGTCTGTCCATACCTAAATGCAAGTGGCTTTTTTAAGATGTCTGGTAGTATAGTGTGGTGGTTAAATGTGCAGACACTGAGGCCAGCCCAACCGGTTTTGAATACTAGCTCTGCTCATACTAGTTGTGTGAACTTGGGCAAGTTGTCACCTCTCAGGGCTTCAGTTTCCACATCTGTAAAATGAAGAAAATGAAAGTAACTACCCAACGGGGTGGTTGTAAGCTGAAATGAGTTTTAGTATCTCAAATGCTCATAGTGGAGCCTGGCACCCAGTAAACACCCCATCAGGCTGAGCTGTGTGGGGCAAAGGGCTTGGGCCCAGAGTCCAAATGACCAGGTTTGGAAGACCAGCCATGCTCCTTGGGAGCTCTGAGATCTTGGGTAAGGTACCTTCTTATCTAAGCGTCAATTTTTGCATCTGTAATGGGGTGCTAATAATATCTAGCTTATGAGGCTGTTTGGAATACTGAGTGCAATGATGCCTGGAATTAATGCACGGCATGTCTACCTCACAGAGCTCTTGGTACTATCAAATGCAGCGACGCATGTAAAATGTGCAACTTGGTACTCATAGGAGGCACGTGGTACATTTCAGTTATTCCTATCATTACCAAAAGAACCAAATCACCTTAGATTGCCTCACTGGACCAGGATGTTAGTCTCTCCAGGCCTCCGTTAGAACTCCAACAGGGACACAGGGAAGTGACCATGGGAGAAAAGGAAGTGATAGCCACTTGTGCTGGAGAGTCCTTTGGGAAGGTCTCAGCTACCCAGTAGAAATAATAGTCCTTCCTCAGCTGGTGTTCCCTGACAAAGACCACAGAGGGCTAGGCTCCAGAGCCAGCGGCCCAGTTCAAGGCCCAGCTCAACCTCTCACTAACTGTGCAAAAGAACTCCAGGTAAGTTCTTCCAGCTCAGTCCCAGTCTCCTGATCTTAAGATGAGGACACAAGAGTGCCTGCCTCCTAGAGTCATAACGAGTATTCAGTGAGCTAATGCATCTAGCACATAGCAAGTGCTCCCTACATGTTACCTCTTACTGCGGGAGCCATTGAGGGGTCGTGGGCACCCGCCTCCAACTGCTGCAAAATAATGAAGACAAATTCTCCTGTGTTGAGTCCCAGCTTCTCTGCAGCCAGCAGAATAATTTGGGCATCCTCTGAGCTGCAGATTAAGATGATAACTGTAAGAGAAAACAGAGTGGGCCAATTGTACATGGTCACGTGCATGCATGCATGCACACTTTTGAAGTCTAGCCTGAAGCCACTCCAAATGAGACATGAACATTTTTTCCTCGAGCATGCTTTAGGAAATAAGAATGCCTAAACTATTCCCAGAGAGTACACCTCTTGAACCAGACCAGCATTATACAACCTGGCAGCTTTTGCTTTTTGGACCAAAGACTTCACCGCAGCTCTCTCCCAAGTCCAAGCTGAAGAAGTCTGGGAGCATGTCTGTACTCTAGTGCTCTAGTGTCTTTGCTTAATGGACTCAGAACAACAGACTCAGCTTGTGTCTCACCAGCCACACATCGGTTAGGAGGAGTTCACAGAGGGCCTAGAATCAGGGGCATTCAAACTTTCTGAGCTGGGATGGGAAGGGAGTGGGCCATCCTCCTTTTCTCCCATCCAAATGTGTCAGCATGCATTTTGAGGCCACACACATGAACTGACCATGGGAAGTCACATGAAGTAGTGATTTATTTTTTTTAATGACGTAAATTGTAATCTATTTATCTGAGCTCCAACAATGTACCAGGCACTGTGCTAAGCACAGGAAACACAGTGAGCAAGAGAGAAGGCCCCTGTCCTCAGGGAGCTGTCAGTCAGACAGACAGTATACAAGTGAAGAAATTAAAGAGATCATTCAAGATTCTAATTAGTGGGGGCGGGGAAGATGCTGTAATAGTAACAAGGGTAAAACCATTTCGAATCAAGTAGTCAGAAAAGGCCCCTCGGAGAAGGTGGACTCTGAGCTGATTCTAGAAGGATGAGAGGAAGCTACCCACAGAAAGAGCACTGGGTGGAGTGAGGTAGGATTGCAGATGGCACTCCAGGCCAAATTGCAAAGTCCCAGGGCCAGAAAGAGCTTAGTTTATTTGAAGAACAGAGAGGAATCAGTTACTAATTCCTGCTAGAAAGTGCAGCCCTATAAGCACCATAACAAAAATAATTGCTATCATATATTGGCCAATTACTATGTCCAGCACTGTACAGCATGACCCTAATTAATCCTCACCGTTCTATGAGGTAGGTAGGATGATTGTCTCCATTTTGCAGATAAAGTATCTGAGGCACAGAGAGATTAAGGTACTTTCCCAGGAGTACACAGCTAGAAAGTGTCAGAGGCTGGTTTCAAACCCAAGTACGTCTGTCTCCAGAGCCCATGCTCTGAACAATCACGCAAGTCCAGGACCCAGCCCACCTGGAAGATACTTCCAGAGCTTATTCTGTGCATCATATCACTATAGCATCAGAGATTTCACTTTAGACCAAAAAAAAAACCCAAAGAATTTTTCTGTTGTTGGTGATGCTTTTATGTATCATTACTTTTGTACCCTGTTTGTGTCTGCTTTTTACACCCATAGAAAAATGAAGAGTTCTCAGTTTTTTCAAACAGTCTGCTTTTCCTATTTGTCTCTCCAAACATAAGCAATGGGAGACTCTTTTCTACTTACCCCTGGTAGTTGCTGACATGCTCCTAAGATTCTCCTGGAGGAGGGCTCGATCATTGTTGGTGTATCTCACACTGGCAGTGATGGTGAAATGGGACCTGAGTTCATTCTCTGCAACCCTCCACAACTCATCCACTCCATCCCAGGAGGAAGTCCTAGAGTGACCTCCCAGCATCCCGATGTGTTTCCAGCCCAGGTATCAGAGGCTTTTCTGGAGCACACCACCAATTTTGTGCATGGGGGGCACGAGTTTCACATAGGTGTCATACAAGAAGTCATTTTCCGGTTTTGCTGTTTGTCCAACAAAGTCAAACATGGGGATGTTCCACACACAGGCCAGCAAACCAATAATCTTGAAAGCAACCAAAAGGGTGTCTTTCAATAATTGAGTTTATGCCACTCTCACCCCACTGTAAGGTATCTGCATAAACTGTGGATTCAGTGAGTCTATGGGTCATACTAGATCCTCTCTTTTGGAGCATGGATGATAATGTCTTGGATCCAACTTGAGGATGCAAGACCTCAGAGGACAAGAATAACAATATTGGACTTTTATTGAGCGCTTACTATGTACCGAGCATTCTAATGAGAGCTTGCATATATCACCTCAATTCTTACAGCATTTCTATGAGATAGGTGTTCTCATTAACCCATTTTATAGATGAAAACATGGGGACACAGAGATGTAAGTTACAAAGCTAGCGAATAATGGAGCAGGGTTAGAAATCAGGCAATAACGTTCCAGAGCCCACACTCATAGCTGTTACTCACTCTCTTAGTCTTTCTTTCTTAGTTTGTTCTTTGTTCATTTCTCATTCATTTTTCTTAGAAGCCTACGATTTACAAGGAACTTTGGAGATCTTACTCTTAAAGGAGATTTTCATCTCTTTCAGGAGCTAAGACATATACAAATGCTCTAGAGTTAAATATACCCTTTAATGTTTATAGCCAATAGATTCGTAGGAGTTTAGAGAAATGAGAAATTACTTCTGATTTGGGAATTAGGAATATGGAGGGATGAAGAAAGGCTCCGTGGCATTTGAGCTTGACTTTGAAGAATGGGTAGGCTTTGGACAGCTAAAATGTGTTAAAAGGAGAATTCCAGGAGAGACGACGATTCAAATTCCAACATGAACTTAATCCTACAGCACCCACTAATGATAGCTCTGCAGTATTTTTGAGAGTGAGAACTGTGACGCTCCATGCTATTCAGCCTTTGCATCAACACCTCTCAGAGGCCAAAATACCCAAGGATGTCAGCAAAGGGAATCCCATTAACTAAATAAACATAAGTCACTTGTTTCTCTCATTTTCTTGCCCTGGCTTATTGCAATCTGTCATTCGTTCTTTCTTGCTTAGTTTTACTATCACTGAATAATTTATTATACACACCAAAGGGAAATCTACACAAGCAATATTTTTCTGTTTAAAACCAAGCATTCATTTCCTTCTTAATTATTCTGAGCCTTTCACTCTGACATTAAAGTGAATAATGACAATATTAGAGTGAATATACAATAGCACCAAGTCCAAACAATCGACACATGTTAGTGAACACCAACAAGTTAGTGAGTGAACTAACAGTTATTGATTTGAAAGGTTTTCATTACAGGGAATGTTAACTGTCCTAATTGCATGGTCTAGTCTAGTTACATCTCAAAGAAATAGTACCCAAGACCTACACAGTTATTATTTATGACAATGCCATCCTTTCAAGAGATGGTTCAAGTCTGTACCATCACCTTTAAGACCATCCCTTCCAATGGAAACTCAATCAAAGTTTCTAGAAGGCTGTATACTCGACCTCTGCTGCTTCTGGGCATGCTGGTCCAAACAGGGCAGAAATTTGTTCTCTCTGGACCTGGTTGGTAAAAATAGCAAGAGACTCCTTGGCACCACAGGCTGAGTTGGTATAAGCGAACTCCCAGCTGAACTTTCCAAGGTCCGCGGGCTCGGAGTTGAT
The DNA here is from genome assembly GCF_021613505.1 of Equus quagga. NCBI lineage: Eukaryota > Metazoa > Chordata > Mammalia > Perissodactyla > Equidae > Equus > Equus quagga. The sequence goes on from NC_060268.1 coordinate 165,871,961, forward strand.
CTTGTCCAGGGCAATCTAGAGGCCCGCACCCAGCCTTTGCACACTGAATGGATGGGAAATGTTCCAGGGGGCCTGAAGGCCCACAGTGAGTTTAGCAGCCTCAAGCCAAGTCACCAGCACACTGACAAAGAGAGTCAGAAGCACTGTTCGGTGGGTAGCATGGCATTCAACGCCCAAACAGAGCCCAGATGTGAGTGGAGCCCCAGCACCTGTCCTGGGAGCCATAGATGTTGTCTAATACCTGTATAACTGCAGAACTCTGATAGACTCAGCCTCTTGGCCACTCATGCCAGGAGCTTAAGTAATAGTACAGAGTTCCCTCAGGACCACAACTTGCTTTCTACTCAGTGCCATTAATTAACTGAAAGCTTCCCTTTTCAGAGTCGGTCCTAACACCATCTAGAAGCAGCAGGCTTGTCGAAAGAGGCCAGGGCAGAAAGTCAGCAAGGCCCTGGTAATTGATCTAATGACACCACTGACAAATTTCATGGTCCTGGGCAAGTCGCAATCTTGCCCCCTCCCCCTTGCCCCAGGTCCCTCTCTTCTAATAAAATAAGAATCATGGGATCCACTCAAGTGTAGGCAGATGGCTGGGCTGGAATTCTGACTCCACGATGTATTAGTTGTGTGACCTAGGACATGTTACTTCCACTCTCTGTGCCTTAGTTTCTTGGCCGAAAAAATGAGAGTAAAACTATAATGGGGTCTTCCCCAAAGCAGTATGGTGTGATTAAAAGAAATCATACAAGTCCAGTGTTTGGTACAATGCCTGGGCAAAGAGAGCCACTTCGTCAGTGTTAGATGCTGCTGCTGATGATGACCAGAGTGACGACTGAAGAAGCTGATATTGTAATAATGATGATAATTATCACCTGCTGAATTCATCTTGTAGGAAATCTTCCTGGAATAAGTGAGCTGATGGCTATGAGAGGGTTTACTGACATCTGGCACAGTCTGTATCCCTCACCCAGGCCCAGGGCACCAGGGAGAGGTTACTGATGGATGAATAATAATTCCGCCTCTACACAGGTCAGAGCAAGGAGGTGGGGGCGGCTCTCTGTTGAAGAATTACTTTATGTGAAGTATTATAGGCATGGCAGGCCTCTTGGGAAACCATTGCTATCCTTGGGTAAGATATCCCAGTCATTAGCCAAGCAAATGCACATCAGTATAAAGGATTCAGTTCCCACCTACCATGGGTTTTCCTTTGGACCACCCTGGCAGGGAGAGGCTGGCATCTCACATTCATCTCAGGTTATGTAATTCAGCACAGTAGATTTGCCATGATTCTCAAAGCCTGATCTAAGGACCACCCGCATCAGCCTCTACTGATGGTTAGAAATGTAGATTCCAGGGACCCACTTCAGACCCTACAAACCAGAGTGTCTTGGGTTTACTCTGGGAATCTGCATTTAAGAGGAACTCAAATATCCCCAAGTACACTAAGGTCTGAGAAATTCTGAGACAGTCAGAAATGAAAGGAGAGAAAGAATAGCCAATAACTCTTCTCTACTTATCTTCCTTCAATAGGAAACCCCCTGAATGGGATTACTGAGACAGCCCTGGTCCATCTCAGAGAGAGCCATTTCTAAAGCCATGGATTGGAGGGATTGCTTTCTCCGCACTAAATTCACCATAAGTGCTTCTTCACTGAGCTTCAGACTCTCTCTCCTCTGCTAGGACAGCTTACAGTCAATTTGCAAAATCATCTGAGTCTAAAGACTCCCTTGCTCTAATCATAGGCAGAATTCCCTGGATCTTTTTGACTCAGATGCTTACCAGATATATATGGTCTTGGGGAAGTCAGTTAAATCTGTGCCTCAGTCTCCTCAATTTCAAAATGAGCATAACAACGCCCCTCTCAGAGGGATCTTGTAAAGATATCGCGAGATTGTGTCATCACTCAGCACAGTGTCTCACGTGTAGTAGGAACTCAATAAAGGAGCTTTCTTCGTGGGTGTAGCATTGCACAAGTCAGGATGTCAAAGCTAGAGTTCTGGAAACAATATTTTATTACATACTCTGTGTCCTCTCTCCCTGTTCCATACACAAACTTCTTAAAATTTGTGTTCCCACTCTAGATAATTTTAGATTCTTTGTGTTTACAGATTGCCTTTCTCTGAGAAACTCTGAAGCCAGGTGATCATAAGTATAAGTATTATTTATATTTGTAAGTACTTACAAGTGAGCATGGTCAAACCCAGAAGAAAATATGGATGACGTTCAGCACTAGTGAGAGTTTAAGAAACAGACATACACTGCTGGTAGCAGTATTAATTCATAGCGGTTTTCCCATACACATCCCAAAGCCTTAAAAATATATGGATCTTTGACTCAGAAATTCCAATTTGGGGTAATTATCCTAAAGAAATAAGATCATATAATGAGTTAACATGGTGCTTTTTTCTTATAGCCAAAAACTAGACACAATCTTCATGTCCAACAGGAGGGGCCTGGATGAGTAACATGGAGTGAATCCACATGACTGAGGAACACACAGTCATTAAAAATGATGTTTTAAATGTGCATTCATTGACTTAGAAAGATAGCCACAGTGTAGTAAGTGAGGAAGCACACTATAAAACAACATGTATGGTATTCCATTTTTGTTGTTTTTAAAAAAGCACACAAATTTGCATAGCACAGATTCCGTACACCAAACCACTAAAAGTGGCTCTCTCTGGGCGATGGGAATTATGGGTGGTTTTTTCTTCCTTTCGCTTATCTTAATTTCCATATTTTTTGTCTTAATATCTGTGATAAGGAAGAAAAGTGAAAGTTTTAGTTAAAAATAAACCCATATGGACTGGCCCCGTGGCCTAGGTGTTAAGTTTGACACACTCCACTTTGGCGTCTGGGGTAGGTCCCAGGCGTGGACATATACCACTTGTTGGCGGCCATGCTGCGGCAGCAACCCACATACAAAATAGAGGAAGATTGGCACAGATGTTAGCTCATGGTGGATCTTCCTCAGCAAAATAAATTAATGAATTAAATAAACCTATGGACTTGCATTTGTGGAGTGAAAGCACAAGGGGTTAAACTCGTGTTGGCTGAATTTTCAGATCAGGAGCACCTCATGCTGGTCTGAGACTCACACTTCTAGGCACTTGGTATACCTCTATGGGCTCTAATTATTCTCTGCTGAGCTCAGCCTCTGCCAATTCTCCATTGCCCTCTGAGGGGGAGAGAGACGGAGATGCTGTGATCCAGGTAGTCGTGATCAGTGTCCAGAAACCATTGCCGTAGTAACAGCCCTACCCAGTTTGTGCAAAGTGCTTCATTGGCTGGAGTAGAAAAGTTTGAGGTGAAAACCAATTTAGGGGGGATTGTAGGGACTGTGGCTGCTGGAGGGGGGAAGCTGTTCTTCACTTTGCTTCTCAGGCCTCCTCCCTTCTAGGAAATTCTTGTGCCTACAGGTTACAATGGTGGTTGAGCTGGGAGGCCATGTTGTTTCATCCAACGACGCTTTGGAACAAAAGTCATCTGTGCTTGGCCAGCAGAGATGCAAAGCTTGGTTTCCTATGTTAGTGGGGGTAGTACCTTGATTCCTAGGTACGTTATCCCATCTCTGTTGCCTGAAAAGTCTGTTACAGAGGGAAGGTTCTTTCTGCCTGATTTATGGTTTCCTCAATGCCAACCAGCTTGGGCAATAAACCAGGTTTAGGGCCAGCTGTTCAGCATCCGAGATCAGATAAGATCAGCTGTATCCAGGGTGGTGGGGTTTTCATAAAACCCCTGGTATTTTTCTAGCTGTTCTTCTTCTCCTCCTGCTTTCACCCTGAATCCTTTTAATTTGTAAATCAGTGCTCTGATCATGTTTAGAAAAAAAGTGAAGGTTTGGAATGTGTGGGTTGGAATTTCTCCACAAGGTGAGAGGCAGGAAAGGTGTTAGGCCCACTTGGAACACAGTGAGCCTGTAAATGCCTGGAGGGAAAGACAAGGGGAGAGGAGCCCTCGTGCTTGCCTCACACACACTCACATCCACTCTTGCATCTCTTGGCGTGTTCTAGGAAAAAGCATCAACGTCAGGCTTCACCGAGTAGATAAGACTGTAACTGAGCCTCTGTTTCCTTTTCTATGAAGTGAGGAAAGGGCAGGGAGCAGAAACCACTGGCCTCATCAGCTTCCTGCCCTAAAGTCCTAGGACTCTGGCGGATTCATAACTAACCAAGTACCCCATGCTTGGTCGCGGCACCAAGTCTCTTTCCTGGTCTTGCTTACAGGTTCCTTATGGGAACATTCCTGAAGGTCTAGCTCACCTTACACTGACCATCCCAGAAGTAAGAGCAAGTGAAAGTGGCTATTACCTGTCAGGATATAAACCTCAAACTTCCCTGCTGTGTTCTCAGCTTTTGCAAAGAGTTGTGACACAGGCACTGAATATGAAGCTCCGAGCAAGTAAATGTTTGAGGAGCCGTAGGAAAGTGGAGTAAAGGCTGAATTTGTATAAAGCAGGGAGATGCTGTTTCTTAGATCTGCACCAAAGCAAATTTCTCAGATCCAAAAGCCACTCCTTTAGGTGGTCATGCACATACTACTCCTAGAAGGCCGAGGATGGGGTACTGGCCTTGGCTTTCTGATGAGGACACTCTGCTCTTGTGCAAGGGGACGAGAATCCTCCTTCCTAGGAACTCTACCTGTGTCTTACGTACTTCAAACACCTGATCCGTAGCCGGTGCTGCTGAAATAGACGCTTCCTCTGGCCTGTATGCTGCTCTTTCTCACTCCTGTTTCCACCAGGAATGAGTCTTTGATGCCTGAGCAGTTTCTTTTGACAATCTGGGGCTTCTAATCAATACTTTCAAGTTTTCTGCTGGCTACAAATATAATCTCAAGTTTAGCAGGTTGGTCTGGACTAAACGCCAGATTTCTGATCTGAATATTTATTTTGTGGTCTTTGATCCTGCTTCCCAGATTACTGCTCCCACCCCTCATAAAGCCTTAGCATGAAGAGTAAAAACTTTCAGAAGATACTGGAGAGGAGGGTCAGCTGCCTGCTCCAGGTACTCAGTAATCAAAGATACTAAATGATTAACAGTGATGTAATCACTTCCCAAGCCACTTTGCAAAAAATTTTAAGTTTTCCAAGAATACCTTTCTTGTCACAGTGTCCCAAACACTGAGCAAATAAAGAATGTGACCTTGCCTTAACACAGCTTTCTGTCTTAAGTGATTATATACTTTCGACCCGTAAGAATGATATGCTTCTCCATCCAAGCCAATTGGAGACCTGTGTGACACTAGGCTTGTCACTGGGGCTGTTTCTCTTTGGGGTCTAGCCATCTAAAGCCAGGCAGGATGTTCTCTCTGACTCCTCCACCCTCTTCAGTTTCTTGTCTGTAGAGACCAGAACCCCTCCCACTTCCTGGCATTTCCGCTCTGCTCATGTTAAAGGCTCCCAAATAACTCCCTCGCCAGGCACTCAGAGTCTTTCTCCCATGCCGTGAGCCCAGGGAACCAAGGCTGCAAAGCAGAGGGTGATGTCCTTAATGTCTTGGCAAGGGGGGAGCTGTTGGCACTCCTCAAAAGTATTGCAGCTGCTATCTGAGTTTTCTCCCACCCCCTCCTGTAGGAGGCAGTGTAGCAGAGTGGTTGAGAGTGCAGGTTTGGAATGAGACTGAAGCTGGCTTGGGCATGTTAGGCACCGTCTGAACCTCAGTTTCCTCATTTGTAGTTACCCTGATGGGCTCATATGAGAATTAGGCAAACTAATAGATGTAGAGCGCACCGCATGGAGCCGAGCGTGGAACAACGGTCAGTGAATAGCAGCAGTTTTATAATAAGGGAATGTTACTTCAGTCAAGAAGATCTTAAACTCTGTTGGATGGATGCCATGGAAATGCAAAGGAGTAAAGCACTGCTGCTACAGAAACCAGAGGAAAAGGTAAAAGACATCACCGTCTTCAAGTTCACTCTGAGCAGTTGTAACATGCTTGCTGCTGCCATTGGGTAACACCAACTTTTGTTTTTATTCTATAAATGTTAAGGCAGAGGACGTTTGGTCTAGAGCAGCATTGTCCAAGAAAAATAGAGTGCGAGCCATGTATGTAATTTAAAAATTTCCAGCAGGGGCCGGCCCAGTGGAGCAGCAATTAAGTTCGCACATTCTGCTTCGGCTGCCTGGGGTTTGCCAGTTCAGATCCCGGGTGTGGACATGGCACTGCTTGGCAAGCCATGCTGTGGTAGGTGTCCCACGTAGAAAGCAGAGGAAGATGGGCAAGGATGTTAGCTCAGGGCCAATCTTCCTCAGCAAAAAGAGGAGGACTGGCAGCAGATGTTAGCTCGGGGCTAACCTGCCTCAAAAAAGAAAAAAAAATTTCCAGCAGATGCATTTAAAAGAGTAAAAGGAACATGTAGGATTACTTACCCAGTATATCATAAATAATATCATTTCAACAAGCAATCAACATTGTAAAAATTGAGATTTTCTGTTATTTTCTTCATCCTGGATCTCCAGAATTTTGTTTGTGTTTTGTACTTAGACATCTCTCAATGCAGACTTGCCTCATTTCAAGTGCTCAGTAGCCACATGCGGTTACCGGCTACAGTATTGGACAGTGCAGGTCTAAATCTTCCCTCTGAGCAATGCTTCTAACCTGCTGGGAAATAGTGATGTTTCCTGTGGGGATGTTGAAGGTTCTGGGAACTTAGAGCTGACACCTCTCTTGGGAACCTTTACACTTTCCATCTGATTCTTAAATGCTCTTAGGAAGCTCTTGCTGATAAAGGAGCAAGTTGCCTATTTCACTGTGTTCCAACCTTGTTGACGTCGTGACCCTGAGAATAATGGTATTTATATGAGACCCTGAAACCCCTAGATGAAGCTGTCCATTGAGCACACCCAGCCCACCAGTCACCACAGTTCACAAGTTGGGAAGCTCAGATCTAAGTCTCAGGGCAATTTGGTCTCTGTGTGTTGTTTTTATGTGGCGGGGGCAGGGACGGCTTATCTGGATTTAGTGTAAGCTTTTTATTGCAATCTGTGCAAACACCATTCTTGTCAACTAAGTGCTCATGCTTGAGTAACACTTCCTTCCCACAACGAATGAGAAAGTGGCCTCAAGAGCCCAGGTGCCCAAGCCCAGTGACCCGAGGTGAGCAAAATGAGCTGCTGCAGACACTGAGGTGTGGGGTTAGCTTCCCACATGTGCGCTGTGAAGCCTCATGGTGCAGGGCTGACAGTGGGGTCCAGAATAGAGCTGTGGGCACTCATGGAACAGCAGACAAGGAAGCAGAAAGATCTGGAAGGATGCACAGCTGGAGTATGTGGTGCATTGTCCCCTCCCTTCAGTTGAGTGAAGGAAGGCTCTGTGCGGGAAATGCCCTCAGTGGCAGGAAGGATGTCCAGGCAGATGGGAAGCCCTTCTAAGAAGGAAAAAGGTAGCTGTTCTTCCACCCTTGGCATCGGGTCCATGGCTGGCATCAGGTCCTGCTTCCTCTAGAGCAACAGTTCTTAATTTTCTTTGAGAAACCAATGAAAGTTTCCAAGAGCAATGCATATATAAACACACAAGATTGCAAGGGGTTCATGGAATCGATCCTACTCAATTATAAATATGTCTTGGGCTCTGGACTCGAGACTACCTGAGCTCAAAATCTGACTGGGCAAGTTACTTGGCCTCTCTTAGACTTTTTTTCTTCTGCAAAATGATAGTAAGAACTTCTTCATAGTGTTGCTGTGAGATTAAATGAGATGTTGCCAACAAAGCTCTTGCTGTAGTGTGGCCACGTAGGAAGTACTCAATAATGTTCATATCATCTCAAAGGCCGTGAGAAAGGAGCCGGCATGAGAACCTAAGATTGCTACCCTGTAAGGTGTGCTTTGAGTGCCATTAGCCTTTTGAAACATCAGATAACCAAGGAAAGGGTAGGTATAGAATTCTGATCATTGGGATGGCCAATTATGGCACTCTTGTTAAGAGCTGAAGGAACTTCGCCCCTTCCTTTTCACATCTCAGTAGAAGGGTAAACTTCAAAGTCAGTTCTGCCATGTGGGAAGCTAAAGGTCGGTCCATCTCAGCTTTATTTTTGCCCTCTTTGTGCCATCAGAACCTCTGCCCTGCTGTATACCTAACGCTAAGGAGGGACATCTTGCCTCTCACCTTTCTGATCCATTATAACTAAATTCACATGAAGAGATACAGTCTATAGCTTGAGGACTCTGCTTCTCTTTCTTGTTGGGTGATATTGTCTGACTTCTAAAGACTTGGATTAACAGTTAAAACAACCTGGGATCCTTCCTAAATAAGTATTCCCCATGCCTCACGTGTCCCAGCTACTCCAGACATCTTATTCTTCCCCTTTTCTTCTCATCTCCTTCATTCTTCTTTGCCCCCACCCAGAATGCTTACAATGAGCATTACAGAGTAGCTATTCCATAATCTGAAGCCAGTGAAATATTCTAAAGCAGAGGAGTCAGAGGTTTAAGATGAATCTTCTGGATTCTGAGGGCAAAAGTTTATTAAAAGGAGAAATTCCACTTTCCTCTAGAAGGAATTCTTTAGTTTTAGCGGTATCTGGAATCTGGAAACATCCCTCAAAGACCTTTATATAATATTTGGCACCCTGATTCATACCCCCAACCTGCTCTAAAATCTGTTTTGCAACAAATCGTGCTCCCTAAAGAAGGTTTCCTTTCCAGGGACAAGATGCAAATCACCTGGCTTTGCAAAATAGCCTGAAATTATTTTAAAAAATAATGCTTGGCCCCACCACCATCATCACCCTATGACCAAGCTATGGGATCTGGGGAAGGTAACGTACCTTCCCTAAGCTTCCATTTTCTTATCTGTACAAACCATAACTACCTGGTAGTTTTACTGTGAGGGCCAAATGAAGTCCTTGTCATGGAGCTTGGCTCCCAGCAGTCACTCACTAAAGGTTCAGATGTTGAAAGTGTTGTCCCCACTCATACCTCACAGGTTTGTTAGGAGATAGTCTGGAAGTATTTTAAAAATGGAAGAAGCTATACAAATGCAAGGTGGTGCTGTGTAAAGTCTGCCTGCTTATGAGGTCTGTCTTTCTCTGCTTTCAAAAACAGAGAAAACCTTGTTTCTGCTTCCAAAGAGCTGTCAAGCCCTATCATAATATCTCGGCTGTTTCCAGGCTGTGTTACAAAACTCTGAAATGGCCTCCAGGCTTCTAGAACTGTTGCATATGCAAGTATGGTTCCTTTGGTTCTATGAAAGAGAAACGAGTATATTCAAATGGGCTAGAGCAGTGTGTGTGTGTTAGAACTGTGGCTGTTAGGTCAGACTCTTCACATCTCAGGCACCTCACCTATGAACGATCTAAAACAATGAATGTTTGCACTTTTTAGGGGCTATAGGATGCCCAAACCTGAAAGGAATTTTTTGTTGTTGTTGAATTCTAAATGCACACGGCTGTGAGAAGGGAGGGAGGAATGGAGGGTGTTGCAAAGACTTCTCTAAGACATATTTTTTTGAAGAGAGATGCTGTAGGACACTAAGTTTTGTCAAGAGAGGGTGTAGCCCCTTAGGGCACTGGAGACCAGGGTTCTGGACTGCCTTCTCCTGCTAAGTCGACACCTCACTGTAGCTAGCTTCTTCACCCTTTGCAGTCTCAGGTACCCTCAGAATAAAGTTAAGGTCATTGGATTAGGTGATGCCCCATACACACCCAGACTCATATCCACACGGGTTGTCTAGCTGTGATGCTACCAGCTTTGACTTACGTTTATATAAAGGAGAAGTGGGCCAGTGAGTGGAAATACCTCTTGCTGTTGCAAAGTACTACTCTGGGACCTGGGCTGTCTGTTGGTCTAGAGTAACACCTCTCCGCTAGAGCACATAATAATAAGTTCCACTCTGTGTCAAACTCTCCTCCCAATTGCAAGGTCACCATTGCCAAGACTACCCAAAACAGTCATTTTGGGCACTTCAGTCATTGGGTCCATTGAAAGCAGGGGGGCTGCTTGGAGCAGTGCTGCTTCTAATGTGTTCCTAGTGTGGTTCCCAGACCAGCAGCATCCACTGCTCTGGAATTATGAGAAATTCAGATTCTCAGGCCCCAACCCAGGACTACTGAGTCAGAAACTCTGGCACTGGCCTGGCAACCTGTGTTGTAACAAGCTCTCCAGAGGGTTGTGTTGCTCACTAAAGGTTGGGAACCACTGGATTGGAGTATCTTGCCCTCTGGCAAGTGTGGCATCAAAAGGTGTTCAGTGGGTTGCTACTTAACCCACCTTAGCCCAATCAAGTGAGAGTCAGGCTCCCAGTTCTCATTGAACTGGATCTTCTTAAGCCACTTCTTGGAAGCCCTTTTCTTTCAGATACTCCGGCAAAACTAGGGCTCTGTGGCAAGAGGTGACTTTAAAGAGTTAACGTATCTAAGACTTGTGTGAGAATCTGACCTAATAAGACCTTTCTGTTAATAGGGTAGCCATTCCTTCATGCACAAGTCAGCAGGAAGTGGTATTGCTTCTGATTTTGATATTGGCCACCTGACCAAACACAGTAAGAAGAAACCTAATGCAGCATTTCCACGAATTTCTTCAGGCCTGATACACAGAAAGAGTTAAGTGTCTAAGGTCTGCTGGTAGTTAAATGAACACTTATATCAACAAAGCAGCACCATATAGGGTCAAAGCCACTGCAGTGGTTGTCTGTGATGGTCTTGCCTTGATGACTAACTGGTTGTGTGATTCTGGGTGATTTCTTTTCTCTGAGAAGGTTTCAATAGTCTCACCTGTAAAACAGAAATTGAAAATCATCTCAAGAGCCTCTTTCATTTACACTCATCATTTTTGTTTAGTAATGATGCCTTGCAGTCTTAAAGATTTTGGAATCGAGGATGGTGACTAGTGGCTTCAAAATGGAAAGAGAGAACACAATTGGCTGAGCAGTGATACGGAAGCGACCCTGCTTCTTCAAGGGCCTCACTGAGCCATGGGTGGTGCAGACCATATCCATGATTCCGCATTCTAAATACAACTCAGTGAGGCTTGTCCCTCAGGCTAGACTCGAGAGTGATTTGCTTTATTTGGTTGTCTTGGAGACATTCTAATTCTAGAAGGGTCACCGGCCCTCTCTAGAAGAAGACTGATCTCTAAACGCAGACCTCTGCTTATCTGAATCTTAAAGTTATAGCTTGAGCTGTTAGAGTGGCTTCTCATTTTTCTCTTACCCTAAACTCATGGAGCACTTTTGTCCTCTTGTTATGTAGAGCTTCCTGTTCCTATCACGATCTCAAGGATTCTGCCCCCAAAGCGGTGGAAAGCCCTGTCTACTCCCTTCCCTTCCCCTGAGGTATGGGCTGTAGAAAAGGTTTTGCTTGTTAAACGTTAGCTTTCTGAGCTGAGCACTGTCTTCTTTTTTTTTTTTTTTCTTCCTCTTAGACCTATTGCATAACGACCTCTTGTTTTAACCTTTCACCAAATTCTACACTTCTCACTGTCAGAGGTTACCAGAACTGTTTGAACAAGTAACTTCTACCTTTGAACTTCTCTTGCAACAGGTTCAGAGTTTCCAGGGGAGCTCACTGGCCACTCAGTGCAGGACGCGTTGGCTTCAGGTGTGGCCCCATCACAGGAGCTGTGGAAAGGGTAGAGGAGCCAAACCTACATATGGAGCTAAACCAGAACAGCCAGGTGTGAGGGGTGCATTTCCTGGCCCCAGGAAGTGAGAGTATTCTTACAAGGTAAGTTCTGATCATGCTATTTGCTCTATAGTTTATATATCTATGGGATCGTGGGGATGGGAGTGGTTTGGCGAGAAGAAGGTGGGACGTGTATCTATATTCAGCCTAAGCCTCTTTTACAACATGATATTACATTTGGTTGAGCAGAAATCTCAGCTAACTTGTGGGAGTCAAATTAAAAGTCAATTGGAAAAGAGGTAGAAACATCGAAGCTATCTGAATGCTGGCAGGAGATAGACTTGGAAAAGAACGTAGTTAATTTCACTAAATGCGACTAAAACAGACTTAAAAGCTTTAAGGATTATAGGCAAAACCAGAATGTGGGTCTCCTTCATCTTCCATTCAGAAATTTCTGTATCAATATGGTTAGAAAGGCTGGTCATTAGGCAGCAATTCTCATTTGGAAGGGAGAAGGGAGAGGGAATCCTTAGCAGACATTCTAGTAGGTACTGGAGTCTCCTAGTGGGTGTGTGACAGTGTGTTAATCCATCGGCTCGCCACTTTCTGTAAGATTGATGGTGGTGTTCCCACTCTGTAGCTGAATAATGTGTCTCTGGCCTATGCTACACAGCCAGGAGGTGGTGTGGCTAGAATTTGATTCCTGATCAGTCTGTCACTACAACCTGCTGCATAATACAGAATTCTTGTGTGTTGCCAAAATCTTCCATTATTCCCTCAAATCTTGGGAGTGTCACTCATGCACATAGGATTGAAAAGGAATGCAACTCTCCTAGAACTTTAGAATGGTCCAGACCCTTCTGAACTTGAGCATTCAAGCCTGGGGGAAACCAATAAAAAGAGAAAGCTCATCTTCTGGCCCTGAGCTCTTCACCCGGTTGGTGAAAGAAGACAGCACCCAGGAAGAGTCCAGCAGCATTATAGAGGCTGACACTTGACACCCATTCTGCCATCCTCTGCTCTCTGCTGGAGGCAGCTGCCCCTTGGGGAGATGACCTCTTGAAACTAAGCAAAGCCAAGTTTTCCTCCAGCCATGAGATGACCCAGAAGATGGAATGGCAGGGGCCACCCTCATCTTCCCTTACTTCATCTTTCTCCCATGTCTAAAATAGGCACCTCTGAAGTCAAGGGATCAGCTCCTGTTCCCTGAGACTGTGGCACAGCTCATCATGGCTTTTTCAGTTGGAGGCTTTTAGGACTTTCTGTAGAGAGAACGAATCCTGATCCAGTTCTAGTAAAGGGCTGGGCTCATGCTGAACTTACCGGGAGCCTTCTTGAAAGGATCAAGGCTGGAGAGGTGTTGCTTAATTCCAGGGTGTGTCTGTAAACTGGTCATGGGGGCAGGGAATCTTGTTATTTTTGCCTCCAAATCTGAGAACGGAAGCTCCTGTGCCCTTCTGTGGCCACAAACTTAGGAGAATCCAGTGAGGCAACTTTAGGTCCTCACACCATGTAGACCCATCCCCAAGATCCTTTCAGGGGGTCTGCACATTCCAGACAATCTTTATAATCATACTAAGAAGTTATTTGCCTTTTCCACTATCACTGTCTCACACATATACAGCGGAGTTTTCTAGAAGCTACAAGACATGGCATCAGTCTGACAGCTAATGGCATATGTACTTGTGTATTCCTGGGATTTAAAAATTCCCCAGTTTTAATTTGGAAGGTGAGGGAGGCGGCAGAACACATTTTAATTTAAGTGTTGAGGTATGAAAAGGACGAGCCAACACGTCAAAGCAAAAGAATCAGGCCTCTTGTCTCTGCTCCTCTTGTTCCTGACTTGCTTGTTCTGTCGGCTTTATCAGAACTGCTTCGGGGACTGAGGCAGGTACAGCTGGGGACTGGAGAGAGGGTGACGTGATACTGGGCTGGCAAGCCATGCTGGGCTGGGCTGCCCCCGGGTGCCCCCGAGGTCTCAGGGGGCCCGTGAGGGCTGAGGTGCCCTCTGGCTGGACCTCCCCGTCCTGGGAATCCAGCAGGGAGTGGCCCGGCCTCTGTGACACTAGTGATCTGAGGGGGACACCTCAAGTCCTTTTTGTTTGGTTTTGATCTGGGTTTAGTCAGGCAAAGGAGGAAAGGGCGAACAGTGTGGATACAGGCTGGCTTTTGTTTCAGCCCGTAGGGACTGGAGTTAAAGGCTTTGAAAACAAGCCAGGGTAGCTCTGGCGGCTTTCTCCTCCTGGTGAGAACACTTCCACTTTCAGTTGTGAAAGAAAAACCAGGAAGTGAAGTTCCGAGCATGTTAGAAAGCCCGGCTATGGCCTGACTCGGGACAGCTCAGGCAGGGCAGAACTGGGGACACTCTGAGCTGTGGCTGTCTGTCTGCATGGATGCTCTGGAGCCCCTCTAGCCCTGGAGGAGCTAAGGGTGAAGGAAGAGGGACAGGCGCTCATGTGCCAGGAAGAACTCAGAGCCAGGAAGCCCCCGTCGCTGGAAGCACCAAGGCATGCGGCCCCCTCATAGGGTAAGAAGACCATTTGGAGGCAGGGTATTTAGCAAGGGGTCTTGTAAGCACGGGGCAGAGGCCAAGGGGGCTTCCTGACCCACAGCTTCAGCACATCTCCAGCTTGCTCTGTGTGCCCCAAGCACGTGTCGGCACTTGATCTCTCCCAGGTCTCTCAGAGACACCCTTATTAGGAGAGGCGAGGGGAAGGAGGAAGTGGGAGCATGGACGGGATTTTCTTTCTTCTGCCTCTTTTGGGGGAGGTGAACCACAAGGAGACCTCTTTTTGTGGGCCTGAGCATCTGCCATGGCTCCCCTCTGGTGGCTGGAGGTTGCCCTCAGTTTTCATGGTGGACTTTGGCTCCTTCCTGTGATACGAGCTGACGGATGAGTGACTGGTGAATGGTTTCTGAATGAAGTTGGATCTGTTTTAAGGGGTAGGGCCGCAGGCTGAATCTAAGATGAACTTCAAGGAGTGAACCTCGGGCAGGGACTCCGCGCTTGGGGCTTGCTGGGGATATCATCCATTTTGGTGGTTTGAAAAGTAGGGTTGACTCTTCAGCTCCAGCTTGTAGGTGATTGGTATTCTCTGACAGAAGCAGAGTCTTAGACATAATAAAATTTAAATAATTAAATAAAATTTTAAAATCAAATAAAAGATTAAAAACTAAATTTAATTTAAAAAATAAAAGTTTGGTTTAGTAAAAAAAAAAAAAAATAGAATAATTGGTTTTTCTTGATCCCTCCCTCTGTATTCCAGCATGGGAGTTCCCATGTGGTGGTCCCCTCCAGTTGACAAGGATTTGAGATGAACACAGAATAGTCTTGGAAGAGGGATGGTGTAAAATCCTGTAGGCATCATTTGTCTGCTTGGCACCAGAAAAAGAACCAAAACCTAAGTGAAACAAAAGTCACGAATACTTGTGTAATATCGGTCAGTAAAAAAAGTCAGATAATAAAGCTAAGGGAAGTAGATGGTATGTAATAAGCAGCAAACGATAGGGACTCTGGCAAAATGCAAGGCAGGTGCACCCCAGATAAACACATTCCAGTTTAATTTTTTTTTTTTTCTCGGACATTATCCAGACCAAACAGAATGTTTCAGCCAGGCATTCGGCTTGGTCCTGATCTAAAACAGTCTTCTCTCCCAGGATGGGTTCCACCTCCTTGAGGGCAAAGGTACCTACAATAATATCAGTGTACCATTGAGTGCCTAAGTGCTAAACATCCAGTGTGGGCCACAGACCGTACAGGGAGGCCGGGGGTGAGAGAAGGAGAGAGGGTCAGGGAATGAACGGAGAGAGGGAAGATGAAGCCAGTTAAGTACCAGCTTATAGAAGGTACTCTTAAATTTCATTAAGACAATCTTAGGAGGTGGATGGTTTCATTATATTATAATTGAGAGCGTAGGCTCAGAGAGGTAAAGCAACTTTCCCGAGATCACAAGGCAGTCAATTGTCAAACCGGGATTGAAGCTGCAGTCAGGGTGAGGCTCAAAACCATGCTCCATCCACTAGTTTGTAGTGTTAGCGTTTCTTCGGATTTCCCAGAAAATTTTATTTGTAAAAAGATTTTCATGTATGGTGACCTGGGCAGATATTGAATTCACATATTTATTGGATATTCTTCAGGCTGACATTTTTCTAGAACTGCAGATATCACAGCTACCACTCATTGACTATTTTCTAGGGGCCAGCGCTGTGCTTACTGTTTTATGGGGCTTTTATCTGTTGATTTTCAAAACAGTCCTCTGAGGTAGGTACTTTGTTTCAGAGATGGGGAAACCAAGGCTTAGAAATAAACAAACTGGACATGCTATGAAGAGACGGAAGCTAGAATTTGAACTCTGGCTCATTTAGTTCCAAAGGCAAACTGGGCCTCAATTTCCAACCAGTCTAGTTAGTGCATGGGCCCAAGAATTAGAAACTGAGAGAAATTTCTCTTTTGAAAATCCTTCCATTTCACATTCATACAGACAGAAAGCAGATCAGCAGTTGCCAGGGACTGAAACCATAGAGGAATGGGGAGTAACCGCTTAATGGGTACACGGCTTCCTTTGGGGGGTGATGAAAGTATTTTGGAACTAGATGGAGGTGGTAGTTGCACAGCATTGAGAATGTGCTAAATGCCACTGAATTGTTCACTTTAAAATGATAAATTTTATGTTATATAAATTGCACCTCATAAAAAAATCCTTCCACCTAGAGGCAGGTGAATTCTCAAACCAGGATTTGGCAATTTTTTAGAAACCAGGCAATGGCGTTTCTGCTCTTGTCCCATATGCCACGCTAGCAGATGCACTGATCCTCTTTTGGAGTGCAGCCTGAGGTGACTCTCTTGCCTGGCAGCACCCTGCAGGGTGACATGTCCCCAGCAGCACTGAGTTGAGCCATGATTGCTCTCGCCAGACTCTGCTGTAAACGCTTCTATGTCTGTTTCTCCCCTATGTGGTGAATGTCCTAAGGTCAGAAACGTACTCTCTCGCTTGCTCTTCCCCCTGGCAGAGGGCCTGATATTTCCCAGGCTCTTAATTCATGTTGGTTGAATAAATAAATGAGTTGTGGAGTTTGGAAGGTCAGGCAACCCTTGTACTGCTGAGGCCAAGCCACGGTATCAGCCCTCTGTCTGGGAGCTGGTAGGAGATCTCTGGGTCTCCATGGGTAATTCTACTCCAAGCATTGTGAGGTTGTGAGCGGCTTGTGGATGGATGCAGGGGTGGGATAGGGTCTCAGGAGGTGGCTAGGTCTGAGCTCAGAGGTGGACCATGCCCTCTCCAACCAGAAATCCTCTGTTTAAATAGAAACGAGGAGTTGTTAAGACCTTTGCATATAAATTGAAGGGCAATTATATATGAAGACCATGATCACCTCGTCTCTTTCGGGATGTCTCAGAAGAGAATATCTGATGTGGACAAGGAGTTAGAAACTGAGGGAAGTGGAAAAGGGAAAAGGGAGCTAGTCTTTACTGAGGATTTATCGTGTCCTCGACGGTGTGCCCACAGTACCCCTTTTGAGTAGGGATTGTCACCTGCCCCTTCTGTGTGCAGTTGAGGGAAACTGATGCTCAGTGACATGAAGTAACTGTGCCCAGGGTCACATATCTTGTTAGTCTGGTATCTGGAAAGGCAATGACTTTGGAGTTTTGCACCCTCCCCCCACCCCCCCACCGGAAATGAGACTCTTGGCAATAAAGCTTGTTGTTTGCACTTTGCATCTGGTGATCCCTGACCACCGGCCAGGCCAGGTAGTGTGTGGGCTGATTTTGCAGAAAGCCCAGGCAGGGAGGCCTCTCACAAACTCTTGCATCACCCTGTCTTAATCCTGACATGGGTGACAGGGACCCAGCCCTTTGTCCAGCCTAACTTTCCACAGGCTCTCTTATCAAATCCAGTGGACTTGTTCACCTGACCTCAGTTCTCTCATGATTCACGTGGTCAGCAACAAACTTGGGAAGCCCTCGGGGGTGTTTACTGAGACAAGGTCTTCCTCAGGGTAGGACTGCTGGACTGTGATTTGTTGGAAGCACAGTGGTAGATCCAGCTTGACTAGGTCAACCTGAGATCAAGTGGGATGCGTCATTGCCTGTCACCAGCCTATGCTGACTTAACAACTATCCTGTGCTATCTTCACAGACTGAGTTAGAGGCTTTTGGTATTTGACTTCACGAAGGCTTTCCTATTCAATGCCACTCAGTTCAGCTGGCTGAGGCCTGGCATCCCAAAGCTCTCCGGTGTTTGTGCAAATGACTCCAGTGGCATAGTGTATACACCAAGCCCAAGACACTGTCTTGTTCAGCCTTCTTGGAGGCTTTTTCTTTTTTTCTCTTTCAGCTAAAGATGGATCCTCTACCTCCATCAAAAATACCTCTTCACCATTTCCCTTCCCCAAATGTCATGCTTGTCCCACTTTAGTGCCTTTAGCCATACTCTACCTCTTACCCAACATCTAGGTATTCCCCTCCCTCCCTTCCAGTTAGGTTTATCTGACCTAATGCAGTGCCTGGTCTCTCCAAGGAAAAAGTGGATGGAGAGACAGACAACAGTTGAAAAAGATGGTTTGGCGACAGTGACCCTGGTTGGAGTCATAGTTGGGGTCTTAACAGCCATCAGCTTCATTGGTGGAGTCAGCATCCTTGACTGACCCTGGAAGTTAGACTCTTGGCAATAAAACCGGGGGATCAAGGACCACACATCCTTGAAGGGCTAGTGCTCCATCCAGCTACCTTCATCTACTTCAGTCTACACTAACTTCTCCCTTCTTCAAATTCACTGGCTTATCCCACACACTGAATCCTTCTCTAAGTGTTTTTAGCGTTCGATAGACACACGAGTCCTCAGAGGGCAGGAGCTGTGTCTTCTAAGTGTTTGTCCCTCTGCACATGGCACAGCGCTGGGCACACAATCGGTCCAAGATCTTTGTTTGCCTTATTAAAAGTAAATTTAAAATGCAGAGGGTAAACGTAGCTCTTGCATCACGCATACTTCTCCAGTCCACCAGACGCTCCCAAAGCTGGGATACATCCCAGAAAGCGCTTGCTTACTGCCTGGGAAATTGGCTTTACGCCCTGTTACACTATGAACTCTAAGTGTGCTTTTCCCAAGCTGAACACACTGCCTGACACATAGTAGGTGCTCAAATATTGAAATGCTTGCAGAATAAGGAAACTCAACGTCAGTCAGGTCAGGCTGCTTAACATTGCCTTTGCCATGGTGTGAAGGCCCGGGCTGTGGCATTTCTGAGGAGAGCTCAGCTGCCTCTGTCTCCCTGTGTGTATAGGAGCATAGCATATCATTGTGGGGTAGAATTCTGCAACCTTTTCCTTCAACAGACTCCCCGCCCTAGCTGCCTTTCTCTGAACTTGTGCCAGTGGTGGGCAAAGGGGGAAGATGGCTCAGTGGCACTTAGTGTGTTCTCACTGAATTTCAAGCACTGTGCTGTGTGCAGTAGAGTCTGAAGGCTAAGACAGCCTCTGCCAGGGAGTGCCCACGTGGTCCGCTGGGTCACAGGAAGCCTCCCTGAGACTTGAACTTGAGGAAAGAGCTGAGCTGACTCCACTTCTCACAACGCTCCTGAGCTCTGGTTCCTGTAGCTTTTCCTGTGTGATTCAGAAGCAAAGACATTACCAGCGGATACCCGTGAAACCCTACCGATTGGTTTATGGTGTGTTTGCTTGCAGGCCAGGGAATCTGCCCCAAGCCTAGCCCTCACCCTCTGTCTGCCAGCTGCCTTACAAATTGGAACTGTTGGATGCGGCCTAGAGATTGGGCTAGGAAAAGCAAGATGTGGGCGCTTCATATCACTTGCCTGTTTTAATCATTTAAACACTCACAGACTCTTTCCATGCTGTGGAAATGCCTCTCAGCCTGCCTCTGTGGTTTTAATAGGGATCCCCGTTGATAATGTCGCCTCCCTGCTCTGCCCTGCATGGAGATGATAAAGAGGCACTTTTCTGTCTGCCTGGGGACATCCCCTGGTGTGTGCGCTTCAGGGCACCCTGAGTGCCAGGTCCCCAGATAAGGAGAGCAACCTGTGCCTGGTGACATGGCCCTGCTTGGTGGAGAAGGCTAATGTGAGGCAGTGGCCTGAGCACCTGAATGCTGGTGAGTGGCTAGGAAGTTATCTATAGGTTCATATGTCAGGATCTTATGCCATCCTCTCTTTTTAGCTCCTTGCAGTAAATGTTAAAAGGCACACTTTCAGGGCCCTTTGGCCCTGTGACTCAACCTTCACCTTTGGTCTGGTTTCTTACCCACTAAAGAAATGAATGAAAAACATTTCCACCCCAAGAGCTGCTGTCTGGACCGGCTTACTCAGTGGCTGAGAAGCACTGTATACAACACGAGCACTGGGAAAAGGTTGCATGTCGAATGGAGCTTAGGTGGTGGGAGGGCTGCACTTTTAGAAACGGAGCTGAGCCTGTATTGTCAGGTGTATTCACACGAAATGCTGCCAACCAAGAGGGTGGAACTTGCTAAGTCAGCTGCCTGAGTCGGAGATGGGATAATTTGCAGTTACTCATTTTACGGTTGGTTGGTTGGTTTTTAAAAAGCATGCATATTTCAGATTAAATGACATATGCTCTCAAGTGGCACCTTCCCAATGAGACCTACTCTACCTCCCTAATTAAAACTCACCCCCCAGCTGTCCCCTTGATCCCCTTTCTCTACTCTTTTTTTTTTTTCTTTTGAGAAAGATTGTCCAAGAGCTAACATCCATTGCCAATATTCCTCTTTTTGTTGAGGAAGAGAGACCCTGAGCTATCATCTGTGCCCATCCTGCTCCACTTTGCACGTGGGATGCCACCACAGCATGGCTTGATGAGCAGTGTGTGGGTCCGTGCCCAGGATCCAAACCTGTGAACCCCAGGCCGCTGAAGCTGGGCACATCAACTTAACCACTTCGCCAACGGGCCAGCCCCCTACTCTATTTTTTTATTCCATAGTAGTATCTAATCTAGCTATTGTTCAGGCTTGTTGTCAAACTTCCCAATAAAATACAACCCTTCAAGAGCAGGGATTTCACAGTTATATACCCAGGCCCTGGAATGATGCCCCATATACAGTTAAGCCCTTAAATATCTTTTGGCTGAAGGATTGAACACATGAAACTATCTGGAAAATCTGTTCATGATTTCTCTCTTCCATCTGTCTTTTCCTCTGAGGATTATCTTTTCAGAAATGCAAAAGCATGCACCTTGTCCAAGTGGTTTTTTTCTTTCTACTTGATAATATATCATCAAGCTCTTTCCACATCAGTACATACAGATCTGCTTTATTCCTTTTAATACGGTCAAGAGTTCCATGCTGTGGAAGTGCTATAATTTATTGGGTTGCTCTCCTATCAAAGAAGGCTTTCCTGGTCTCTGGCATTATAAACAATCCTATAGATTTAATGATGATGAACATAAAAGCTAGAACCTGAGCCTCTTGGCCAGGCATTGTTCTAAGCACTTTATAGGTGCGTTAACTCCTTAAATCACGGTGACAGCCTTATGAGAGAGATTATTGTCATTTTGCAGATGAGAAACCACACAAAGGTTCTCTACCCCAGGTCAAAAAGATGACCACCAAATAGGATTTGAGCTCAAGTCATCTGACTCGGAGCCCACATTCTTAACTGGAAACTTACACAGCCATTTGTGATGCACTTTGTCGAGCTGATGTCTTTCTATAGGATAAATTACTAGTAGAGTCATTAGGTCAAAGGGCACACATTTTAAATTGTGATAGAGGGCAATGGGCACATCTCTAAGTAGGCTGTACCAATTTTACTTTTCCACGATTAACAGTGCATTGTGCACTGTTTCATGATTGCTAATCTAATGGGTGGGGGAAAGTCACATCATTCAAATTTGTATTTATAAAAACTATAAGCAAAGTTAAAGTCTCCCTGGTTTTAAGTAACCCATTTGTGAACTTTCTGGTCATGCCCTCTGACCTTTGTTTTATTGGGTCGTGTTTTATTTTCCATTGACTTCTAAGCATTCCTTATTGAAGAAATGAGCTCTTTGCCCATCTGGAGTATTTGATACTCTTTCCAGTTTATCTTTGATTTTTGTCTCTGGTATCTTTTCAGCAGGGCAAATATTTTTCAAAATTTTATGTAATCAAATTTGCCAACATTTTCATTTATAGCTTCTAGATTTTTGTGTCTGGTTTGAGTCTTCCCCATGCCAAGATCATAAAATGTTTCTCTCAGACTTTTTATCCACAAATACTCTTAGGGTTTTCAATGTTTTATAGTTAAGTCTTTGATCCATCTCCAAAGTATTTTTGTTGTAGGAGTAACACAGTAATCAGCTTTATGTATTCTCTCTGGATGGCTAGCCAGTTGTTTCAATACATTTATTGTAAGTGAAAAAAATCCAACTTGATCTGAAGTGCAATTTAGTATATAATAATAGCATCCACTAGGAGTATTTCAGGATTACTTCATTATGTAGATTTGTCTTTTCATGACCGATAGAAAACTTCTATAGCTCCAGAATAAGCAAATTTGGTAATGTTACCTCTCTGCCACCCACCCAATTCCTGTTATTTTTCAAAAATTTTCTGGCTATTTTTATAAGTTTTACTTTTCTGGGTGAACTTTAGAATTAAATTTTTAGGGGGCCAGCCCAGTGGTGCAGTGGTTAAGTTTGAACATTTTGCTTCTCGGCGGTCCGGGGTTCGCCGGTTTGGATCCCGGGTGCGGACATGGCACCACTTGGCAAAAAAGCCATGCTGTGGTAGGCGTCCCACGTATAAAGTAGGGGAAGATGGGCATGGATGTTAGCTCAGGGCCAGTCTTCCTCAGCAAAAAGAGGAGGATTGGCAGCAGTTAGCTCAGGGCTAATCTTCCTCAAAAAAAAGAGTTAACTTTTTAGTTCCCCAAAAAATCCTGTTGGTCTTTATTAAGGTACACATACATTTAGGGAAATAGATCTTCTTGACTATTTCAGGTGTGTCTTTCCATTTTTCAAGCCTTCTTATCTCCCTCAGATCTAAACATTTAAATATAAGTTTTACACATTTGTTCTGATGTACGCTATTGTGAATGGCATATTTTCCATTATTTTCAGATTACTTATCTGCATGAAATATAGGAAAGCTATTGACTTTCTGGCTACCAATTTGGTAACGGGTCCCCTCACCGAATTCTCTCATGGTTTCTAATTGCCTTTTATTTCTTTAGAGGGTTTTTAGAATTCCCCTCTCAGCTATTTTTTTTTAATTGGGAAATATAACAGCAAATTTTTATCTCTGCTATAACGGAATGTTGGCCCTTTCGATCTTTGAGTCACTGAAAATAGCATGGGTAGCTGAGATTCACGCTCCTTGGGAACCAATGCTTTTCCATATCGGGCTTTTCTCTGGCTAAGTTTTGTGAGACAGGATTGTTGTCTCAAATTATTTTATCTTTTATTTCTTAGCAGAGGAAAACTACATTTGATGCAGAAGAGTAAACTGGTATAAAAAAAGGTGAAAATCCCTTAGCTCCAGGGCTCTGAGAATGTCAGGTGAAGGATCTTGCAACAGAACACATATCTGGTTCACCTTCATTGCACAGTAAGGAAAAGGCTATTGATCCTTCCAGGCATGCTCATGAAGCTATTGGTTTGTAATGTCCTATTGACCTTTTTGCCATTACTTTGGAATTTGTCTAGAAATATTGACCATGAAGTTAAGGACTGAGATGGAGGCCTCCTAAGTTGGAGGTGGAAGGAATTTCGGGGAAATAACAATGGAGGCTGAGTTATCAACTTAAAACCCAACCAAGAGAGCAAAACTTCCGTATACGGTTTCCTAAATAACACACAGGCCCCTTTGGAGTCATTATGAGTTGTAAAGACTTGTGACGTAGTCTCTAGGAGAGAGTCAGTACTTCAGTATGGAAGAATGTGTTAACTAACTGGGTGTAGGAACTTGAGGACTCTGGTCTCCCTTTTAATGAGTTTTCTATCACCACAGAATAAGCCTATACATGCAAGAGAACAGAGACACCAGTAAAATCCAAATGAGTATGGCACTTTCTGGAAGGTAGTTTTTTTTGGGAAAAGCTTGTAATTGCAATTTATATCTCATTCTTGCATACAAAATAATTAGTTCTTTAGGCTTAAAAGCAAACATAATTTATTTCACTGTCCTTTGAGTTCCAGAAAACCAGAGTAACAGAATTATTTATTTCTAGACTAGACTTTCTGCCTGCTTCCTACTGTAGATGACTTCATTTGATAAGATTCATCTTGTAGACTCTTCCAAGCCTGGAATTGTCCACTGATCCTGAGTGGTCCTTGATATGTGCTAGAAATACATCCTTTTCATCACCCACTATCGCTAACCCAGTACCTTGCCAAAATATTGATTTGGGAGTGCCCATCTCAAGATTGGCCAGAGGGACTTTTGATGATCTAAGTTTTGGGAGTTTGGGGGTGGGGGAGTTTTACTAAAGGAAAAATGGGTTAACTGAGAGTATTTAGAACACACAGTTTGGGATCAGAAAACTGGTCGTTGATTCAACAACCACTTACTGAAAGTTGACTATGTGCCAGACATGGTGCAGGCATTGGAGGCCCAGTAGTGAGCAAAATGAAAATCCTTGTTCCAATTAGAACATCAGTTCAGTAGAGTCAATTGATGATAAGAGATCAGGACTACTTCAGATAGTGAACAGTGTCATGGGGAAGAGAAAGCAAGGTCCGTGATAGTGATTGGGGTAGGAAAGACAAAATTAAACAGGGTGATCAGAGAGAGTGAGCCTCTGAGGAAGCGACATTTGAATTGAGACCTGACCTCAGGCGGTCAGGGTTTCAGCTGTGGAGAGCAGTGTTTAAGGCAAAGGGAAGAGCAAATATAGAGGCTCTGAGGTGGCAATGGACTTCTGATTGAAAAGCAGAATACATTTAGGAAAAATAAAATCTTTTAAAGGAAAGGGACTATCAAAATAAAGATCATTTATAGGCTATAGGGATAGCCTGAAAGATTCATCACAATAAATACGGTTGACCCAGATCTTGAATGTTAGACAAGAAGGGCCATGTAGGGACTTTATTCAAAGAAAATGAGACTTTAATGAAGAAATGCTGGCCCAAATCCACAAAAGAGCAAAACCCAAAGCTGAATATGGGGTGGTCATAACCTAGACACCAAGGCTGATCCTGGAGCTTGCAGGCAGGTGTGAGGCAGATGGCATCCTTCAGCTAGCTTAGGAATTCAACACATTAGGATCCAGGAGATGAGTGACTTTGACCATGGCCGTCCATAGCCCAGAGGAAAGGAGGGCCCTGGAGTGAATGAAGGGGAAGAGCTGAGGACAAATGAACATCCTGGGGGATGGGGCTGCGGCGCGTCACTATCACCATGTCGGGAGGCGGAGGAAGCTTTCCACTCGGTGCCATCCTCATGTGTCCTGTAGCCTGCTCAGCCATCTGCAGATGACTTGGAACAGGAGCTTCCAGATGCAGCATAACACAGCTCTCTTTCCTCTTTTCTTTACCACTATTGTACTTCTCCCTACCCCATTCTTTCCCAACTAGGAGCGACGTAAAGGAAAGAAGAAATGCCATCCCACCAACGCTTGCAGGGGGTTCTGTGGAGTGACTGAACCAGAATTGTAATTTGAGTGACACAGGGCACATGACAAGAGAGATGGTGGCTTTTTCGCATTTATTTGAGCACATCTGGAAATGTTAACAGATTCTAAAGGTTAGAATGGTAACCAGAGTTCCTGGTCCAGTAAAATGGTGGAAGCCTAAGGCCTCACCTTCTCTCAGGCCCTCAGTTTCTCCCATTTAAATAGTGAGAGAGTTGATATGGTCGCAAATCCTCTCTAGCACTAGCATCATGAAGTAAAAAATGTGTGTGTTTTGCACATTAAAAAAAGGCACTATCAAGGTAGTGAAGAGAAAACCTACAGAATGGGAGAAGATAGTTGCAAGTCATATATCTGATAAGGGTCTATATTCAGAATCTATAGAGAACTCTTGCAACTCAACAACAAAAAGAAAAAAAAAATTTTAATGGACAAAGGATATTGGAATAGACATTTAGCCATGGAATACACAAATGGCCAACAAGCACATGAAAAGATGCTGAACATCATTAGTCACTAGGGAAATGCAAATCAAAACCACAATGAGATGCCATTTCATACCTATTAGGATGGCCATCATGAAAAAACCCAGAAAATAGCAAGTGTTGGTGAGGATGTAAAGGAATTAGAGCGCTCTGTGTTGCTGGTTGCGACGTAAAATGGTACAGCCAATATGGAAAACAGTCTGGTTGCTCTTCAAAAAGTTAAATTTAAAATTGCTATGTGACCCAGTAATTCTACTCTAAGATATTTACCCTGAAGAACTGAAAATATGTATTCAAACAAAACTTGTATGTCAATGTTCATAGCACTACTCACCATGGCCAAAAGGTGGAAACAATGCATTTCTAGTAATTGGTGAATGGATCAACGAAATGTTGTCTACCCATACAATGGGCTATTATTCAGCCATAAGAAGGAATGAAGTACTGATCCATGCTGAAACATGAATAACCCTTGAAAATATTATACTGAGTGAGAGAAGTCAGACATAAAAGTCACATATTAAATGTTTCCATTTATATGAAATATTCAGAATTGGTAAATTCATAGAAACAGCAAGTAGATTGGTGGTTGCCAAGGGCTGGTGGAGGAGGCCATAGGAAGTGACTGCTTAACGGGTACATAGTTTCGTTTTTGGGGTGATGAAAATGTTTTGGAGCTAATTAGAGGTGATGGTTGCAAAACGTTGTGAATGTACTAAATGCCGCTGAATTGTGCATTTTAAAATGGTCAATTCTGTTACGTGAATTTTACCTTGATTAAAAAAAATGTGGGGAGGCAGGGAGGAGCCATCTGAAATTCTGTGTATATCCTATTTGGATTGGATAGCTGGTCAGCACTAACAAAGTGAGGAAGCTCTTTCAGTAGATATATCCTTCAATGTCTTCTGCAAATAAAACCCCTTGCCAGTGTAAGCAAGGTATTTTCATTCTCATGAAACTGTTGTCTAGGCATTTGTAAATATCTCCCTTGTTTGTAATGAAGTGGTCAGTCTCATCCCATTTGTGGGTGATGTAACTAAAGTATGTTTAAAAGCAGTGCTTAAGAATTGACAGACCATGGTCCAGATTAAACCGGATGTGTTTTTGTTTATCCCATACCAGATTCTTAGTATTTGAGCCAATAGTTAAAATAGGGGTTCCATAAAAATCCAATGTTCCAGCTTTTCTAGGGAGAAAAAAATCTGACAGTCTGGTGACCCAGGGCTTACATTACTGCATGGTAACAATCAGCCAGGGTTGACACTACATGCCACCTTTAGACTGGTCATGGGTTCTCTCTCTCTCTCTCTCTCTCTCTCCCCGTGTTCCATCCCAGGCTATTTGCCCTCCCTTACCCCCATCCCATACTGCCACATCTGAACATAAATTTCACCTTTAGACCCTCTTTTGAAGACACTGTTTTCAAAGTCTCCCATTAAAATGTAAATCTGCCACCTGTAAAAGAGGACAAAAGTCCTCAGTTCAACAATTTGTTCCCACAGCTGAGAAGGGAGATAGAGGTAAGAATCACTTAATTTGAGGGTGGGATTAGGGCAGAGCAAAGACACTCCCAGATGAGTGGCAGTGTCCCAGGCTGAGGGGAGGGGTTGGTGGCAGGCAGGATGGGCAAGCACAAAGCAGATTTCTCCTTCCTTTGGCACCGCTACCCACTCTTATCCATTTTGCCACTTTCCCTGGGGCGGCCTCCCTTCTCAGCGTGGGTTGGTGTGGCCGGCCTTAGAATGACGTCCTGCATGGCTGGCTCTTGAACATGTCTTGCCTCCTGGAGCGCCACTTCACTATACCAGTCCAGGTAAGGCTGGATGCTAAAAGCCCCAGCTCTCAGAATCCTGGCAGTGGTAACAATAGCACCTGTTGTCAGGTAACCTAGCACCTGCAGGGCCTCGCTTTTGTTTTTGTTTTGTCCTCTTTTTCTTCCCCAACGTGATGTGGAAGAAACCAAAAAGCTGGGGACAGTCATCCTGGTCTCTGGAATTTCAGGTTTCCTCTATAAAATGGAAAGAGATTACTCTAAATTCAGGTAATAACCAATCAGGGAGCAGAAAAATGATGAGTGACTCAGGGGTTCTTGTGACTGTTCCTGCTCCCACACCGAACTCCTGGTCTTTATAGCCTTTGTTAGAGTGGAGCGAAGTGTTTCCCGTCATGAAGAAAACCCAGATGCCAGCTCATGGCAGCTGCCTCAAAGCTCTAAGGACGACTGTGATCTTGATCTGATAAAGCTTTTTATTGGGCTTGCTTTGCCCACTTGATTTTGAGTGGGAATGGTTAGCCTCTTCTCTGAGATCGTGTTCTGTAGTACACTGAAGTAAACTTTGAAGAATGTGAATTCTGAACTTCTTTTGTGGTTACCTGTAAGATGCCAGACAAATTCAGTCTCCTTGAACCCTGTGGCTAAAACTCTAAGGAAAAAAATCAGTTGTGGTTTTGTACATTTCAATGGGGAAGCAGCAAAGGGAAATAGTGCGTGACCTCAGGCAAGTTCCTTTACCCGTGGGAGCTTCTATTTTCTCATCTGTAAAAATGCTACTTCCGGTCGCTGGTTGGATGAAATTAGCCGATCCATGCAAACAGCCCCGCCCAGTGCCTGGCATTCAGTCAGTGCTCATGTATTTGCTGCTGTTATTATCCTAATCAAGTCTGAAAGCTATGAGACAAGAGTTAGAAGAGAGGGCTTCAGCAAGAATAAGTTGCTAGGAACTGCCCAAATGTTCGTCCCTCCTATTAGAGCAGTTTGAAGCTGCACTTGGCTGGAAACTACAGGAAAAGCTGTGTTGGGGGAAGGCTTTGTTGCTTTCGGTTCCTTGAGATCTCTTCCTGGCCTAAATCTCCAACGCTCACTTGCTACCTTATGTCGGGTGCATTCTCCAGCACCCCTTCCGTGTACGCGGCTAATGCTGCCTCCGGTAAAAATGGTTCCTCCAGTCTTCCTGGAGGAGAGGACATTGCAGGTTGTGACCCTGTTGATCTCTGAGATCCTCCTCATACTTCAAAAAAGAAAGCAAGGTGTATCTGGCCAGCAGGAAATGCCCTTCACGCAGAAGGCTTGATTTCTGACATCTGTGGCGTCGCCTCTCCAGAGGTCCCTTTTTCTGTTTGGTTTCTGCGTAAGAGGGAAATCCAGCTGGAAGAGTCCTTCCTGACCCGCGGTCCGCCTGGGCGGGGGAAGCTGTCTGGAACACTCTCCTCTGACGACCAGCTTATGTTGGACCAGAAGGGCTTGTTTTAGGCTTTATGGGACAAAAATAAAAGAGCAGTCGTTTTTCAAAATTATCTGGGAAATGATTAACTTCTTTCCTTTGATCCTTTCCGCCTTGTAGGAGGGCAGTCAAGCAGCAGGGTGGAGAACACATTCTATTACTTTCAACATTGCTAAGGTAAACAGTGGGAGAAATCGGCTACTGGAGGGATCAAATTCTGGCTATTTGGAGAGTTAGAAGCTGTGTGTGTGTGTGTGTGTGTGTGTGTGTGTGTCCTTCTGTAAACATAGAACTGCTGAGTAAAAAACTACAACCATTTCCTCTTTTTCTTTCCTTCTTTTTTTTTTAAGGCCTGAATTTCCTGCCACTATTCACAAAGATGCTTTTTATCTTTAACTTCTTGTTTTCCCCACTTTCAACCCCGGCACTGATCTGCATCCTGACCTTTGGAGCCGCCATCTTCCTGTGGCTGATCTACAGACCTCAGTCAGTCTTGCCTCTGGTTGATCTCAACAACCAGTCAGTGGGAATTGAGGTAACTTACCAATCACCTTTTTAGTTTGTCAACCTTGATTGAACACAAACTATAATTCAAGACCTTGAGATAACTCATGAAGGGGATTGGGTAGCGTGGGAAAGTAAGCCTTTGGGTTAGCAATCAACAAAAAGTCTACAAGTTTAAACTTCTATTAACAGCACATTTCCTTTGTAATAAAAATGAAACCATGGCTAAGTTTTATGATGCCAGTAATCTAGAATGGGCGAACTACAGCCGACAGGCAAAACCCACCTTTTTTGTGTGTTACTAGCAAACTAAGAATGGTTTTTACATTTTTAAAGGAATATGTAAAAAAGTAAAACTAAAAAGAGGGACAGATCGTATGTGTTCCACAAAGCCTAAAATATTACCATCGGGCCCTTTACAGGAAAGGTTTGCCAACCCATTATCTAGATGATAGAGTCCTGCCTTTGGGGTAGGAGAACATTTTCATTGAGATGCCCAGTGTCTGAGAATGGTAAAGAAGTGATCAAGTTAAATTCCAGCTTTGAGTTAACATTCATTCTTAAAACTGGCAGAAGTTGAATTGGGCTTTTCCCCACAATTCCCCATCTTTCAGCAAATCACACAGTTTCCTGTATCTCTGAGAAAAGGGGAACCTCCAAGAATGTTCTCTTCATCATTTTTCATGTTCAACCCTTTTCAGAGAAAAAAGCATTCCTGTTCCTTCATAAAGTTAAGCCCTTCTGATCTTTTTAAAAACTTCTTTCCTCTACTTGGGGCTCTTACCCCAAGTTACTTACCTCCACTCTCCACCACATTCCCAATTATTTTGTTATATTTACGTGTTCTTCGTTGGCTTCCTCCTAGCCTGCTGAGCCTGCTGCTTCAGGGCGCCTTCTCCTTTCAATCCTTTTTCTACCAGAGTTCTTTAAGATTAGTCTGCTTGTTGATTTCCTCTTCTGAGTTCAACCCACTGAGATCTGACCTTTACCACTACTATCTCCCCAAACTTCTCTGGGTTATTCATAATCTAACTTCTAAACTTAATGATTTCTCCTTCAGCCTTCCTCTCAACTGACTTGAGACTTCCTCTTTCTTAAAACTCCTCCTTTTGCCTTTCATAATTTCCTTCAATGAGATCTCTTCCTGATTCCGAGACAGTTTTTCTTTGTCACTTAGATTCTTTGCTCTCCTCATCCTAGCGTTTCAGTCTCACCGTCTCTTGATTCCTCTAAAGCAGGGGTGGGCAAACATGTTCTGTAAAGGCCAGACAGTGAATGGTTCAGGCTTTGCAGGCCATATAGGCTCTGGGGCAACCACTCCTCTCTGCTGTTGTAGTGTGAAAGCACCAGACAATATGTAAATGAATGCACATGGCTGTGTTCCAATAAAACTTTTATTTATAAAAGAAGGTAACAGGCTGTATTTGGCCCCAGATCATAGTCTGCCAATCCCTGCTCTAAATCCTCACAACTGAGAAAAACCCTCCTCTCCTATGACTTGAAAATGTACCTATGAGGCTATGACACCCAAATCTCACTTTCTAGTTCTGACATCTCCCGAGTTCCAGTCCACCTCAGTGGCACTCAAGTGCGCCAGGCTCAACAAGTCTCTTTATTGCATATTTTCTCCCTTGCACACACATACCCTTTCCTGTTTCCTTGCCTGCTCTCTCTCAGTTAAATGCATCTCTTCTTATCCAGTTGCCTAAAGTTGAATCGAATCATCTTTCACTCTTCCTTCTTCTTCAGCTCATCTCTGTAAACAGACAGCAAGACTCTATCTTCTTTTACTAGAAGGAACTTTAGTTTTGACATCTTGACTTAATGTGACATCTCATGGAAATCTTCCCTGGTGATTAAGTCTAAGTCAGATGACTAGACTAAGTCACATCTCTTTTGATAGCCTCACGTGTTACCCTATACTTTTTATAGCCCTTATCTCAGTAGTTATTACTTTCTGAATGCTTATTTAACTGATGCCTATTCTTCTCTAGACTAACTTTCATAAGGGTTGGGCCATGCCTGCAGATCCTATTGCAGCTTCCGAATCCACATCAGCGCCTGATCCTGTATTCCAGCTGACATTTCTAGACACATCCCTAGCTACACCCTCTTTCTCAGATACTCTTGTTCTCTAGCTGTGTATGAGACTCTGCAATGTATTTGGTTGTCTCTGTGCCTTTATTCAGGCTGGTCCTTCACTCAGAATTGTTCTTCTTTCCCTCCCCTCCACCAAACCACATCTTTTTGGTGAACGCTTACTTATCTTCAAAGTCTCTATTGAAATATTATTTCTTCTCTGTAGTCTTTCTAGGAAGAAATTGGTTGCTTTGTACATGTTTAATACAGAATTGATTGCTCCATTCATTTCCCAAAACAAATATTTTTCTTACAGCATGTCCATCACAGTATTATATTCTCACCCCAACCCCACTCCAAAAACTCTCTTTTATGAGGTGCTATGGGCAGCAATTTTGTTTTAACTCACTTTGCAGCTGAGGTTTTTGCACAGAGCCTGGAGCATAGTATGCATTTGATAGATATCTAAACCTGATATGATTTTTTTAAAAAGGATATAAACCTATGATATTATCTTTCCTCTGTGTGTGTGTATGCCTAGAGGGGTGGGGAGATTGTCAAAAACATAACAGTGACAGTCTCTGGGTTTCTAATGATGTGAAGATATTACAATTTTGAGATTAAAAAATTGATTGATTGAATGGTGCAGGGCTTATCCCTGTGACCGCAATGGTTAGCATTTCTGTTCTCTTCAGTTTAATCCATAAGAGTTTGCAAAGGGTGGGGAGAGACTCGGGCTTGGCTTAAACTTGCTCTTGTGTCTTAGGGAGGAGCACGGAAGAGTGCTCGCCAGGAGAGCAACGACCTAATACGTTACTACTTCTCGGATGCCAAGACAACGTATGAAATTTTCCAAAGAGGACTTGCTGTGTCTGGTAAGCCTGGCAGTCTAACCGTGCCTGTAAGAAGACCGCAGTGGGGTCTTGTTCCATGCCTCTTCTTCCCTGTCTCACTTCTAGAACCCCGGCTGATTAAACGTGGTGGTCTGAGTAGAATCCCAACATACAAAATGGAGGGGACATCAGCACAGTCTCAGGATGGGTGCTGGAAACAGTAGAGGACAGATTGGAGTTTGAAACCCGCTTCTTCCATTTCCGGCTGTGTGATCTTGTGCAAACCACTTTGCCTCTCTGAATCTGTTTCTCACTTAGCACAAGGAGAACTTCCCTACCAAGTTGTTGTTAAAAAGTCAACAACAATGTATAAGAAAGTGTTCTGATTAACTCACTAGTACATTATATTTGTTTAGGAACACGCTTTTCATAAATGCAATCCCCTGCATTTACAGGTGCAGAATCTGGGCCAGAATTAGCATCAGGCCTCCTGACTTCTACCTCACCTTTGACCCCAGTTTCATGATATTGACCCATGCTGCTACTCTTAGTATCAGGGAAGACAATTATCTTTTGGGCTGTCTTAGAAACACCATCACCTGGGCTCTGGTAGCTCCTCCAGGAACACAGCATGGCTTAGTACTTATATCTTGTATCTCTGAACCAATGCCAAGTGTGCTAGTTTCCTTTCAAAATCAACTTGCTTATAGTTCTCCCTCCATTTGTTTTCTTTTGGTGACATTCCGTCCAGTAGGTGTGCCTCTGTGACTTCTTATTCCTCCCTTCCCCTAACCCTTTTAACTATAACCACAGCTATTTAATAGTCAGCTCTTGTCAAGTGCTAACTATGCAATAGGTACTGCTCATTATACCATCTACTTCATCTTCCCTAAACCTTAGGGACATATCATCACCCCCGTTTTTAAAAGTGAGGAAACAGAGACTCAGAGGTTCAAGAACATTCCAAACGTGACAAAACCAGAAAATGTTGCAGCTGATACCGAAATCTGAGTCTGTCTGTCTGACTAGGTTGTTCTACTTTAGGTCGGCTTCTAAGCGTTTTATAAACGTAGTTGCTCCTCCAGACAACGAAAGATTATTATAAAAAAAATTTCTATCTGAAGGTTCCAGAGGGGACCGTACTTGGTATTTCTGGCTGCAAATCAGCACTTATTTAGACTTCCATGCAAATAACAAGCGAAAACCAAATCAACCATTAGTTTCTTTCCTTTTTGGCAACTTAAGATAGTATATAGCTGATATAACAGACTTTCCTTTGGGATTTTCTATTTTTCAAAGTTTTCTTTACTGAGTTATCATCATGGCATTGTTATTGTAATTAGAAACAAATCATTTCATTTATGATATATGGCACATAAGATATTTCATTTAGAAATTTTTTTTTCAATACTAAATTAAAACTAAACTGATAAAATGGCTTCCCATGTAAGCAGGCATGAGAAGTCTGGCCTGGCTATTTCCATAGAAAAATGACACTTCTGGTCCTGACTGGGGTTGAATACATCAGCCCCAACAGACACTTTTAGCCCCTACCCAATAGATGGTCTATGTTGAGAATTACCTGTGATAATGTTTCAAATACAGATTCTTTGGCTCCACATTGTTGCACTGAATCGGAATTCCAAATTGTGAGACCTGAGAATCTGAATCATTAATAAAGGTTTTTTGCGGGTTCTGCATGCCAGAGTTTCAACCTAGCTTAGGGCAGCAATTTTGCTGAGAAGCTGTCAATGGGTGGGCTCTTCGTAGATGGCCACGCCTTAGAACAGAAGGAGAGCTGAGATAAGTGGGTTAATCAAAGGCTAAGCTGTCGCCTGGTCATGACTTTGGCTAATCGGGCTGAAGCTGATTAGGGCACAGAGTTTAATGAGACTTCAGTTGGTGCCCCTTTGGGCCAATTATTTACTTGTTCCTTGACCGCGGGCCTCTGCTAGAATGGTCATCAGTAGGGAAGTGATCAGAGGCAATATGGTTTTTCCACATTCATCAGCTCTACCACTGACTGAGTGAGCTTGAAGAAGCTGTCCTAGTCCTTCATGATTCTGAGTATATGGGGCTAAGAAAAGTCGGGAAGACCAAATGCCCGAGTGTGCCTAGCACGGAGGAAGCATTCCATAAACAGTAGCTATAACTAGTGATTAATGTTAGAACAAACAATCTCGTTGGTAGACTAGAGGCGGCCCACCCTTCGGGCTGGAGCAGTGGCTGTGAACACCTAACAGAGCAGGACTTGCCTGGCTTCAGAGAAGGTCACAGTCTGAGACTTGATTTCCTGAATTTTCATGCAACTGTCAGCAGGAAGAAAAATTACTAAGTTTTCCTGTGGACAGTCTCCTCATTCATTTTTTTATATCTCTGTAATCAGAGTGGATATTTCTTTCTTGCATTCTTTCCTTTTTCCTCTGTCAGTTAGTCTGGAAGTTCTCTTATTTACCTCTGAATTCCTAGTAACCCTCTCTTTTTTCTTTTCTTTTCTTTTTTTTTTTGAGGAAGATTAGCCCTGAGCTAACATCTGCTGCCAATCCTCCTCTTTTTGCTAAGGAAGACTGGCCCTGAGCTAACATCCATGCCCATCTTCCTCTACTTTATATGTGGGACGCCTGCCACAGCATGGCTTGCCAAGCGGTGCCATGTCTGCACCCAGGATCCAAACCAGCGAACCCCGGGCCGCTGAAGCAGAACGTGCTCACTTAACCGCTGCGCCACCGGGCCGGCCCCCAGTAACCCTCTCTTGAATGCTTCCTTTTGGAAAGGCCTGAATTCCTCTCAGCACCTGGGATACTAGATACTCTATGTAAAATTTCCTCCCCTTCTCCTTTTCTATTTATAACTCAGTCTCATTCTGACTTAGCTGTGGGGGCCTCTTAGCCGCTTACCGTTGTTCCTTAGCCTCACACCACAACTTCCGTGCCTTCCATGGCTGAGGTTACTATTTACTCTAGTAAGTAGATGTTCCCAGACTCATTTTAATTTTAAATAAAGCTGAGTAGTTTAGGTGTTCAGAAGTTTAACTCTTCTATTTTCAAACGTAAGACACAATTGTAAAAATATTGAAGGCAAGTGTACATGTGTGCACCTGTGTGTGTGCTGTGTGTAAGCACAAGCGTGTGTGTATGTGTTCTTGTAGTTCTTTACAAGCCTCAGTATCTCAAAAGACCTCTCATATAAACAGGAAAAGTATACTAAGAGATGATTCATGATAACAAATAGAACTTAAACAAGGGAAAGTTCTCACTTTAATAGCTGTAAAGAAACTTAGACTAAAGTGATAGCTTCTTAAACCTATCAAACCAGAAGACATGTTAAAAAGATACTGTTTAGTGTCTATGACTTGGTACATGGCTGGTGGGAGAGAAGTAAGTTGTCACAGCTGCCCTACTAAGCTATGTGAGGCCAGGTGTCAAAAACCTGAGCGGTTCTGACCCTTTCTTCCCAACCCAGTTATTTCATTTTAGGGACTCTATTCTAAGAAAATGTTTTAAATTTGAAAATATTTGTAGCATTATTTGAGGTGTCAAACTTGGAAGCAATCTGAATATCCACAATGAGATAAATCCAGCCGTAGGAGACCCTCCATCAGTTGGCAGTACTAAGGCCCTTGGAATCTCTACAGAGAAGATATTATAACATGGGAATGTGTATATCAAAACAGGGGAAGGAAGCAGGAACTAAAATATGTATTTGACATAAACATAACCCTGTAAAACTATGCAAAGGAACTAAAAAAGAAAATACCAGGGTTAATAAACGGTGTTTATGTGATGATATTATTACTGACTCATATTGTCACTGGCTAATTGCCCTGAGGAACTCAAGGGTGGGTTTGGAAGCATTTAACTATCTCAAGTGATGCAGCCATCAACCACTCTGAACCAGACCAGGCCTCACCACAAGAGCACGCCCATGAACTTTGCCCCATTTTTAATACTAAGATCTCCTCTCTGTGAGGAGCTGAGGCCTTAATAGTGTAACCTGCAGCATATGTGGAAGCACATTTTCCAACTGAGCCTGCACAAGCAAATACCCACCTCTCCCTTTTGAATATTCATTTCCCATCTAAAATAAAAGGCCCCTGCTTCCCTTTGTCTGGGGACAGCCACGACTTTGGAAATAATTCCGCGTGGCCTCCTATTTGCAGCAAATAAGTCTTACTTTGTGTGACAACTACTTCTGGTGGAGAGTCTGATTTTTAACTCCCCAGGAGGCGAACCCACTTTTGATTCTATGACAATATTTTGATTTTTTTCTATATTTTTAAGAGCATGCATTCCTTTTATTATAGGGAAACTCAATTCAAGATTATCCACTACAGGCTGTTTGTGTTTACTTGTGGGCTTTCACATGTTCACATCACGTGGGCTAGTCCATACTTCACGGCTGTCTCTGAATACCTGCTACTCTGGAGGTCACATATTCCAACGCTAAACCACTCCTGCTTTGGAGCATTTCCTAAATGTTTCAAGTGTAGCTTGTAAGAATCTCTGTCTTTGAGAACTAAGTACTTATTGCCTTTGAATTTCCTTGGCACATAAGAGAAGCTCATATTCTTAGTGGATTTATCCTTTGTGTCTTGTCTCTTCCTAATCTCCTTTTACCTTCTCTGGTCCAAAGGATTTGCAACTGGAGCTAATTTTCTTTTAATGTTGTGTTTTTAGACAATGGGCCTTGCTTGGGATATAGAAAACCAAACCAGCCCTACAAATGGCTATCTTACAAACAGGTAAGTCAGGCCCACAGTTTTGGATAGATTCTTTTGCTAAGGCAGTATCCTGAGCTAATTTGTTCTCTTTTGGGTCTTGACTGCTTTCTTTTTTCTTTCTCTCCCTTTTGTAGGTGTCTGATCGAGCAGAGTACCTGGGCTCCTATCTCTTGCATAAAGGGTACAAGCCATCACCAGACCAATTTGTTGGCATCTTTGCTCAGAATAGGCCAGAGGTAACTATGTGAAAGTTAAGTCAGGGAATTGAGTCAGCGTTGTCTACAGACTTTAAACCCCTCCCACAGAAGCAAGCTCTCTGACACTTGCTGATGACTTACCAAAGCTGTTTAAAGAGCTCATGTTCTTTATTGTTTCACTTGAAAAAGTTACAGTTTAGGGCCTCCTTAATTCCTGGTTGAATGTCTAGTGTAGGTGTCTGGACTTTCCCAGCCCATTATGGGCCATTTTAAGTCAGTCTGTTTGTTGTATGAGAAAAATAAGAAAGCTTTGAAGGACTGTCAAATAAGAGCTCGAGGACATTGTGGAAAAGGATATATTCCTATTAGAATTGGTACTTGCACGTTGTACCTGAGCTAGTAAGCCAAGGCATCCGTTGCTACTGAGACTGACCATAGCCGTATTTCCACAGTGAGTTGCAAGTAGATTTTAGACATTAAGATGATTGGAATTAAACTTATCTCCAAGTTCAAGTTAAGTCAATAGACCCAACATCCTCAGAGAACATCTTTGAATGTTTCAGAATAGTTGGATAACATATGCTCACTACAACCAGTTGCTAAACTGAAAATCTGAGTGGGCTCTGGCTGCATTTTTACATGAAGCTACTTACTCTATCTTTGTTACACCCAGCCTCAATAAGATGAGATATCCTTGACTCTAGTTCAGGAACTTAACACAAAACCTGGTGTATTGGCCTGCTAGGGATCCCATAACAAAATACCACAGACTGGGTGGCTTAACCAACAGAAATTTATTTTCTTACAGTTCTGGAGGCTAGAATTCCAAGTTAAAGGTGTCGACATCTTTGGTTTCTCCTTAGACCTCTTTTCTTGGCTTGCAGATGGCTGCCTTCTCACTGTGAACTCACATGGCCTGTCCTCTATCATCCTCGGCTCTCTTCCTCTTCTTGTAAGGATAACAGTCATATTGGATTATGACCTCACTTAACTTTACTTCCTTAAAGGACCTATCTCCAAAAACAGTCCCGGGGGGGTTAGGGCTTCAACGTGAATTGTTGGGGGACACAGTTCAGTGCGTCACACCGAGATTGACATTTAAGGCCTGCCATTATCGGATTCTGACCCACCTTTCCAATTCATTTCCTGTCACTCTTCACGCTTCCTGATATATATGTAATGATGTCATGCTATCCTATCTTTGTTCATTCGTTGCCTTCTTCCTTGAATGACTTCTCTGCCTCCACTTCCATAACCAAATCCTACCAGGCCTTCAGAGCTCTGCCCAGTTTCCATCACTTTCCACAAAGCAGTCCCAGATAGCCTTTACCCCACCCCTCAAAGTGATCTCTGCCTCCTTAAAGCTCCCAATGCTTTTCATACTTCTTACGGACAGAACTTACCACATTCTACCTTTGGATTCTGGTCTGCCTTTGTACTGTAGCTGTCTCTGTGCCTACCTATCTCCTTCATTTAACTGTACTTTACAGCATTAGCAGTGGCAGTCCCAAGGGCCCCATAGTGATTTTTCTTAGCACAAGGATACCAAATAATCATTTGTTGGCTGAGTGACTCTTCCTTTTACATGTTCCCTAGTCCTCATTTGAACTTCTCTCCATACAGTGGATCATCTCCGAGTTGGCTTGTTACACATACTCCATGGTAGCCGTCCCCCTCTATGATACTTTGGGAGCAGAAGCCATCGTACACATCGTCAACAAGGGTAAAACTTTACTATTACATTGTAACTTGATTCTTTCTTAATGCTGAGTAATTCCTCCATATCTGCTTTTGTTACCAGACTTGCAATGCTGAAACCAGAACAGTGCTCAACTCTTTCTTGTCCTGTACTCCCTAGGTTATAATTTACGGGGAAGCTACAAAAAGCACATGAGGCAGGGATGTGCATAGACAGAAGGTTCAATGAAATGCCTCAAGGTGGCATAGTATGACAATATAGTTTAGAGATAAGATTATTTACTTTGGCCACACTGGATAAAAGGCCATAGAGGCCATAGACTAAATCACTTAATTGACTAAATCTCTGTGAAATGATTGATTTAATTTCCTATTTTTGTACCACGTCAGTACAGTTAACCAACATGTACCGATGTCTATGGTGTGTCTGTAGAAAAAATTATCATTGTTAGAGAAACAAGTACAAATTAAATAGGCAAGTAACAGCCCTTTCACATACCCAAGATGTCACTTTCTGTCACAGAACTAGTAGACTGAGTAGATCCATTTGAACTATAGACACAATCAGAAGTTTTCTACTTGTATAAACAAGTATTAAAGCAAATGCTATCATTCAGCATCATAAAATAGTTGTCTGCTAAAATCCCATTTGCCCCTTCTTTTCTCTTCTCCTATTTCTTCGCTCCCCAAAATAAAACACATTGATGGGACCACTTCTAAGCAATTCATACACCTTGTCTGTATTCTTAAGCAGAAGAAATTTTGTGGCTCCTCTAGAAACCATAAACTGGGGGCCAGCCCAGTGGCGCAGCGGTTAAGTGTGCACATTCCGCTTCAGCGGCCCAGGGTTCACTGGTTTGGATCCCAGGTGCAGACAGGGCACTGCTTGGCAAGCCATGCTGTGGCAGGCATCCCACATATAAAGTAAGGGAAGATGGGCACGGATGTGAGCTCAGGGCCAGTCTTCCTCAGCAAAAAAAGGAGGATTGGCAGTAGATGTTAGCTCAAGGCTAATCTCCCTCAAAAAGAAAAAAAAAAAAGAAACTGTAAACCGTGTTGGCAGCATGCAAGAAAACTATGTGCTGTTTCAATTAAGCTCATTTATTATCAATGGAATGTTTCAGGTTTTATACATTATAAATCTGATTTGCAGACATAATCTCCTTTGGGGACCCACTAGCTTTGAAATTTTCAAAAATCACTTCCTCCTTGCAAGACATACAGAGCAGGCTAGTGACCTCTGGCTCTATCTCTGCTTTCAGCCGATATTGCCACGGTGATCTGTGATACCCCCCAAAAGGCATCACTCCTGCTAGAGAATGTGGAGCAGGGCCTCGCCCCAGGCCTGAAAATGATCATCCTCATGGATCCCTTTGATGATGACCTAAAGCAAAGAGCGGAGAAAAGTGGAGTTGAGCTCTTGTCTCTGTGTGATGCCGAGGTATGGATCTGAAACTCAACTCACTGCTTGAAGTCTGGTCTGAACCATGGACAACTTGCAGGACATCTACACAAGAGCTCAGGCTGTTATTCTCCAAGGGTGGCAGGAGAGAAGTAAATTAGACTGATGCTGTGAAGCTCTGAGAATAATTTCCCCAAGACAACTCAGAAACCATGCCAGGGGTGAAGAAAGGTCTGTGGCCAGTGTGCACAGACTTCTAAGTAGATAATTTATAAATACAGAGGTCAGGGGTAGTTAAGGGTATAGTTCTGGAGCCAGGCTGCCTGGGTTCACGTTCCAGCTCTGCATGTATTGGTGAGGTGACCTTGGGCGAGTTACTCGACATCTCCCTTTCCCCTTCTGTAAAATGAGGTTAAAATAGTCCCTACCCTAGAGAGGAGTTGTAAAGAGTTAAAGGAGTTAATACATACAAAGTGCTCAGGATAGTGACTGATATGTAGTCAGCCTTGAAATGTCAACTATTCATATGATTCAAAAGGATTCAGGGGCCAGCCCTGTGGCCGAGTGGTGGTTTTCATGCTCTGCTTCAGCGGCGGAGGGTTTCACTGGTTTGGATTTTAGGCACGGACATGGCACCGCTCATCAGGCCACGCTGAGGCGGCATCCCACATGCCACAACTAGAAGGACCCACAACTAAAATATACAACTATGTACTGGGGGGATTTGGGGAGAAAATGCAAAAAAAGAAAGATTGGCAACAGTTGTTAGCCCAGGTGCCGATCTTTAAAAAAAAGAAAAAGATTCAGCAATGGTCCTAGATGACTGAACCTTAAGAGTATGATGGAAAGTTTGGACATTTGGAATCTGCCCTCTTGAGGTTGCTATTCTAGAGAAACATGCTCTTCCCTGGTGCTTCCATTGTGCCTAACTGTTGGCTTCTGGGCCTGATCCATGTTGGAATTTTGGCTCTATTCCCACAGAGGCATTCTCATGGAAAAGGGAAAGAGAGGGCTCTATTTGTCATAAATCTGTCCATTTCAACTAATGTCTTTCTTGGTATTCTGTTCATGTAGATTCTAGGCAAAGAAAACTTGAGAAAACCTGTGGTAAGTTTTCTTCTGCTTGAATTTGAGTCTTGCCATATGCAGCTCTCAAAGTTCATGGCAGACTAAGCCTGTGTGCTTCCCCCTCTAGCCTCCTAGACCAGAAGACCTGAGCATCATCTGCTTCACCAGTGGGACCACAGGTCAGTACCCATGAAACTGTCCCAGAGGCCCCTGGTCAGCCAAAAACATGGGTCGAGTCACTGACCACTGGTGGGCTGGTAAATATACTCTAGAGTGAGCCCTGTCCGACTTTTGAGTATGCATGCCCAAATAGAAAAACATAAGCATAAGCAAATAAACTTCATTGAACACACTGAGAGGTGTTTACATGCTATGGATTTCAGGGGTCTTAAAGATGGCATCATAAAGTCAACTTTCTTCCCCAGCCCAACCAGTCTCTCAATTTGACACCACTGGAATGGTTTCACTCAATCAAAGTAACCCAATGATAGTTCTACACAGATCACTGTGTGTCCCCCACCCCTATCTGGCAGCTACCTATCTATTAGAACTCTTAATAGCTTTTAATGTGGCCCGTGATGACCTATGGTTATATTCATTTCATTGTGCCCAGTTTATAAGATATAACCTAGGTAATATTGTCATATCTGAAGCTTTAAACATAAAAACAATGGTGGTCACTTGGATGTTTTAAAAACTTTTACTGCATTGCTGTCTAAGATTATGGCTGTGCCCTGTGTAGTAGCAGAAGGCTAACGATGCTATCAGCAGTAGCTTCTCTAGGGGCGTTAATCATTCATAAACAGAGTCACATACCATTCATAAAAAGACATAGTGACAGGAGAAGCTCTTGGCTCTCTAGAAGAGAACCAATTGAATGTAGCTTCTTATTTCAAAGCCAAAGGCTACCTATTAATTACATAAAGGATCTTTCTCTCCACCTCTTGTTTCCTACAGGTGACCCCAAAGGAGCCATGATAACCCATCAAAATATTACTTCAAATACTGCTGCTTTTCTTAGATCTATGGAGGTCAGTGATCAATTGAAAAAGAGGAATTCCTAATTAAATTTCAATTGAAAATTCCTAATTAAAATAGGAATCTGCCATAAGATTTTAATCTTGAAATTAGAGAAGGCATAGAGGAAAAAAATAGGTTTAAGGCCTAAGTATGCACACATATCAGTGCCTCTTTGTCCAGAGGACTGTGCATTTTCACGTCTTGGTCTTTTAGGATCACTGCAGAGCTCTACACTCTGTGCAGTTAAGGGTACCTCTTACAGTTGTACAGTACATCACCTGCACAACCATATGTGGCAGTTCTGGGAAGGAGTAGTTTTTTAAAAATTTAAAAAATATTTTATTGAGATATGATTGACATATAACATTATGCTAGTTTCAGATGTACAACATAATGATTTGATGTTTGGGTATATTGCAAAATGATCCCCACAATAAGTCTAGTTAACATCCATCACCACGCATAGTTACAAATTTTTTCTTGTGATGAAAACGTTTAAGATCTACTCTCTTAGCAAATTTCTAATATATAATACAGTATTACTAACTAGAATTAATAGTAGTTTTTAAATCTCCTTCGAAGAGAAAGTTGGATTAATACAATGTTGTCTCCTCTTTGTTCCCTGATCTGTAGGGTACTTTTGAGATCAACCTTGAGGATGTGACCATATCCTACCTCCCCTTGGCTCATATGTTTGAAAGGGTTGTACAGGTGAGTGTCCTATGTTCCTAGCAGGTATGTGAAGAGGGAGTCCTGACTTGCTAGTCCCACGTCTATTCCAAAGGGAACTCTACATCATTGACAGTCCTTTCTCTAAAGGGAAGGGCACAGACAGGGACTTGGTACAGCTGAATCCCAGTCCTAGCATTACCTCTGCCTTGCTGTGGAGCCTTCCTCTGTGGATCTGTGTGTCCAAGAGGGCTAATGCTTCCTTCTGCTTCACACAGGGTACCTGCAAGACCAGTGAGGTCATAGCCAGGAGCTTGCTACCTATACTTAATTCTGAGCTGGGATACAAGACATTACTTCCCCTCTATAATTTTATTTTGGTTAAAATTTTTGAAAAGATCTAGGGTTAGAGCAAAGGAGGTTCCCCACAGAGGGCAGAGAAGGAGCATTTGACCAGGTAAGATCCAGAGCGTGTTAGGTGGAACCATCAGGATGGAGAGCTGGCAGAGAGCTGCCCATCTGTGAGTGGCCTCCAGGCTTTTCAGGCTATTCTGAGGCCAATGTGAGAACTGAAAGCAGTTCTGGCCTTTCAAAAACACAGGTGGTAATATAGATGGGAAATCCTTTCTTTGCTTAAATACCTCTTTAATCAGTTTATCTGTTGATGCATGAAATGGCAATATGAAATATTCAGTTCCTTGGGCTAAAATGTTGACATCTGATGAATAAAATATTGATTCTAATAAGCATATTTTTTTCACATTTTAACATTTCTGAAACTGAGACAGTTTTACAATTGTAGGGATGTTCTAGTTTAATTGGCAGTGTCTTTTCTAGGTACTTCATAATGAATGGCCTCTTACAAAGGATGATGTCTTAGTCAATCCCCCAGAGCTGTGGGTGGAGTAGGGGTGGGCCCTGAGTCTCACAATCTGTCTTATCTGTCCTGCCTCCACCACAGAAATGAGTTTCCATCCTGTCCTGGGGGTAGGCTCTCAGAGTTTTGGATACCTGAAATGCGGGGGTGAGGGATGCTGCACAGGGAAAAGTACCCATGGATGTCAACCTAGTTCCCCAATTCTGTCCAAGACAGGCCCCACCTGAAGTGGTCCTTTGACTCTGAGCCCTATTCTTTGGTTTTGCTTTTAGGCTGCTGTGTACACCTGTGGAGCCAAAGTTGGGTTCTTCCAAGGAGATATTCGGTTGCTGCCTGATGACATGAAGACTCTGAAGCCCACAGTGTTTCCCACGGTGCCTCGAGTCCTTAACAGGGTCTATGATAAGGTACTAACCTTGCTTCTGCTGGACTGGCCCTGAGATGAAGGAACTATCTTTGGCTTAGGACTGACTGAGGCTCTTAGGGACTCTATATTGCTAAGAAATTTGCTCTGTTTCCACCCCCCGCTCCCTACAAGTATCTACTTACAGCCACACTTACAAATGCAGCCAGGAAAAACCATAATAAATGAAACCCCCTTTCCTCTGGGTGAGATTATTTAGACCTGACCTGGAGAAAGAGCTCAATTCAGAGACTTGGGGAGCCCCTCAAAATTCAGCCAACTTACTGGGAAGTTGTTACTCTGATTTCATAACACCTGCTGGTTATTGAGCTTGTTACTGAGGTGCCAGGCCCCATGGTAAACATTTGATATGCGTTCCTTCATTTAATCCTCAC
Organism: Equus quagga; assembly: GCF_021613505.1. NCBI lineage: Eukaryota > Metazoa > Chordata > Mammalia > Perissodactyla > Equidae > Equus > Equus quagga. The sequence continues at coordinate 165,916,666 of NC_060268.1, forward strand.
AAAAGCACAGGAAATCACCTACACTGATTATCCTAACTTACACATGAGGGGACTGAGCCTTGGCGGTTAAATAACTCATCCAGAGTCATATCTAATACAGGGTGGGATCAGAATCACACGGTCACATAATAGTTTTAGCTGTCATTGATCACTGCTCTTTTTTTCACTAGGGTTAGTAAAATTGTGATTTTTTTTCTAATTCAATCATTTCTCTTGCATTCATATGGAAGCTGAGATGCTTCCATAAAGGCATGACAAATATTTGATTCTTTTCCTTTATTTATCAACATGCAAAATAATCAACTAGTGCCCCAGTGATCTTCAAAAATGGCCAATGAGATTTTTTCTTTGTAACATTATGAACTTGTGATTTGCATATTTGTATGTCTAATCCATTTCAGCTGCTCTTCTTGATGTTCAGATTATCCCATTTGGGAAGTTGGGAGCCCCATCAGTTGCTCCTGTGTCCTTTTGATATGACCCCGGTAGTCTTAGATAGTTCTGGCACAAGAGGTCCCAAGCTCATTTTGTATGTTTCTCACCCAACTCTTGGATTGACTAATTTCTCCAAGGAGCCCTTGGAACCGAGATTTGAACTCAGGCAACATAATAAAATAACAGAGCCCAGGCTCATAAGCATGAGCTCGATCATCTCATAATTCTACAGGCATGGGAGCTCTGAGAAAATAACACCTGGTCATTCTTCACATGCCTTGGACCCTACCCTTGAGATTATAACATTCCTCTTCACACTTGGGAATCTCACTAGGTGCTATCCTGGGGCTCCAGGGACAGGGCAGGCAGCAATCTAGAACACAAATGACCACTGGACATTAAAAGCCCTGGTTTCTAACAGAATTGTTAACAATTCTAGCAGTTCCTCATCATGTTATGGAATTATTAGATTTGGTTGTTGTCATGGTTTTTGTTCATGTTGTTGGCATTTTTTATTTTTGAGGGATAGTTACTCTATAATATGGTAATATTTAACACACAGTTCACTTATAGAACATATTTTTAAAATAGAGAACATTATTCACTTGAGTCTCTCAATTCCAGCTCTTTGTCAGTGACTTAGGAGGAAGTTGAGTCTTGTGAATATTGAAGAAAGAGAAATCTCTTAAGGTTGAGAGAGGGATTGGGAATAACACAATGCAGGCAGCATTTGAGTGTAGATCTTGGAAAGAAACGGAGAGATATGGGCAAATTGATGGTACAGATGTGAGCAGATGCTTGAAGCCTAGAGCACAGTTGGTATTAGGTGGTGAGGATGAGCAGCCCTGTTTGACTGGGTGCCAAGAAATGAGAGTGCAAATATGGAAGACGGCTGAAGAGGCATTCTTTGAATTTGGAACTGGAAAATAACTTTGATTTCCTTGAATCTGATTTCCAGCAGGATGGAATCTTGAAGGCCAGAATATGGAGTTCAGGATTTAATTTTGGAAAAAGGGACTTTCTTTGAGTTGTACTTGGCAGCTCCTTTGGCAAGACTGTGGTTGTTGGGTTTTAGAGGCCAGAGTTTTTAGTGTGGTTGTTGGATTTTAGAGGCCACGGTGAAGCCAGAGTCAGGGAGAGGAGGGAAATCATGTGAGCTGGGGCAATAGTGTCAGAATTAAGCCCAAAAGGAAGAAATAGTCTCAGTAGGAAGACTGTTGGGTTTTGTATGGGGTGGCTAAAGGAACTTTAGTTACAGAGAAAGGTGGTATTTCTCCAAGTTTAGCGTATGTAAGTATCAAAGGAGCAAGGGGAGGGAGAGGTGGTGCTCCTTTGAAAAATCAGATTCTTAGGCCCTTCCTTAAGCTACTAAATCAAAAGCCCTAGGGTGGGCCCACTGAGCTGTTTTTTTAATCTAGTACTCCCAGATGACTTTGTAAGTAAATGCTGACCACTTTTTGAGGACATGCTTATTTCAGTTGTCAAAGTTGTCTGCCAAGGATGAGGAATTGGAGGAGATGGAGCCCTGTATGTATGTCCTAAGTTCACTTCTTTCTTAGTGTGGCCATAATTCTCTGGCTTCCTCATTATCCAGCAACCCAGTTCATGCATGAGAGCCACTTCTTTATGAAGCCAGAAGGCACCATGTCCTGCTCACTGAAGAATGGCCTTGGTGAGTGTCTCCAATAGGTTTCCAACTAAGAGGAGTTATCACCCTACAGGTACAAAATGAAACCAAGACACCCTTGAAGAAGTTCTTGTTGAACTTGGCTGTTGCCAGTAAATTCAGTGAAGTGAAAAGAGGTGTCATCAGGCGTGACAGTATCTGGGACAAGCTCATCTTTGGAAAGATCCAGGTAGGTTGGGTGGGTCCTGGACAGAACCAGGCAAATATTTGGGCTGCCCACTGACCTAGCATACTCTGCTTTCCCTCTGATGGTTGAGCGTCTGGAGATACTTTCACACTTTCTGTGTTCACTCACCATTTGAGATCTCTCTTGGACAACTTTGTCAATAAACAGAATTGGTCAAAAAGCAGAAAACAGATTTCACTTAGGTCCTAGCATTCCCTCTTATTCTCATAAGTTGTCTGTTAAGATTATAAGTAATTTGAAGGGCCCAAGAATACAAATTATTTGAGAAAATGTTTTAAAAACTACAGGTCTGGTCCCAGCTATGAATGGTGGTGACAATAATAGCTCACATTTTAAGTGTTTTTCCACAACACCAGGCCCTATTCTAAGAGCTTTGTAAATTAACTAGTTTAATTCTTAGAACAACACTGGGTAGGCTGTTGTATCCATTTTGCGGTGGAGGAAACTGAAGCCAAGGAAATAGGTTTCAGCAGGTCTTTTGTTTCTACTAACCAGGCCAGCCTGGGAGGGAGGGTTCGCTTGTTGCTCACCGGAGCTGCCCCCATCTCCGCTCCCATCTTGACGTTCTTCCGTGCGGCATTGGGATGTCAGGTAAGCCAAGCAGCTTCTCTGAAGATAGCTTATTTCACTTTCGCACATGTAAAGCTCAGTGTTGACGTAAAAATTGAAAAACAACTGAAAAGTACCAAAGAGAAAGTCACCCCAAATCTCAAAATCAAGAGAAAAAAACTTTCTAGTCACCTTTTTATGCATCTGTGTACAGAAACCTTTACATAAATGACATCAGTGTTCTAAAATACTTGTTAAACAGTGTCCCATCAACATTGCTCCCTGTCAAATAAATATCTACATCATTTTAATGGTTTTGCAATAGCTTATTGAATGTTCCCAAATAACTAGTCTCCTATTGATGGACACTTGAGTTGCCTTTTTTTTTTTTTGCTGTTATAATCAATGAAGTGATAAGAATATTTGTGTATCCTTTAGTATTTATGCTGTTATCAACTTAGGATAAATCCCTCCAAGCAGGGATGATTGGGTCAAAGTATATAGGATTTTGGGATTTTTCTTTTGAGGAAGATTAGCCCTGAGCTAACATCTACCGCCAATTCCCCTCTTTGCTGAGGAAGATTGGCCCCGAGCTAACATTCATGCCCATCTTCCTCCATTTTTTATATGTGGGACGCCTGTCACAGCATGGCTTGATAAGCAGTGCACAAGTCCGTGCCAGGGATCCGAACCGGCGAACCCCGGGCCGCCAAAGTGGAGCATCCGAAGCAGTGTACCACTGTGCCGGCCCCCAAAGTATACAGGCTTTTTTTACATGTTAATGTAGATTATCACACTTCCCTCCAGAAAGGTCTTGTCTTTTTTATACGTTCCTGCAAATAATGCATGAGACCTTGTATAGCCACATTCTTGCCAGGGACAGGCTTTTTCAATCACTTAAATCTTAGCCAATCAGATACATAAAAAATCGTATTGCAGTTTTATTTCTTTTATTCACACTGAACATCTTTTCTATTGCTTATCAGCACTTGTATTTCTTTCATGAATACTCTGTTACTTTCTTATCGAAAAATGGGCAAAGGATAATTTACTTCTGTTTCATGTTACTTTCTAAGAGTTCTTCATATAGTAATGATATTAATCTTTGTTGTGTTAGAAATATTTTTCCTAGTCTCCTCTTTTTGCATTTTGTATTGCTGCATAAAAGTTTCAAATGTTTATGTAGTCAAACTGATTAATCTTTTCTATTTGTGGTTTTTGAATTGCTTAGACAGGGCTTCCTAACCTCCAATATTTCATAAGACTGTTTTCATCCAGATTTTCTGGTAATCTTATGGTGTTACTTTTTTTCCAATTAAGTGTCTGCTCCATCTGGAATTTAGTACAAGGGCTTGAGCATGGATATTGTCTCTCTCTTTTTTTTTTTTTTTCTCCAAATGGCTAACTAGTTTGTCCATTCGACCGACATGCACAGCATGAGTGAAAGAGACAGGCTTGTCCTCACAGAGTGTCCCATATCTGGAGAACCACCATCAAAAAACATTCTGAATTGATACCAAGGCCAGGGGTCCTCTAGTCTTTCAAACTAGCCCCCTCTTGGCCATTCTTAACACTTTCTTTTCCCTCGGCCCCTAAAACCAATAGATCAGAAGGTCCTGTTGCTACACCCCTTTCAGAAATGCCTTGCTCTACCAACTCTGCCCATCACAGGCCACACCCCTCACTGCAGCAGCCCATGCACTTGTTTCCCCTACCAGTCTCTCTCCTGTCAAGATATCTTCTATACCAGGGGTTGGCAAACTGCAGCAGAGGCCAAATCTATCCCTTTGCCTGCTTTTATAAGTAAAATTTTAGTGGAACACAGCCATACCCATTCATTTATGTATTGTATACTGCTGCTTTCATGCTACATTGGCAGAGTTAAGTAGTTGAGACAGAGACCAGATGGCTCAAAAAGCTGAAAATATTTACTATCTGGTACTATTGAGAAAAAGCCTGCCAACCCCTGTTCTATACCACAGCCAGAGTTATTTCTCTTAAAAAATCCTACTCACTTTCTCCAGTTCGTTCAGTAGTGCTCCATTGCCTAGGTTCAAGACCAGTTGACATTGGGTTGCACATCCCTTAAGGAACAACTCGCATTTTCCTATCAACTTGAAATGCCACATTTCCCAAAGTACAGTATAAGATTCCATAATTTGGTCTATTTCTGGACCCTTTTGGTTTTTGAGTGAATCCCCACTTGTAAAGACTTAGCAGCTCGGGTATGAATTCAAGTTATTAGGACACTAAGTGAACTAACTCCAACCCTCAAAGACCTTGCTTTTCCCATGTCTTGCCATAGGGCACGGCCAGCTCATGCTTTATCTTGAGTAAGTCTCAAAGCCTTTCTTTGGTTTCCCCAGGTGTTTGAGGCTTATGGTCAAACAGAATGCACTGCTGGGTGTACAGTTACATCACCTGGGGACTGGACATCAGGTAGGCTCTCCATCTAGTGGGCGGGAGGTGCCATGGTTGGGAGAAGAGTTCTAACTGAACTAGGACTTAGGAGTTTGGATAACCTCAGTGGTCTAGATGAATGTGGCAAATGCCAAACTCAAGTTTTGGTCCAGGCCTTCCTATCTTGGCTGTCCAGCAGGTGCCAGATGATTTTTCAGTCATTCTTTTAGAGTCAATCCATAAATCTCTCTGATATAGCTGGAATTATCGCCATTTTATGGTTTCCCAGCTGACTTGGTGTGGTGTGTTCTAGGCCATGTTGGGGTCCCCTTGCCTTGCAATTACGTGAAGCTGGAAGATGTGGCTGACATGGACTACTTTTCAGCAAACAATGAAGGAGAGGTGGGTACCGGTCGTCACGTCCAGACAATCATGGTGGGGATGTTTGTAACAGAAAGAACACACAATTGTGAGCAGGCTTGGGTTTGACTTGTTTGAGATCTTTCATAAGGATCTGAGCCTCACTTTCCTATCCCCCACAATGGGGATTAAAATCTGGGCTCTTCACGTCGTAGTAACCTGTAGCTCTTCACACCAACAACTGATTTAAGGTGGGAGCAGGTGTTTTGTAAAGTACCCAAGCCGGGAGTAACAGCCTTTGCTATTGTCACCACCTGTACCACCTGATGTTTAGGTCTGCATCAAAGGCACCAACGTGTTCAAAGGATACCTGAAGGAGCCTGAGAAGACAGAGGAAGTCCTGGACAAGGATGGCTGGCTTCACACAGGAGACATCGGTCGCTGGCTCCCGGTGGGTGTTTCTTCAAAGCTCCTGGGAGTCTATGCTACTGGATTGGGGAAAACCATCTGCTTATCAGGAAGATGTGCAGACATACCAACAGATTAGTCAGCTGAGTTGGGATGGCTCCTTTGACAATGGAATAGACTTGCTCACAGATGAAGGAAAATTAGGTACCTTTTCCGGGGGAGGGGTGTAACGGTCTGATTGTTGTTTTCTTTTGTTTTACTTTTCTTGAGGCAGAAATTGTGATCTGATAACTCCATGGGCCTGTAACATTTGCCTTTCATGAGTTTCAAAGGACTAAGTTTCTTCCCACTTAATATACAGAGCTATATCAAAACAAGGAAGCAGGATTTCTAAACGAGGTGTATGCGGAGGCTAGTTTTTGCCTGTCAGTCACAGCCTTTCTCTGTGGAAGACAGAGACATTTTTTTAAGCATAGCTTGCTGACATGCAATCAGTAGTCGTCTCTGTCAACCCCATCTGTTTTCCTAAGAGAGGAAATTATTGCCTGATAGCGATGCAGCCTTAGAAGCCCTGCAGGGGATTTTCCAAGAGATCTCCTCTCTGAGAAGTTTTTGTCTACTACGTGCTGGGGGAGTGCGAATGTAATCGTATCTTAAATCTCCTTTCTTGCTCAATATTCTCAAGATTTATGTGACATTTAAGGAATGCTTGACAATGAGACCTTCAAGAACACTGGTTCAAATGATGTATTTCATAGATTTGGGTCTAGGTGTATCTTGCTAACATATCTGTTTCTGTATAATAAGAGTTCCCTGCTCTGATTAGCCTAGGATGTAGGCAATAGATGGGCCCCCACACTGGAGTTATAAAGGACTGAGCCTTATGAATCACCTCCAGATAATGTCTGTTAGGCTGAAATGATGGCGAATTTCTTAAGTCACGCTTGTTGATGGTTCCAGGGTTGGTTCAGTCTATTGTCCTACTTAGGGTGTGATCATGTGGACTGTATTTGCCACTTGTCCCAATTCTATAACTCAAATCCCTAAGAACCTAAGCTCCTCAGACCAATTAGCTCAGAGAAATGAAGCTGCAAATAACCTCTGGTGGCTGGGCAGAGAGCCCTCGCAGCCCTGCTTCTGTCCTAACAACCACAATTATTGACTTGTCTGATTAGCATTAGCACAGCAGAGCTGTTGTAGCCTGCTCTGGATCTAACAGGAGGGCTCCATTAAAGGGAGTCAGGGAGGGCACGATCTAACTGAGTCAAACGTCTTAATAGAGAATAACTCCTTCCCTAGTGAGGAGCATTCTGGAAATGGAGTAATTGAAAATTAAGTTATTGGAAATTCAGAGCTGCAAAATTTCTTCGTGGGATGAGGCCACCATTTACACCACCCCAGAAGGTTCTAGGGACTTTTTCTGAGGCTGCCTATTGACTCTCCATATAGACAAAGTGTAGACAGGTTCTTGCTGGAAGCTGCTTCCCTTCCTTTCCCCAAGCCAAGAAAGAGAACTAAAAGATTGCTCAAAAGTCTCTAGAGAAGTCAAGTTTAAAGAAGGAAGACAACTGTGACTTTGCCTCTCTCGCCACTGACACGATCCACAGGGCTCAGCCACACTGACGCTGTTATCTGTCTCCCATAGAATGGAACTCTGAAGATCACTGACACGATCCACAGGGCTCAACCACACTGACGCTGTTATCTGTCTCCCATAGAATGGAACTCTGAAGATC